>NC_092042.1:43507652-43827360 GCF_003086295.3 Arachis hypogaea | reverse complement strand
TATAGGAGTCTTGAATGCTGTTCTGTATGCCCACAGAGCATCATCCAAACTCTTTGCCCAATCCTTTCTTCGGGCTATCACAGTCCGTTCCAGGATTCTTTTTAGCTCTCTGTTAGAGACTTCAGCTTTCCCATTTTTCTGTGGATGATACGGGGTTGCCACTTTGTGGCTAATTCCATATCTTACCATAGCAGAGTATAGCTGTTTATTGCAGAAATGAGTGCCCCCGTCACTGATTAGTACTCTGGGAACACCAAACCTGCTGAAGATGTGTTTCTGGAGGAATTTCAACACGGTCTTGGTATTATTAGTGGGTGTAGCAATTGCTTCTACCCACTTAGATACATAGTCCACTGCTACCAGAATGTAAGTGTTTGAGTATGATGGTGGGAATGGACCCATGAAGTCAATTCCCCATACATCAAACAATTCTATCTCTAATATCCCTTGTTGAGGCATGGCATATCCGTGAGGCAAGTTACCAGCTCTTTGGCAACTGTCACAGTTACGCACAAACTCTCGGGCATCTTTATAGAGAGTAGGCCAGTAGAAGCCACATTGGAGGACTTTAGTGGCTGTTCGCTCACTTCCAAAATGTCCTCCATACTGTGATCCATGGCAGTGCCATAGGATCCTTTGTGCTTCTTCTCTGGGTACACATCTGCGGATCATTCCGTCTGCGCATCTCTTAAAGAGATATGGCTCATCCCATAGGTAGTACTTGGCATCTGAAATTAATTTCTTTCTTTGCACTCTGCTGTACTCCTGGGGTATGAACCTCACAGCTTTATAGTTTGCAATATCTGCAAACCATGGAGCTTCCTGAATGGCAAAGCGTTGCTCATCTGGGAAAGTCTCAGAGATCTCAGTAGAAGGGAGGGACACCCCAGCTACTGGTTCTATTCGGGACAGATGATCAGCTACTTGGTTCTCTGTCCCTTTTCTGTCTCTTATTTCTATATCAAACTCTTGCAGAAGCAACACCCATCTGATAAACCTGGGTTTTGAATCCTGCTTTGTGAGTAAGTATTTAAGAGCAGCATGGTCAGTGTACACAACCACTTTGGATCCCACTAGATAGGATCTAAACTTGTCAATGGCATAGACCACTGCAAGTAACTCTTTTTCTGTGGTTGTGTAATTCTTCTGTGCATCATTTAGAACACGGCTAGCATAATAAATGACGTGCAGAAGCTTGTTATGCCTCTGTCCCAACACTGCACCAATGGCATGGTCACTGGCATCACACATTAGTTCAAATGGCAATGTCCAATCTGGTGCAGAGATGACTGGTGCTGTGACCAGCTTAGCTTTCAAGGTCTCAAATGCCTGCAGACACTGTGTGTCAAACACAAATGGTGTGTCAGCAGCTAGCAGGTTACTCAAAGGTTTTGCAATTTTCGAAAATCCTTTATAAACCTTCTGTAGAATCCTGCATGCCCCAGAAAGCTTCTGATTGCCTTAACATTGGCAGGTGGTGGTAATTTTTTGATTACCTCTACCTTTGCCTTATCCACCTCTATTCCCCTGCTTGAAATTTTGTGTCCAAGGACAATTCCTTCAGTCACCATAAAGTGACATTTCTCCCAGTTTAAAACCAGGTTAGTCTCTTGGCACCTTTTCAGGACAAGTGATAGGTGGTTAAGACAAGAGCTGAATGAGTCTCCATATACTGAGAAGTCATCCATGAAGACTTCCAGGAATTTCTCCACCATATCAGAGAAGATGGATAACATGCATCTCTGAAAGGTTGCAGGAGCATTACACAGACCAAAAGGCATCCTTCTGTAGGCAAACACGCCAGAAGGGCAAGTAAATGCTGTTTTCTCTTGGTCCTGAGGATCTACTGCAATTTGGTTGTAACCTGAATAGCCATCCAAAAAGCAGTAATAATCATGACCAGCTAGTCTTTCTAGCATTTGGTCTATGAATGGTAAAGGAAAATGATCCTTTCTGGTGGCTGTATTGAGCCTTCTGTAGTCAATACACATACGCCACCCTGTGACTGTTCTTGTAGGAACCAGTTCATTTTTTTCATTATGAACCACTGTCATGCCTCCCTTTTTGGGGACAACTTGGACAGGGCTCACCCAGGGGCTATCAGAAATAGGATAAATAATCCCAGCCTCTAGTAATTTAGTGACCTCTTTCTGCACCACCTCCTTCATGGCTGGATTTAGCCTCCTTTGTGGTTGGACCACTGGTTTGGCATTATCCTCCAACAGGATCTTGTGCATGCATCTAGCTGGGCTAATACCCTTAAGATCATTTATGGACCACCCAAGAGCTGTCTTGTGTGTCCTTAGCACTTGAATCAGTGCTTCCTCTTCCTGTGGATTTAAAGCGGAGCTTATAATCACTAGAAAAGTGTCACCTTCTCCCAGAAATGCATACTTCAGGGATGGTGGTAGTGGTTTGAGTTCAGGTTTGGGAGGCTTATCCTCCTCCTGAGGAATTTTCAAAAATTCCTTTGTTTCCTCTGGTTCTTCTTGATCAGGTTGAGCATCCTTGAAGATGTCCTCAAGCTCTGATTCTAGGCTTTCAGTCATATTGATCTCTTCTACCAGAGAGTCAATAATGTCAGCGCCCATGCAGTCATTTGGTGTGTCTGGATGCTGCATAGCTTTTACAGCATTCAACTTGAACTCATCCTCATTGACTCTCAGGGTTACTTCCCCTTTTTGTACATTAATGAGAGTTCGTCCAGTTGCTAGGAAAGGTCTTCCTAGAATGAGAGTTACACTCTTGTGCTCCTCCATTTCCAGTACCACAAAGTCAGTTGGAAAGGCGAATGGCCCAACCTTGACAATCATATCCTCTATTATGCCTGATGAATATTTAATGGAGCCATCAGCAAGTTGGAAGCATATCCGAGTTGGTTTGACTTCTCCAGTCAACCCAAGCTTTCTGATAGTGGATGCAGGTATTAGATTGATGCTTGCTCCAAGATCACATAGGGCTGTCTTGGTGCAAGCACCTTCTAATGTGCATGGTATCATAAAGCTTCCTGGATCTTGAAGCTTTTCTGGTAAGCTTTTCAGAATGACTGCACTGCATTCTTCAGTGAGAAATACTTTTTCAGTTTCTCTCCAATCCTTCTTATGACTTAAGATCTCTTTCATGAACTTAGCATAAGAAGGTATTTGCTCAAGTGCCTCTGCAAACGAAATCTTTATTTCAAGAGTCCTTAGATAATCTGCAAAGCGGGCAAATTGCTTATCCTGTTCCGCTTGGCGGAGTTTTTGAGGATAAGGCATCTTGGCTTTATATTCTTCAACCTTAGATGCTGCAGGTTTATTCCTTACAGAAGTGGTTGAAGAAGCCTTGTTAGAGGGATTACTGTCAGCACTCTCAGGTGTCTGATCCTCCCTTGGCGTCTGAACGCCAGGATTGGGTGGTAAATGGGCGTTTAACGCCAACTTTTCCCCCTTTTCTGGCGTTTGAACGCCAGAACTGGGCAGGGAATGGGAGTTTAACGCCAGCTTTCCCCCCTTTTCTGGCGTTTGAACGCCAAAAGTGTTCCTCTCTGGGCTCTTACTGTCCTCAGAGGGATTTTGAACAGTGGTTTGGTTATCCTCTGTCAATTGTTCCTTATTTGGCTTTTTGCTCTTTTGAGCAGTGTTATTCAGTGTCTTCCCACTCCTCAGTTGAACTGCTTGACATTCCTCTGTTATCTGTTTAGATATTTGCTGTTTTGCTTGATTCAACTGCAGTTCTATGTTCTTGTTAGCAACTTTAGTTTCATGGAGCATCTCTTTAAATTCTGCTAACTGTTCTGTCATCAGGAGCAATTGTTGATTAAGCTCAATCATCTGTTCTTGAGGATTAGGATCAGTGGCTACTGCCATGACTTCCCCTTTTTGAGAGAACTCATTGCTAGAGTACAAATATTGGTTTCTAGCAACAGTGTCTATAAGCTCTTGAGCTTCTTCAATTGTCTTCCTCATGTGTATAGATCCACCAGCTGAGTGGTCTAAAGACATCTGAGCTTTTTCTGTAAGCCCATAGTAGAAGATGTCTAATTGTACCCACTCTGAAAATATTTCAGAGGGGCATTTTCTTAGCATACCTCTATACCTCTCCCAGGCATTATAAAGGGATTCATTATCCTCTTGTTTAAAGCCTTGGATGTCCAGCCTTAGCTATGTCATCCTCTTTGGAGGGTAAAAGTGATTTAGGAATTTGTCTGATAACTGTTTCCATGTCTTTATGCTTGCTGTAGGTTGGTTATTCAACCACCTCTTAGCTTGATCTTTTACAGCAAATGGAAACAGTAATAGTCTGTAGACATCCTGATCCACCTCTTTATCATGTACTGTGTCAGTAATTTGTAAGAACTGTGCCAGAAACTCAGTAGGCTCTTCCTGTGGAAGACCGGAATACTGGCAATTTTGCTGCACTATGATAATGAGTTGAGGATTTAGCTCAAAGCTGCTTGCTTTGATGGGAGGTGTACAGATGCTACTCCCATATGCAGCTGTAATGGGGTTAGCATATGACCCCAAAGTCCTTCTGGACTGCTCAATTCCACTTAGGTCCATTATGAAAAAAGGGAATATGATATGAATTCACAAGCAAAGTATTTTTATTTATTTATTTATTTTTTTTTTGAATTAACTGAAAAAAATAAAACAAAACAAAAGGAAAATAAAATAAAAATTCGAAAATTAAAAAGAAAATAAGATCAAAGCAAATTGAGAACTGAATCAATTAGTTAATTAAAAAGATTTTGAAATCAACAATTAAGAAGATATGATTGAAAAATTTTATAAAAAAGATTTGATTTTTGAAATGAGGAAAGAGAAAAACACAAAATGACACCAAACTTAAAATTTTTAGAAAATTAAACACTAATTTTCGAAAATTTTAAAGGAAAAACACAAGGAGGACACCAAACTTAGAATTTTTAAGGATCAAAAAGGGACTAAAGACATGCAAATTCGAAAATTAAAAGAAAAATAAAAGCATGCAATTAACACCAAACTTAAAATATGAAACTAGACTAAACTAAAAGACTCTAAACCAACAAAAATAAAACAGTCCTAATCTAAGCAACAAGATAAGCCGTCAGTTGTCCAAACTCGAACAATCCCCGACAACGGCGCCAAAAACTTGGTGCACGAAATTGCAATCACACTTTTGCAACTCCGCACAACTAACCAGCAAGTGCAATGGGTCGTCCAAGTAATACCTTACGTGAGTAAGGGTCGATCCCACGGAGATTGTCGGCTTGAAGCAAGCTATGGTTATCTTGTAAATCTTAGTCAGGATATCAGAAATTATCAGGATTGATTGTGAAGAGTAAAAGAACATGAAATAAGTACTTGTTTTGCAGTAATGGAGAATAGGTTGAGGTTTTGGAGATGCTCCATCTTCTGAATCTCTGCTTTCCTGCTGTCTTCTTCTTCAAGCACGCAAGGCTCCTTCAATGGCAAGCTGTATGCAAGGGTTTCACCGTTGTCAGTGGCTACCTCCCATCCTCTCAGTGGAAATGTTCAACGCACCCTGTCACGGCACGGCTATCCATCTGTCGGTTCTCAATCAGGCCGGAATAGAATCCAGTGATTCTTTTGCGTCTGCCACTAACGCCCCGCCTTCAGGAGTTTGAAGCTCGTCATAGTCATTCAATCATTGAATCCTACTCAGAATACCACAGACAAGGTTTAGACCTTCCGGATTCTCTCGAATGCCGCCATCAGTTCTAGCTTAAACCACGAAGATTCTGATTAAAGAATCCAAGAGATATCTAATAATCTAAGGTAGAACGGAGGTGGTTATCAGGCACACGTTCATAGTTGAGAATGATGATGAGTGTCACGGATCATCACATTCATCCAGTTTAAGAACAAGTAGTATCTTAGAATGGAAGCAAGCATGATTGAATAAAAAACAGTAGTAATTGCATTAATCCATCAAGACACAGCAGAGCTCCTCACCCCCAACCATGGGGTTTAGAGACTCATGCCGTGGAAGGTACACAAAGAAACGTGTAAAGTGTCATCAGGTGTAGATACAATGTCAAAAGATCCTATTAATAGTAAGCTAGTAACCTAGGGTATACAGAAATGAGTAAAATGACGTAAAAATCCACTTCTGGGTCCACTTAGTGTGTGCTTGGGCTGAGCATTGAAGCTTTCATGTGTAGAGACTTTTTCTGGAGTTAAACGCCAGCTTTCATGCCAGTTTGGGTGTTTAACTCCAAGTTTTATGCCAGTTCCAGTGTTAAACGCTGGAAATTCTGAGGCTGACTTGCCACGCCGGTTTGAGCCATCAAATCTCGGGCAAAGTATGGACTATTATACATTGCTGGAAAGCCCAGGATGTCTACTTTCCAACGCTGTTGAGAGCGCGCCTATTGGGCCTCTGTAGCTCCAAAAAACCACTTCGAGTGCAGGGAGGTCAGAATCCAACAGCATCTGTAGTCCTTTTCAGTCTCTGAATCAGATTTTCGCTCAGGACCCTCAATTTCAGCCAGAAAATACCTGAAATCACAGAAAAACACACAAACTCATAGTAAAGTCCAGAAAAGTGAATTTTAACTAAAAACTAATAAAAATATACTAAAAACTAACTAGATCATACTAAAAACACACTAAAAACAATGCCAAAAAGCGTATAAATTATCCGCTCATCATAAGAGAAAACAAAACTAGTCCTAGGTATCTAACTAAGAAAGGATCATGCAACAAACGAAGCAAAATAGCAGAAAATCGTAACATAACATAGAAAAAGAGGGGAGGAATAAAAAAAATGAAAGGAACTCAACCACCTTAGTTATCCTAGCGGTCGTTTTATTCTTCAAGTTGTGCTCCTGAATGAAGATGATTCGCCTCCCTTTTGTGCCAGAAAACCCATAAGCGAAGCATCAACACCAAACTTAAAGGTTTGCTTGTCCTCAAGCAAAGAAGAACTAAAAATAGACAGAGACAAATATTATGAAAGAAAAAGAAAAGGATAAAAGAACAAGAGAGAATTAGGATTGGGAGAGGGGAAAAGAAAATTAAAACTTGGGTAGCGAACTAGTGGAGTTGTGCGGTGCAGGCAACGCGTACGCGTGCATCACGCATTTTCTTTAATGACACGTTAGCGTCAGGAATGCGTTCGTGGTGGACGAAATTGTGATCATCAACAATGGCTCCAAAGACTTGGTGCTCTCAAACATAAATCACACTTTGTCACAACTCCGCACAACTAACCAGCAAGTGTACTGGGTCGTCCAAGTAATACCTTACGTGAGTAAGGGTCGATCCCACAGAGATTGTTGGTATGAAGCAAGCTATGGTCATCTTGTAAATCCCAGTCAGGCGGATTTAACTAATTTAAGAGATTATTGGTTTTTCGAATAATAACAATAAATTAAATAGAAAATAAAGATAAAGTTACTTAGTAATTCAATGGTAGGAATCTCAGATAGGTGTATGGAGGTGCTGTATTCCTTCTGAATCTCTGCTTTTCTTCTGTCTTTATCCAATCTTTGTCACTCCTTTCTATGGAAAGCTGTATGTAAGGCATCACTGTTGTCAATGGCTACATCCCATCCTCTCAGTGAAAATGGTCCAAATGCTCTGTCATAGCACAGCTAATCATCTGTCGATTCTCGATCATGTTGGAATAGAATCCCTTAATTCTTTTGCGTTTGTCATCACGCCCAGCAATCGCGAGTTTGAAGCTCGTCACAGTCATTCAATTCTGGAATCCTACTCGGAATACCACAGATAAGGTTAGACTTTCTGGATTCCCATGAATGCCGCCATCAATTCTAGCTTATACCACGAAAATTCTGATTAAGGAATCCAAGAGATATGCGCCTGGTCTAAGGTAGAACGGAAGTGGTTGTCAGTCACGCGTTCATAGGTGAGAATGATGATGAGTGTCACGGATCATCACATTCATCATGTTGAAGTGCAACGAATATCTTAGAATAAGAATAAGTCGAATTGAATAGAAGATAGTAGTACTTGCATTGAAACTTGAGGTACACCAGAGCTCCACACCCTTAATATATGGTGTGTAGAAACTCCACCATTGAAAATACATAAGTGATGAAGGTCCAGGCATGGCCGAATGGCCAGCCCCCATGAACGACCAAATGGTCAAAAGAACTAGATAGTCCAAGACGTCTAATACAAAGGTAAAAAGTTCTATTTATACTAAACTAGCTACTAGGGTTTACAGAAGTAAGTATTTGATGCATAAATCCACTTCCGGGGCCCACTTGGTGTGTTCTTCGGCTGAGCTTGATCTATTCACGAGCTAAGGCTTCTCTTGGAGTTGAACGCCAAGTTGTAACGTGTTTTGGGAGTTCAACTCTAGTTCGTGACGTGTTTCTGGCGTTTGACTCCAAAATGCAGCATGGAACTGGCGTTGAGCGCTAGTTTACGTCATCTAATCTCGAATAAAGTATGGACTATTATATATTGTTGGAAAGCTCTGGATGTCTACTTTCCAACGCCGTTGAGAGCGTGCCACTTAGAGTTCTGTAGCTCCAGAAAATCCATTTCGAGTGAAGGGAGGTCAGAGTCCAACAGCATCAGCAGTCCTTTGTCAGCCTCCTTATCAGAGTTTTGCTCAGGTCCCTCAATTTCAGCCAGAAATTACCTGAAATCATAGAAAAACAAACAAACTCATAGTAAAGTCCAAAAATGTGAATTTAGCATAAAAACTAATGAAAACATCCCTAAAAGTAACTAGATCATACTAAAAACTACCTAAAAACAATGCAAAAAAGCGTATGAATTATCCGCTCATCAGTTCGCGTGCCATGGGTTTTGTGCGATTCGTGTGAAGCCAGCTGCACGCACGCACAACTCTCTGTTTCCGTGGCTTGGGAACCAATATTGGCATACGACGCGTTCGCGTCATGCACGCGAACGCGTGGAGGACCATTTTTGCAAATGACGCGCACGCGTTAGGGACACGTACGCATGAGTAAATTTGTGCCTCTAGCACGCTTCCAGCCCTAAGGTAGCACAACTCTCTACCCAAACACTCCTGTACGTTGATTTTGCAGGTCACGCGTACGCGTTAATGACGCACACGCGTGGATGGCGATAAGTGCAAACGACGCGCACGTGTCATTGACGCGTACGCGCGGTCATGTTTGTGCGCCAAGCATGGGTCTAGTGCCACTCCCGCGCAACTCTCTGTCAAATTTTGGTTTTCACGCACACATGATTGACGCGTTCGTGTCAGCGATGATTGCGCGTCGTGTGCTCTCTTTCTTTCTTTCTTTTTTTTTACTTGAGGTGTTCGGTTCCTAGAATAACATGGCTGCATGATCAGAAAATTAGTAAGAACTCAATAAAAATATAATAAATAAGAAAACTAATACTACAAAAAATAAAAATAGCTAAGGATACGAAATTATCAGGTTTCCTCCCGACAAGCGCTTCTTTATCGTCACTAGCTTGACGGTCAGCTCCTCTAAGGAGGAGGATCACAGGGGCTCGACGCTTCACCCCTTACTTTGAACTTCTTTCCTATGTCTCCATAACGTAGCTCAATATGCTCCAGAGAGAGGATTCTGATTACTGTATAAACCCATGCTGGATTGATGGTTAACACCACCTTCATTCCTGGGAGAACCCTTCAGTAGGGATCTTTTTGTTTCTCCATCCTCTAGGTACTTTCTTCTTTTTGGGAACCTCTTCCTTGGTAGATGATGCATTCTCAACACCAAACTTAGATTTGATGTCAGGAGGAATTTTATTGATTGTTGCCAAGGGAGGTTTGAGCTACAGATTCTGCTGTATATCATCAGGTGGTTTTTGAAGGGTTTGAACAATAAGCTCAGTCTGCATGCATCTCTCTTCTTCACATGTTGAATGAATATCTTTAAAGACATGAAAGACCAGTTGCTCATTATGCACTCTAAGCACTAATTCACCCAGTTATACATCAATTAGAGCTCTTCCCGTGGCTAGGAATGGTCTTCCTAGAATTATAGAGGCATTCTCATCCTCCCCTATGTCAAGAATCACAAAGTCTGCTGGGAGGAAGAACTTACCCACTTTGACCAAGATATTCTCCACTAATCCGTATGCAGGCTTCATAGATTTGTCTGCCATCTGTAATGCTATCTTTGTGGGTTGTGCCTCTTGGATTTGCAGCTTCTTCATCACAGATAAGGGCATTAGATTTATGCTTGCCCCCAGATCACATAGGGCTTTCTCAAAGGTTGTGCTCCCAATGGTGCATGGAATTTGAAAGCTCCTTGGATCTGGCATCTTCCTTGGCAAGTTATTCTAAATTACAGCAATACATTTCTTATTCAAGACTACTGTCTCATCACTTTTTAAAAACTTTTTCTTTGACAACAGCTCCTTCATGAATTTGACATAGATAGGCATTTGCTCCAAAACCTTAGCAAAGGAATATTGATTTGTAACTTTCTAAAGACTTTCAAGAACTTTGAAAACTATTTGTCCTTGGTCTCCTTTTGAAGTCTCTAAGGATATAGCATCTTAGGCTTGTACTCAGGAGCCTTTGGCAATGTAGGATAAGTGTTAAAAGAGTCTGGGAATGGGTTGTCTGCACGCGTTGGAGGGGCGTGCTCTACTTCTTCCTTCTTCTCCTCTGGAGCTTCTTTTTCAACTAATTCTTCATTGGCCTTGGTCTTAGAGCCAGCTACTTTGCCACTTCTCAATTGAATAACCTTGAAATCTTTTCCTGGGTTCACCACTGTATCACCTTAAAATGTACTTGCAGACCTTTCAAGTAATTGCTTGCTCAGTTGGCCCACTAGCACCTCTAAGTTTCTAATGGAGGCTCTGGTTTCCTGCATAACTTGTACTTCCGTACTTGCCACTTGCCCACTTATCACGGTGATAGCCTTGCATTCCTCTCTTGGATTTGGAATTGTATTACCCGGAAGGCTGTTAGTGGTCTGATGAGCGGATAATTTGTACGCTTTTTGGCATTGTTTTTAGTATGTTTTTAGTATGATCTAGATAGTTTTTAGTATATTTTTATTAGTTTTTAGTTAAAATTCACTTTTCTGGACTTTACTATGAGTTTGTGTGTTTTTCTGTGATTTCAGGTATTTTCTGGCTGAAATTGAGGGACCTGAGCAAAAATCTGATTCAGAGACCAAAAAAAGGACTGCAGATGCTGTTGGATTCTGACCTCCCTGCACTCGAAGTGAATTTTCTGGAGCTACAGAAGCCCAATTGGCGCGCTCTCAACGGCGTTGGAAAGTAGACATCCTGGGCTTTCCAGCAATATATGATAGTCCATACTTTTCCCAAGCTTTGATGGCCCAAAGCGGCGTTCAAAGTCACCCTCAGGAATTCCAGCGTTAAACGCCGGAACTGGCACAAGAATGGGAGTTAAACGCCCAAACTGGCACTAAAGCTGGCGTTTAACTCCAGAAGGAGTCTCTACACGAAAATGCTTCATTGCTCAGCCCAAGCACACACCAAGTGGGCCCGGAAGTGGATTTTTATGTCTTTTACTCATCTCTGTACACCCTAGGCTACTAGTTTTCTATAAGTAAGACCTTTTACTATTGTATTATCATCTTGGTTCTTCTGGTTCCCTCTCTGGGGCCGAAACCAATGATCACTCTTGTTCTTATGTATTTTCAACGGTGGAGTTTCTACACACCATAGATTAAGGTGTGGAGCTCTGCTGTACCTCGAGTATTAATGCAATTACTATTGTTCTTCTATTCAATTCCGCTTATTCTTGTTCTAAGATATCACTTGTTCTTCAACTTGATGAATGTGATGATCCGTGACACTCATCATCATTCTCACCTATGAACGTGTGACTGACAACCACCTCCGTTCTACCTTAGACTGGGTGAATATCTCTTGGATTCAATGATTGTGACGTGCTTCAAACTCCTGAAGGCGGGGCGTTAGTGACAGACGCAAAAGAATCACTGGATTCTATTCCGGCCTGATCGAGAACCGACAGATGGATAGCCGTGCCGTGACAGGGTGCGTTGAACATTTCCACTGAGAGGATGGGAGGTAGCCATTGACAACGGTGAAACCCTTGCTTAAGCTTGCCATGGAAAGGAGTAAGGAGGATTGGATGAAGACAGTAGGAAAGCAGAGAGACGGAAGGGAAGGCATCTTCATACGCTTATCTGAAGTTCCTACCAATGAATTACATAAGTATCTCTATCTTTATCTTTATATTTTATTCGCATATCACCATACCCATTTGAGTTTGCCTGACTAAGATTTACAAGGTGACCATAGCTTGCTTCATACCAACAATCTCTGTGGGATCGACCCTTACTCGCGTAAGGTTTATTACTTGGACGACCCAGTACACTTGCTGGTTAGTTGTGCGAAGTTGTAGTGATCACAATTTCACGCTATCATGGTCCTCTGATCAATCTCATTAATTTTTGTGGCTAATTAACCCATTTGAATCTCCAGGTTCTTGATGGATGCTCTGGTTTCCTGTCTAAAACTTGTCAATATTGCTTCCAAATCATTGTTCTGTTGGAAACCGCCCTGAGAACTATTGTTGAAGTTCTGAGGTCTCTGAGGTTGATCCCTCCATCCAAAATTTGGGTGATTCCTCCACCCCTGATTGTATGTCTTAGAATATGGATCATTATTGGGATTCCTAGGACCACTCCCCATGTAATTCACCTGTTCAGAAGAGGGTTGAGCATAATCATAATTATCATTTTGCATAAAGTTACTTGCCATGTCATAGGAGACTTCCTATGGTGGATTTTGGGTGTTGATAGCTGAGACATGCATGCCACCCATCTGTTGAGTAAGTAGATTTATTTGCTGAGACATCAGCTTGTTCTGAGCAAGAAGAGCATTAACAGCTTCTACTTCCAATACGCATCTCTTTTGAGGAGCCTCAAAGTTCATAGGATTC
This sequence comes from Arachis hypogaea, assembly GCF_003086295.3. NCBI lineage: Eukaryota > Viridiplantae > Streptophyta > Magnoliopsida > Fabales > Fabaceae > Arachis > Arachis hypogaea. The sequence continues at coordinate 43,814,508 of NC_092042.1, read as the reverse complement.
CTGTTAGATGAGTATAAATATTGGTTGCTAGCAACCAATTCAATAAGCTCAATAGTCTCCTCCGGTATCTTCTTCTTCTGCAATGAACCTCCTGCAGAATTGTCTAAGCACATGTTGGACACTTCACTTAAGCCTTCATAAAAGATATGTAGTTGAGTCCATTTGGAGAACATGTCTGGAGGGCATTGCTTGGTCAGTAGCTTGTATCTCTCCCAAGCTTTATACAGAGTCTCACCATCCTTCTGCTTGAAGGTCTGAACCTCCACTCTAAGCTTAGTCAGCTTCTTTGGTGGGAAAAATTTGGTGAAAAACTCAGTAACCACCTTGTTCCAAGTATCCAAACTCTCCTTGGGTTGGGAATCTAACCATAGCTTTGCTCCATCCCTCAGAGCAAACGGGAAGAGCATGAGTTTGTACACATCTGGGTTTACTCATTTGTCTTCACAGTATCACAAATTTGCAAAAAACTAGAAATAAATTGATTTAGGTCTTTGTGGGGGAAGACCATGATACTGGCAGTTTTGTTGCACCAGGGTGAACAATTGAGGCTTCAACTCAAAGTTGTTTGCAGCAATAGGAGGCACCACACCACGATGCTTTTTCCATATAGATCTGTTGTAGGAGCAGAGAAAGAACCAAGTACTCTCTTTTGTTTTTCACTCCCATTCGGGTTTGCCACATTGGCATTATCAGTATTATTCGGATCCATAATGGATTCTGCAGCCTTGTAAAGTCTTGCTTATTGTAAACGCCGCCTGAAAGTCCTTTCAGGTTCAGGATCAAAGTCTAAGAGATGTTCTTTGTCTCTGTTCCTGTGCATAAACAAACAAAAAACAAGAAAAAATGGGAATATCTACGTCAGAGTGCAGAAAATTCCCAGTGAGGTAACCTGTGTAAAGAAAAAATACTAAATAAAATAAATAAATAAATAGAAAAAAGTTAAAATAAAAATAACTTGGTAACACTAAACTTAATTTTAGAAATTAAGAAAGACATTAGTGCTATTTATTTATTTAAAATATTTTTTCGAAAATATTTTTTTAAAATAGATTTTAATAAAATTAAAAATAAAATGCCTAATCTAAGCAATCAAACAACTAATAGTTGTTAATCACTATCAATCCCTGGCAATGGCGCCAAAAACTTTTTGTGGTGATTTACAACCACAGACTAACCGACAAGTGCACCGGGTCGTACCAAGTAATACCTTACGTGAGTAAGGGTCGATCCCATGAGGATTGATGGATCAAGTAACAATAGTGTTTGATAGGATTAGTTAGGCAAGCAGAAAAGAGTGTTTTGGTATCTAAAGAGCATTAAACAGTAAATCAAGAATTTCAGAAAGCAAGCAGCGATAAGTTGGGAATAAAATATGGGGAAAACAGTTAAGGCTTCAGAGTTATCTATTTTTCCGGATTGATTTTTCTTACTAACTATTTTAATCATGCAAGATTTAGTTCATTGAAAACTATATGTGACTAGACCCTAATTCCTTAGACCTTCCTAGTCTCCTCTAAAATTTATTAACTGCCAATTCCTTGGTCAATTAATTCCAATTAGAGGGTGAAGATCAATTTCTAGTTTATATGCCAAAAGAATTCTTATTATCCAAAAATAAGGGGATTATATGTCACGTATCCCGTTAAATACAAGCAATTAGAAATTTAGTATAATATATTTTCAAGCTGTTGTTCAAGTAAAGAGTTTTTCCAAGTTTCACAAGAACTCAATTAGAACATGGGTCATACTTCTGTTCCACCCATATTCATAAAATAAAGAGCGAAAACAATTATTGAAATATAAATCAAAACAAGGATTAAATTAGAAAGATCAAACGAATCAATTCATATAAATAGACAGAGCTCCGAACCTTAACAATGAAGGATAAGTTGCTCATGATTCAGAGAAGAAAACTAGGATTCTGGTAAAGTGTACTAAATTCCTATTTATAACTAATCCTAATAAATTAAAAATCTAATTATCTAAAATTAAAAGAAATATCTTTTCCTAAAAATAAGATTTGAATTTAAATTCGAATTAATTAACAAGTCTTCAGCTGCTGGGTGTGGACCACTTGATTTGTCCATTCTGTAGCTTTTAATATGTGTTTTCTGGGCTGGAAACTCGGTCAAAACAGCCCAGAAATCGCCCCCAGCATTTTTCTGCGTTTTTCTGCATGTGGTGCATACGCGGACGCGTCACTGATCTTCTTCGCAAGTCACACGGACGTGTCAGTCATGCGGACGCGTCGCTGAGCAAATCTTTAATTCACGCGTGCGCGTTAGTCACGCGCACGCGTCGCCATGGATACCTCCAATTTATGCGCACGCTTCAGGCACGCATGCGCGTCGCTCCTCATAGCCATCTCCTTTGATTCTTGTGCTACAGAAACTCCATCAAACCCAGCCGAATGCTACCTAAAATAAATAGTATTTGTGTAAAATTCAAAATAGCATCCATAGTGGCTAAAATATAATTAATTCTCGATTAAACTCAACAAATTAGATGCAAATTCACTAGGAAAAGATAGGAAAGATGCTCACGCATCATATAGCTAGAAGTTAGTTTGAGTTAGAGAAGACCTTTTTGCTTACTTTTGAATTTTCAATTTTATTTTCTAGCTTTGGAGGTTTGGGAATTAAGGAGAGAATTGAATTCTCTTCTTCTGGTTCTTGCCTATACTCTCTTCATCTTTGTTTTGGATCTTGGGTAGAGAATTGAAGAAATTTTGTTTCAATCTCACCTTGAGATCTCTTTCTATTTACTTTTCTACATAATTCAAGGAATTGTGGTTTGGATCTAAGTTCTCTTTACTGTTTTCATCTCTACTTCTTCTGCAATCTATCTTTTACTTCTCTGCAATTATTCTCTTGTTGGATCAAGGAAGGACTTGAGATCTAGACTCGTTTTCTAGTCTCCTCCACCCCTGAGATCTTCAACTTTTCCTTTAGCTATTGCAATTAAGCTACATTTTGCTTTCTGTTTGGTTTCTCAAGTAATTTCTCTTTTCTGTTTAGATCTGTTGCATTTTAATTCATCCTTTACTTCTCTGTTTAATGCCATTTTACTTTCTCTTGTTTAATTTCTTCAATCCCAACTCCCAAATCCTTTTATGATTCAAGCCATTTATATTTCTTGCACTTTAAGTTTCAACTATCTACATTTCTTGCAATCTAAGTTTCTGCAATTTACATTACTTGCACTTTAAGATTCAGCTCTTTTAATTCTTTTGTACTTTAAATTCTTGTCAATTATTCCTCTCCCTTTAAATTTCATGCAATTTAGCTTCTGTCAGTTACAAATCACTCAAATCAACTCTTGTTTGCTTGACTAAATCGACCACTAAACTAAAATTGCTCAATCCTTCAATCCGTGTGGGATCGACCTCACTCATGTGAGTTATTATTACTTGATGCAACCCGGTACACTTGCCGGTGATTTTTGTGCTGGATCGTTTTCCACACATCAGACCCTAGAGAGCCAGCTCGGGGCTTCCTAGACTCGTACTACTGCGGCGGAAGCCAAAGTTGCCAACATGGAAACCAAGTTGGATGAGGCCGTTCCTTCGACGAAGGCTGCCAAGACAGAGGTTGTGGGCTTGAAGGGGAAGGTCACCGGCTTGAAGAAGAAGAATAAGGAGACTATCAAGAATGCTCGCGAGGTTATTGTTGGCATCGAGGTGGCGATCAAGGCCCAGGTCAAGTTGCTTTCTCCCGACTTCGATATCTTTGCAGTTGGCGCGTTCAAGACCATCAAGGATGGCAAAATCGTTGATATCTCGAGAAAGTAACTTGTGAACATTTTGTACTCTTTTTTGGGCCATTGTGGCTCGTTATTTTGTACTTTCTAGGCATATGGTAGTTTAAGATTAAACTGTTTACCGTTTTGATTGATTAACGTCAGGCCGACTTCAAGCATTTGCTTTTTAACCGTTCATATTGCGTGGCATTTATTTTAATAGTCGCTGAATAATGGTTACGATTTTGTTGGCTCCCAAGGTGATTAATCTTGAGGTGTCGTGATGTTGTTAATTGAGTAGAAAATAGAAAGTAAAACATCAACTAAATTGAACACACGTTAGGAGTAGCATGTTGGGAATGACTAAAAGGACAATTAAAAGCTTTAACAAAATGGAATAGGTAACAACTCAAGCAAGATAGAACAAGTAAAGACTTAAACAAAATAGAGGAATAGAAACAGATGTTACTATATCGGGAACATGGTTGGTAGTCAGGTCCTATACTGGCCTTTGCGAGTAGAACCTCCTCAGGTTTGCTGCATTCCATGTCCTGGGCACCTCTCTCCCATCCAGTCGTTCTAACTTGTAAGCTCCATTGCCGACTACCCCTCTTATTCTATGCGGGACTTCCCAGTTGGCTACCAGTTTCCCCTCTTCAGGGGTCGGTAGTCCTACATCGTTGCATCGTAAAACTAAGTCATTTTGTTCAAAATTCCTCTTTAGTACCTTGGCATTGTACCTTAGGGCCACTCTCTGTTTCAGCACTGTTTCTGATAAATGAGCCATCTCCCTAGTCTCATCGATAAGGTCCTTCTCTACTGTTTCCTCGACTCCACCAAGGAGTAGCCATGGGCTCGGCTCCCCTACTTCCATAGGGATCACCGCATCGACTCCATAGGTGAGCCAGAAAGGTGTCTCCCCAGTGGAGGATTATGGCGTCATCCTGTAGGACCACAAGACTGAAGTGAGTTTGTTTGACCATGCCCCTTTCTTCTGGTCAAGTAGCTTCCTGAGGCCTTGGAGGATGACTGTGTTTGCTACTTGTACCTGACCGTTGGTCTGTAGGTGCTCTACTGACGAAAACCTCTGCTTTATCCCCATGCTGGAAAGGAACTCACCAAACTTCTTATCGGCAAATTGCGTCCCGTTATCCATTATCACGACTTCTAGGATTCCGAACCTAGAGATTACTTCTCTCCACATGAATTTTTGGTAGTTTGCTGACGATATACTAGCCAGTGGCTCTGCCTCAACCCACTTAGTGTAGTAGTTAATGGCCACGATTAGGTATTTAACCTGTCCAAGGCCTACCGGGAAGGGTCTCAGTAGGTCAACTCCCCACTGACAGAAAGGTCAGGGGGCTATTAGTAAGCTCATCTCCACTGCTGGGGTCTTGTAGAAGTTAGCATTTTCTTGGTATTTCTTATATCTCTTTACAAATTCTGGACATCCGACATCATTGAGGGCCAATAGTAACCAGCCTTGACGAGCTTCCTGGCCAAGGACTTTCTCCCAATGTCGTGGCCATAACATCCCTCGTGGACTTCGCTCAGGACGTAGTCTATCTGGTAAGGGCGTAGGCATTTTAACAGGGGCTGGTTCAGCCATCGCTTGAATAACTGGCCTTGTATTCTCACATACTTGACCACTTCCCTTCTTATCATCTTTGCCACCTTCTCATCCTCGGGGAGTTTACCGACTTCCAAGAAGTTAAGAATTGGGTCGATCCATGAGGAGGTGTTCATTGCATGGGTTACGCACAGGGTCACCGTAAGGCCCTTTATCAACCTTTGAATCAAACATCCGTTTCCCGACCCTAGCTTCGTGCTCGCCAGCTTTGATAGGAGGTCGACCAATGCATTCATTTCTCTTGGGACATGCTGCACCACAACCTCCTCAAAGTCCTCACTTAAATTTTTAACCCTTTCCAAATACTTCTGTAACAAAGAATTTCTATCCTGGTAGGTCCCCTTGATTTGGGAAGTAATGCTTTGAAAATTGTTGTTTACCTCAACCCGCGTTGCCTTGACTTCTTTTTCCAAGAGTAGGCCTCCTATCAGGGCATCGTACTCTGCCTGGTTATTGGCGACCGGGAAGTCAAACTTGATAGACTGCTCATAGATCACCCCAATCGAGCTTTCGAGGATTATCCTTGCTCCCCCGAACACTGGTTGGAGGCTCCATCGATATGGAGCTTCCACCATGTGTCCGGGTTCTCGTGGTGGTCCCCAGTTACCTCTACTAGGAAATCCGCCATTGTCTAAGCCTTAATTGCATGCCTAGGCTCATATTGCAAATTGTACTAGGACAGCTCGACTGCCCAAGTCATCATTTGTCCCTCCAGATCGGGCTTTTGTAGGATTTGGGAAATGGCTTGGTCAGTTCTCTCGGTGATCCAGTGCCCCTGGAAGAAGTACTGCCTCAGCCTTCGAGACGAAGTCAGAAGTGCATAAGCCTACTTTTCCAGCTTGGTGTACCTAAGCTTTGCCCCTTGTAGCGCTTTGCTAATTAAATAAAACGGTTGGTGGGGTTGAAAGTATCTTCTTAAAATGGTTGAAGGCTTCTTCGCAGGCTGGGGTCTATTCGAAGGATATCCCTTTCCTCATAAGATTAAAAAAGGGGAGAGCTTTGGCTGCCGATGCAACGAGTAAATGGGATAGAGTTGTGAGCCTTTGGGCCAATCTCTACACGTTTTTAACGCATCCTAGGCTTGTCATTCGCAGAATGGCTTCACACTTGTCTAGGTTGCCCTTGACCCCCCTGTGGGTTATCATGATGCCGAGAAACTTCCCAGCCTCCATGGTAAAGGCCTATTTGAGGAGGTTGAGTCTCATATTGTGCTTATAAAGAGATGTAAAGACGGTCTCTAGGTCGCCAACTAGGTCCTCTGGTTGGTTGGTTTTCACCAAGATGTCGTTGACGTAGACTTCGACCGACCTCCTGATGAGATCGCTGAATACTTTGTTCATTAGCCTTTAGTAGGTCACTCATGCATTCTTCAGTCTTAACGGCATCACCCTGTAGCAGTAAGTGCCCCCTGGCGTTATGAACGCCGTTTTTTCCTCGTCAGGTCGGTGCATCGTTATCTGGTTATATCCAGAGTACGCATCCATGAAGGTCAGGAACCAATATCCTATTGCCGCATCTACCAGGGCATCGATGTTTGGGAGAGGAAAGGAGTCCTTAGGACATGCCTTGTTGAGGCCTGAATAATCGACACACATCCTCCATTTTCCATTGGCTTTTTTGACAAGGACTACATTCGACAACCACGTCAAGTATTCAAGTTCCCTGATGAACCCAGCTTCTAACAGGCTGGCCGTCTGCTTGGCCACCTCATGCTCTTTCTTGGGACATCTTCCTTCGCCTCTGAGAAATGGGCTTGGCATCTGGCTTTACGGCAAGCCAGTGAAATATGAAATTGGGGTCCATTCCAAGCATGTCGGCTGGCATCCAAGCGAATAAGTCGTTGTTTGCCCTGATGGCCTCTATAAGGGGTTTTTTCAGGTTATAGGGGAGGCTCCTATTCACAAAGGTGAATTTGTCGTCCGTGTCCCTGACCCGGAACTTTTCCAAATCTCCCTTGGGCTCGGACCTCAGCTTGTCGTCTACTCTGGCATCTAAGTTGGCCAGAAAGACCCTAGATGCTTCCTTCGAATTCTTTCTCAGGGAGAGACTGGCGTTGTTGCATGAAACTTCTGTTTCTAGGTCTCCCTTGAGGGATCCAACAGACCCGTAGTCAGTAACAAACTTCATAGTAAAAAACCTGGTACATATCACAGCAGAGAACTCATCGATTGTCTTCCTCTCCAGGATGATGTTGTAAGCTAAGAAGTCCCTTAGGACTACAAACTCTGCCATCATCGACCTCTTTCTTTCTCCTCCACCGATACAAATCGGGAGGGTGACTATCCCGTCGAGTTTTATAAAGTTGCCTCCTAGACCAACGACCCTGTGTTGATGGGCTTTTAGGTCAGACTCCTGGAGTCTTAGGGCATCGAACATGTTCCTGAACATGATGTTAGAGTCAACTTGACCAGGTCCGTTCCGATTCTTGCCGTTATCACCATAGGAGTTTTTTTGGGATGTCATGAAACCATTGGTCTTTTGGCCCAAACGATATTCTCGGAGGTTCCCTGGACGGGAGCCTATGGCTCCCTGATGATACGGCCAAGACTCTGGCGTCCTTTTTGGTAGCAGACCTTGATCTAGGGGTGCATTTTTCCCGACCACAACGTTGACCACCGTGAGGGCGTTATCTACATCTTCACTACGCCCTTGTCTCGGCTTCACGGCCTGGCCTCGATCCTCCTCGGGACATTTGCGCTCCCTTCGCCTGGGCTCCCTTATGAATTGGAAAAACTCAGTCAGCTTGCCCTCGTGGATGGTTTATTCCAAGGCATCCTTCAGTTGCTGAGGTTTCGACAAGATACCCTTGTCAGCAATCTGCTGGTAGACTTCCACGATTGGGGCCGTAAGGGGAGTATAGTTCCAACTCGGGGGAAAGGATTAAAAGGTTTAGGTGATCCTCCGTCTTTGAAAATTTTTTTTGACCTCTCCCCGTTCCCGAGGGGGAGGGTTGGCCAGCTGTCGCTTATTGGCTGCCACCACCTAGCTAACCTCTTCATCATTAATATATTATCTCGCCACGTTCTGGATCTCTTGCATTGTCTATACAGGCTTGGTAGTAAGGTTCTTTCTGACGTCTTCACTTAACAAATCGTTTGTCAGGCATAAGCTGGCCACAGAGTCAATCAAGCTGTCAATTTCTAGGCACTCGTCCTTGAATCTGTCGAGGAACTTCCTAGTCGGCTCCCCAGCATTTTGGGTCACCCCTAAAAGGTTAATAGGGTGCTTAGCTTTGGTAATGCATGTGGTGAACTGTGCTAAAAGGCTACGAGTTATGTCTGAGAAGGTCGTAATAAACCCCTGTGGAAGGTCACGGGGAAAGCACGACAGTTCACCGTGTCGCTGGTGCGTGGAATTAAACTTCGCACAACTGAACCAGCAACTGCACTGGGTTGTCCAAGTAATACCTGAGTGAGTCAGGGTCAATCCCACGAGGATTGTGATTTGAAGCAAACTATGGTTATCTTTTAGTCAGGCAGATAGAAAAGTTATTTGATTGTTTAAACGCATAAAAAGAAAATAAATAAAACGTTACTCAATTGATGGTGAAAGCAATGATAAGAAGATGGTTAAGGCTTGGAGATGCTTTGTTCTTCTGGATCAATTCGATTTTACTGTCTCCTCTAACTGTGAATGATTTCTTCTATGGTAGGCTGTATGTGATCAATGCCTTTCTTGAGAGGTCGCCAATGCTCCTCCAGATCTGAACCCCAGGGTTAGTGCGGATCCATTCTGATTGAGGGTGAAGCTCCTACAGTCCATTCCCCTTAGTGATCCTACTTAAAACGCCACAGACAAGGTCGAATCTTCTAGATTAGAGAATGCTGCGTCTTTGGTTCTAGCCTCTACCACAAAGACTCTAATCTCCCCATACCTCAGCTGAACTAGTGTCTTGAGAAGTCCCCAACAAAGTCGTGGATTAGCTATCTAAGAGATGTATAATCAAGCTAGTGGTTCATCATTGTCCGATGAAAGACTCACTCTGAACCCATGTAGAATGAGATAACCTTGTGCCGGTTCAACGCATTCATAAGGATCAAGAACGAAGATACATCTTAGAATAGAGAATCAAACACGGATTGAAGATAGAACAGTAATACTTTATTAATTCATAAAACTCAGCAGAGCTCCTCCCCTCAACCTAGGAGGTTTAGAAACTCATATTGATAGAAAATACAACGAGAAACGTGTAAAGTGTCTAAAGATCTCTTCGAATATTCTCAAATAAATACTGGACTAATGACTAAGGATTACATAAAAAGGATAAAATAGTCTTTTAGTGCAAAAATCCATTTCCAGGGTCCACTTGGTGAGTGTTTGGGCTAAGCTTAATTGAGATCCATGTGCTAAGAGACTGCTTGGGCGTTGGAATGCTGGCTACTCCCTTGTGGGCGTTGGATGCCAGAATAGGGCAGATGGCTGGCATTGAACGCCAGTTTTGGGCCTTCAATTCTGAAGTAAAATATGGACTATTATACATTGCTGGAAAGATCTGGATGTTAGCTTTCCAAAGTCTTTGAGAACGCTCCATTTGGACTTTTGTAACTTGAGAAAAGCTCTTTCGAATACAAGGAGGTTAGATCTTGACAGCATCTGCAATGCTTTCTCTGCCTCTGAATCATACTTTTGCTCCAGCTCCTCAATTTGAACCAAAAAACACCTGAAATTGCATAAAAACACACAAACTCTAAGTAGAATCCAAAAATGTGAATTTTTCACTAAACCCTATGAAAATATAATAAAACTTAAACAAACATACTAAAAACTATTTGAAAATGATGGCAAAAAGTGTAAAAAATATCCGATCATCAGTCGCCAACACCCTCGAGGTTCATTCTGGCCTCAAAGGCCATTATGTGTTCTTGAGGGTCTTGGGTTGCATCATATCTCATGTCCGTTGGCTTGTCAAAGTGTTTCGGCAGCCGGACCTTGAGGATGGAGGTGTGAAAAGGGGTTGCTCCCATGATTATGGGGTCTCGTCACCTTCTCGGCCTCTCTCTATTTTTGCCTTGGCCCTCCAAGCCATCATGGGTCGAGAGAGATAGAGCGTCTGCTCTATGCTTGGTATGGTTCCTTCGAGGGCTTCTTCCCCGGGCCTCCGATCTCTTTGGGGCAGATCGGGTACGTGAGAGGCTCAGGCTGGGTCAGTAGCGATCCTTGGCCGCTAGCTCCCTCTCGAGATTTTGCACTCGGTGGCGCAATTCCTGCATAATCTTTAAGTTGTCATCACCCGTACCCCTGAAGAGGCGCCTTTCATGGGAGTTGGAGGGAGGGTCGTTTTTACGAGAGGGGGTTCTCGTGCGCTCGTGAAAGGAAGCCATAGGGGCTATCCTGCTCATCAAGCAAGTTCCCTCCTCCTCGCGCACTTCCTCCTCTTCCTGCTCATCAACCAGGCCCAACAAGAAATCCATTCACGTCAACTTCCCCATAGACGGTGCCAATGGTCGGTTGCACGAGTATCGATCGGGTCAGATCTAGTGGTAGTGAAGGTGTGGTGACTAGGAGATGGGTGTTGGAGAGCTCCGGTGAATGACTCCTCCGGCCTGACGGGTTGAGGATGAGGTGGGGCCACCTGCAAGGACTCCAACGCTTAAGTCAATATCCATACAAGAGGTGGCTATTAGAGATAGGGTTAAGTGACGTATCTCTGGGGAGGGATAGGTCCCTCCCCCTTTATAGTCCATACTTGGCCTATACTTTGGGTGGGCCTTTCATGGCCAAGCCCATACATATGAAAGTTTCTGCCAGCTATCTAGGTTCATACGGGAGGGGAGGTGATGTGCAGGTCACCTCCCGGTTCGGGCTCGGTAAATCATCGGGTCGGCTGGACATCCAGACCCGGGTCTTTAGTTTATTGGGTTGGGCCGGAACAGCTATATATAGTAAATAATAATATAGTTATGTGAATTTTATTAAATATTTTGGTACATTAAACATTCAGACATAAGATATGATAAGTTATTGAAAGGATTACAATCCTAGCAACATAAGCTAACATAACAAAGTTGGTTACCACAAAGCACCAAAGATTTGTAAAAAAGATGCTATAATGTACTATACAACAAACAAAAGCTTAATCTCAAGTAACTTCTTAAAGTAGCTTAATCAATTCTTTGGTTTGTTGATTCTTAGAGTGGGGATAAACTAATATCCTTTGAATTTTAGTGTTTGATGTAGTTAAAATCTCTGGTCCTCCACTAACTTCTTAATGTGGTTGCTATGATGGTGCTATAACATATTATTTGTAAAGAGCCTATTTACTAATTGGTCGCTGGGGTCTAAAGGAAATTTTGGCTAGCCTTGCTAGAACTTGGGCTATAGGTTTGAATGGTGCTTGGCTTGGCCTTGTAAGGACTGTAGATACAGACATAGATCGGCTTTCTGGAATAGGTTGTCGTCAGCTCATTGTTAGACCTGAGCTAGCCTGTACAAAAATATGCACTTGCTTGAGTTACAATCAACAAAATGTATTCACAATACGTGACTTTTGCTTACTGTAGTAAGGTTCTGATTGGTGGTCTTAGAGAAACTCTGTCGTCCATCCTGAATAATTACAACACAAGCATTCGTCACATGGGTGTTATAATAAAAATGACAACTCAATCATTCACTTTTTTATCAGACGGACAAATTTATCCTTGAATTTTATCTTTGGTTGAGGTGCAGATTGTGACAGTGTAAGCTTAGCTTGTGCTTAGTCATTTTTTGTGCCATGCTTTACTCTTTTTGTCCTAGGTTTTCAGTTGTGATTTGAAGGTACTCCTTTGCATGTTTTATAATTATGCCCCTTCTCACCACATTTTTGAAAGTTACCTTGAATGTTTTCTTCAATTTATCCCCTTGTATCAGATCCTCATCCGGAGTCTCTTTTTTTTTGTGCATCTTAGGTTTCCTAATAAGTCATTTTATTATTGGTAGGTCTAGTTTAATCAGTCCAGTTCTAGTCCAAAGTTCTTCAGATGAAACTGGTTGAATACACTGACTATGTGTTGTATGGAATGAGTCCATACACAACCACTTGTAGACATAATCCTCTGGTTTATTAATCATAAATCGGCTAATTGTCATTTGTAACATGAGCATGTGTGCTTTATAAGATCAAGATCAATCTTCATGTTCTTGCGACTGACCTCAAATCGTTTCTTATCATGGTCACTAGTCCACTCAGTATGCCATTGATAAACCACTATTTTATGGTTTATCTTGTGCTTAATTGAGTGGATTTTATCAATCTTTCATACATTTATTCATATGATTTGCATGTTTTACAATTCCTTCCCAGAATTTGTTCTATGATTGAAAATATGCTTCTTTGGCTTTTATTTTCTTTTATTTAATCCTCTCTTATTACCATTAGATGCCTTGATATGTGTGTTAAGTGATTTCAGATATTACAGGACAGGAATGGCTCAGAGGATGGAAAGGAAGCATGCAAAAGTGGAAGGAATACAAGAAGTTAGAGAAATTGCTAAGTTGTCCAGCCTGACCTCTTTGCACTCAAATCACTATAACTTTAGCTACAAAGGTCCAAATGACGCGGTTTTAGTTGCATTGGAAAGCTAACGTCCGGAGCTTTGATTTGATATATAATTTGGCATAGCTGCCCCGAAGTTAGGGGACGCGAACGCGTGAATGACGCGCCCGCATCGCATCTGCGAACTTCAATCTGCGCGGACGCGTGGACGATGCTTTTGCGTCACTTTTCCGTGATCTATACGTACCAGATTTCAAAATTAGCGATTTCTGGGTTGTTTCTGACCCAGTTTTCGGCCCGGAAAGCACAGATTAGAGGCTATAAAGTGGGGAAATGCATCCATTCATAATCAGGCTTTCATAATTCATAATTTTTAGTTTTAGATGTAGTTTTTAGTGAGAGAGGTTCTCTCCTCTCTCTTAGGATTAGGATTAGGATTAGAATTTATTTTAGGATTAGGATTTCTTTTCACTTCAGGATTATTTCATCTTCATATCAAGTTCAATGTTCCTTTTATTTATTTCCTCAATTTAGTTTATGGATTCCTATGTTTAACTCAACTTCTTTATTTAGCTACAACTGCCCATGTTACTTTTGATATTTTTATTAATTCAATTTGAGGTATTTTAGATCTAAGATTCTTATTTATTTTTTTATGTTATTGGCTTTAATTAATTAACTGGAAGCTCTTGAGTTATCAATTATTCACGATTGATTGTTATGTCGGCTAATTAACTGGAATTTCACTAACTCTAGTCTTTCCTTAGGATTTGGCTAGGACTTGGGAAATCTAACCAATTAGTTCACTTGACTTTCCCTTGCTTATGCAAAGGTTAACTAAGTGGGATTAACTTTCATTCTCATAGGAGTAACTGGGATAGGACTTCCGAATTTTCATATCTTGCCAAGAGTTTATTTTATAGTTAATTATTTATTTTATTTGTCATTTAATTTACTTGTTCCTCACTTTCAAAACCCCAATTTACAAAATCCATAACCAATAATAAGAACATACCTCCCTGCAATTTCTTGAGAAGACGACCCGAGGTTTGAATACTCGGTTATCAATTTTAAAAGGGTTTGTTACTTGTGACAACCAAAACATTTGTAAGAAAGGTTGATTGCTTGGTTTAGTAACTATACTTACAACGAGAGTTTACTATAACTTCTAAACCGTCAATCTTCAGTTCTTCAGCCATCTATTGCTAGATTTAATCATGCGATCAAGTCTCTTCTATTGAACAGGTGCAACCTTTCAATGTATGGAGTCAAGAGTGTAATATGTTTTGTCATTCTTCTCATCAAATAACATCTCAACTCCCCACACATTGTTAAAATGGGCTTACAGCAATATTTCTCAAATTTTGCATTCCATAATTCGCACATGTTGTTGGTCAGACTATTCACTTTAGACCATGACTAAAGTAAGCCTTCACCCGTGCTTTTGGATCAAAACTATTTAGATAAGTTTATGTATCTTTATTATTTTTTTAGTTTCTCCATGCTTTCAACAAACTCTGGGGAGTTGTACAATTAGCATACTCCTATACACTCTCCCTCACCTGCAAGTCCTTGAATTGGTTTATGAAGTTCTTGATTCATGAGCATCTTTAATTATTTTTAGTCATTATTTCTTTGAATAAAGTTAGTGACCTCTTGTTTTAATTAAGATTTTTATGCTTTTGATCAATGTTTGTTAAAGTTTCATTCTTTGAACAAAGTTAGTGAATTCCTTATGTTAATTGAGATTTTTGTGCTTTAATAATTATTTTTTGGAGTTACTTTGTGTTTTGATATGTTTAGGGAGTTGTTGAAAGATTTGAGGCAAGATCAAATGAGGAGAAGGACAATCAAAGAAGTCTTTGGAAGAAACAAGGAAGGCGGTATGCAAGAGGAAGCACACTCCAGGGAAGCAAGAGTTGGAAAAAGCCCACGGAAATTCAAAGAAAAATTGTAACCTAATATCTCCGTACTTCAATAAGGATAACGTGAGCTAGAGTGGTTCATATGAAGTGGTTCTAGCAGCATTAGAAAGCCAACTTTTAGAGCTTTTCAACGATATATAATACTTCATAGTGGATACGGAATCTTAAGGTGCAAATCACCATTCTTTTCCGCACACCACTCTTGGCGTATTGTACGCCAAGACGATGACCCTATCATATTCCAACAAGTATAACTTGATCTATAGATGTCTAAATGAAGTGCTTCTAGTGGCGTTAGAAAGCTAACATCAAGAGCTTTCTAACAATATGTAATATTTATGGTGGACATTTAGTTTGAGCCACGAAAAATGAGCATCTTTTGACGCCCAAAAATTGAAGTGCCCCATATGCCTTCGAAAATGAGCACCCCCAGGGACTTGAAATTGGCATTTTGGATGCCAAATTCTTGGCGTTTTGTATGCCTACAAGCACACTCTAGGAGCTTCATTTTGCTCTTCATTATGGCACCTTAGACGTTATCCTTGTGGGTGTCTCCAACGCCAATCCATTGCACTCACAGGGACTCAAAATTGTGGTCTATTTTGGCAACGCCACCCAATTGGTGAAACAATATGGCATCTTAGACGCCATTCTTATGAAGCATTTTGGAGTCAAAGAAGCCTTCGAGCTTCAAAGAAATCCAAGGTTTGAAATGGCGTCTCCAACTCCACCAAGAAAGCACACTTCTAGGACTTCATTTGGAGCAAGATTTTGAGCTTCAATTCTGGATTCTAATGAGAACCTAAAATTCCAAGTCCTTAACCACATCTAATTCTCATCAAACCCAACTAATCAGGCCCACAACCATCAAGACAACAACTCACAAGGCTCAGGATCGAAAGGGAGCAATGAAGATCACTAGTGATACTTAGTTGGAAATTGTATTTGATTATAATTTGAATTTCATTTTGACTTTGTAATTTATGATAGATTATAAAGAGAGATCCGGGGAACCTTTGAAAGACACTTTTAGGAGGAAGGGTCTTTGGACTCTCTTCTTCTCTTCTCATGTTTTTCACATTCTCATACCCATTTTGTAATTCTTTGAGATACGAGTAGCTAATCCTTTCTTCATTGGAGAAAAGAGCTCTATTGAATTTCAATGGATTAATGTGATTGATTGTTCAACTTGAATTCATCTTTCAATTGTTACTTTAGAAAATTTTTTCATTCTTCATCAAGGATCCAAATTTATTGGAAGATAATTTAGATCCAAATTAATGTTTTATGATCACTTGAAAAAGTGGATTCATGAAATCAAGCTTGAAAACTTTTTCTCTCAATTCTCATGACTATGGATCTGGATTTGATATGTGACGTTGAATGAATCCTATCTAGATCTTGAAGAATTGTGTGGTGATAAGTCAGAGAATATGCTTCATCTCTTCTCATGAGTAATTGATAAAGTCAAGAGAAATTGAGTTACCAAGGAATTGGAATTCAATTACTTATGATTTGCCAAGAGATCAACGATTGCAAGACTGAAGTGGAGATGAGAATTATTGATCCTGAGGACTCAACACCTCTATACCCCATTGTTCTTCCCATCATTATCTTCTTATCTTGCTTTAGAATTGTCTTTAATTGATGCATTTACGTTGATTCTTTTTCTTGCACTTTACTATTGCTTTTATTCACCTTAATTCTTACCATTTACATTCCAGTTATTTACGTTCTTGCAATTTAAATTTCAGTCATTTACATTCAAGTCATTTATTGCTTTCATTTACTTTTTTTATCAAGTCATTTAAATTTCATCCTATATTACCAATTGTTCATCATCCAAATTTGAATCGTCTAACAAGAATAATCAGTTGATCATTGCTTACTTAATCCATTAATTCTCATGGAAACAATAACCCACTCACCGTGATATTATTTGATGTGATTTAGTGCAATTGCCGATGAGTTAAGCATAGAAATAAAAACTTTATGCTATCAAGATTTTTACGCTGTTACTGGAGATTAATTGTAATTAACAAACTACCGGTTGATTGATTACCTAGATTAGACACTTTTCTTTTTTTGTTCTACTTATTAATTTGCTTTTATTTCTTTCTTTTCTTTTGTTACTTTATGTTATTGTCTCACTGAGAACTTTCTTAATGGTGACATGGGAAATTATCTTGGTGATTCTGATTTTACAAAGTAATAAGGAATGATGGAGTTTGCATCACCCTTTGAGCAAGCAAATTATATGGGATACTTTTCACTACCACAAAATTATTCATGTTTCCATGAATGGAGGAACTATCTTGATTGTGGTTAGGAATGTCAAGAACAAGGAATGATAAAGTTTGAGCAAGTAAACCATATGGGATACTTCTTAGGGCCACGAAATGATTCATATTTCCATGAATAAAGCAACTATCCAAATTATGGTTGAAAAAGTCAAGACCAAAGAAATTTCAATATTCATATCCTATCCATCAAAAGTCATCATCTCTTGATCGTTCCATGGAAAAACTACAACAGACAATGGATACATTTATACAAATTTTTCTAACCTCACTTCCAGATTATTCATATAAAAAACTTTCACCACTTGAGCTTGCCTTAGCACAACTCTTTTAAAATCCACAAAATTCCTTTCAAAATCCACAAAATCCACTTCACACTACACAAAACTCCTTTTAAAATCCACAAAATTCATTTCACTACCCACAAAACTCCTTTCATATCCCCTAAATCAACCTCAAGGCAGCACCTACACATCCACAAAACCCTTTTAAACCTTCATCTCTTGAGCTGGCCTTAGAACAAATTTCTCAAGCTACTACTTCATTTACCCAAACTCCCAACAATTTCTTTCAAGAGTCCAGAACAAATATTAAAAACCAAGAGACTCAAGAAAAAAATTTAGAAGTGCAAATAAGCCAAATGGTACAACATCTTGCTGAGAGACCTACCAATTTCTTCCCTAGCGATGCAATTCTCAACCCAAGGGAAGAATGTAAGGCCATAAGCTTGAAGAGTGAAAGGGTGCTTAGTAAAAAGAATGAAGATCAAACTGAGGCTACAAAGGAGAAGTTAGAAGTGAAAAAGTAAGACCAAGAGGCCCTTGTACCAAGTAAAATTTCAATGAACAATGAGATAATTGGGAAATATAAGCCTTAGGATTCCATATCTTCAAAGGCTACAAGAGGTGACAGAGGAACATGCAAATTTCTTCCCAAGAGAAACAATGCAAAATCCTACAAAAGAATATGAGAGAATCAATTAAAGGAGTCCACACTCCAGTGCATTAGAGAACTCTCCACCCTCACACATAAAAGAAAAGGAAGATGCACAAACAAAGGAGGAAGCTATGCACACTCCATGCTACATTCCAATAATTAAGGAGGATGCCATGCAAGTTTCTTTAACTCTATGCATGCAATTCCCTAGGAAGAAAAATTTGAATGCACTATCCACATTTGAATTAAAGCCTCTTCTTCCAACACTCGAATATGCTTTTCTTGGTCCTGGTGAATTAGAGAGATGCATGGGGTTAATGTTCGGTGGGTATCCTTTTTCTCCTCGTATCCTTTGAAGTCCTTTCTCTTAACCAGCTAGAAGAAGAGAAAAAGGATACAAATTTAGCAAGAACCACAATCTTTTGGTAACTCATTTTCTGACTCTTTTCTTTTAGTGCTCAATTAATTTTGATGTGCATTGCATGGAATAAGTTTGGTGTAAGAGTATTAATTGATAAGAGAGGTGCAAGCCTTATTAAAAGTCGGATTTATAAGAGAGATAAAGTATCCTTTGTGGCTGGCTATGTGGTCCTTATAAAAAAATAGAACGGAAAATGGAGGATGTGTATTGATTACACTGACCTCAGCAAAGCCTGCCCAAGGATCCATACCTTCTCCCCAACATTGATGCCATGGTTGACTCGGCTTCAGGGAATAAGTATTGACGGAGGAAAATCGTCGGTTAGGAATTTTCACAAAATAATTCCATTGAAGTAAAGATCCAAACCAACAATCAACCCTCAATCAAAGTTTGATTTTGTTTATCACTTAAGTCAAACCAATAAAAATCAAGAGTATTTAAACCTTAGGTCATCTCTCAAAGGAATTGCATAAAAGTATGAATATTATTGGTTATGAAAATTTTGGGGGTTTTTAATATGATGAACAAGAAAGCAAAGCTAACAACTAAGATAATATAAGTGCTAAAAGATACTCATGGCAAGGATTAAGAGTCAAGGTTTCCTATCATAGATCATTGACCACAACATGGTAATTACAAAGGGTTAATTCTACTTAGTCATCCTCTAGCATCGGAGAGTTAAGTCAAGTGGATATAATTGGTCCTAAAACCAACTAACAACACTAAATTACCAATCACAATAGACATCAAGGATATCAAGGAACCTAAGTCCTCAATCACAAGTCAAGAGTATAAAAATCTACTCTAAAATCCAACCAAGCATTTTATCAAATACTTGAAAGGCATAAAAATAAAAACATAGTAAAATTGCAATAATAACAAAATCTAAAGCTACCAACTGCAAGATGACAATGGTAACAACTTAATTAAACATCAATAAGCAAAGAAATATCAAATTGTATAAATAGAAATAAAAAAACAAGAGTTCATAAACATAAAAGTGACCAAATAAAAGAAATAACATGTAAAACTAAGAGAGCAAAGATGTAATAACAAGAAATTGCAAGAAAAACTAAATTAAAGCAAGATCAAAACCTAAATCTAAGAGGATTTTAACCTAAATCTATCCTAATTCTAGAGAGAAGAGAGAGCTTCTCTCTCTAGAATACAACCTAAAACATGATTCTAAGTAAACCTAATTGCTCCCCCTTGATCCTTCTTGAATTTGGCCTCAAATACTTTAGAAATTAGTTAAATTAGACTTGAGAAGGTCCAGAAACTACCAGCCATGTTTTTCTTAAGTGAGTCACGTGATTGCATTCGTGCATACGCATGCCAGACAATGCGTACGCATGATTGTAAAAAATGAAATAATGTGTACGCATCAATTCTTGTGCGTATGCATGGCTGTAAAATATTCAAAACTTCATTTCTTCATGAATTCTTCACTTTTGCATGCTTTCTCCTCACTCCTTGAATCCATACTTGTCTTGTAAACCTCAAATCACTTCATCAAATACATTAAGGTATCGAATGGAATTAAAGTGAATTAAAATTAGCAAATTAAGGGCCTAAAAAGCATGTTTTCAATCTTAAGTACAATTTAGGAAGAATTCACAAAACCATACTATTTTAGTGAATAAGTGTAAGAAAAGTTGATGAAATCCACCAAATTCAATACAAAATAATCCATAAAATTGTGGTTTATCAACTTCTCCACACTTAAACCAAACATGTCCTCATGCTTAACATCAAGAAAGATATAAGAAAAGGGTATCAACATTTATGTAAGGCAAGTAAACTACCTAAATGTAATCTATCTAAATACATGCAACTATTCTAGTTAACACTAGCTATCTATCTATATATAAGTTTAGTCAAAATAAATCAAATTCCAAGAAAATATATATATACACAATCAAGGAACAAAAAAATCATAACCAAACCAAATTCACAATTGAATTGACTCATCCAAAAAAATTTACAAACTTGCAAGATGATCATGGTCATAGATGGAAGTAGGGAATCGAGCAATTGAACCTTCACCGGATGTGTATATGCACTCTAGTCGCTTAACTGTTTAGGGTCAATCCACTCAATCCTCCTCTAATCATGCTTTCTAAAGTTTGTTATTCATCTAATCAATTAACAAATATTTAATGTACATATGCAAATATCATGAGGACTTTTCAAGGTTGTAATGGGGCTAAGGTAAAGGTAAGGATCCATATGGTCAAGTGAGCTTGAAATTTAAATCTTTGATTAACTTAAATTCTCACCTAACACATACAATAACCTATACAATTCAATTGCAAACCTAACTACCCATTCTTCACTTTTTCACACACTCATGCATTCTTTTCAATTTACATCCCATATGCATTATTCTTATTACTTTACTTTGGGGCATTTTGTCCCCTTCTTATTGCTTTCTTTTTCTCTTATATATATATATACACCAAAACTCCAATGCATATGGTTTCTATACTAATACATGTACCCAAATTCTCAAGATTTTTCAACAAGAATAAAACACTCAATTTTATCTACCAATGTTTTTCGGATTTCCCCACTCTTAAAATTACACAATTTCATTAACTTAAACTAATCAAAGATTTAAATTAGGGACATTATTGTTTCCCCTTATAGCTAGTGATGTACTTAATCAAGAACAAAAGAGAAATTAATAGACTCAAAGTGGTAAACAATGGTAAATGAAATGGTAGGCTATTTGGGTTAAGTGAGCTATAATGAATTGATAGCCTCAATCATATAAATGCAAAAACATACATTAAACAATGGACATATAGAATTAAACAAACCAAAGATTACAATCATAGAGAAAATAGCAACACACAAGAATGAAATAGGTGGTTAAATGATGTAACCACACAATTAAGCTCAAAAACTCATAGGTTGTGTGTTTTTTGCTCAAAAACCATATTTCACAATGTATAAATTTTGCAAGTTTCCACGAAGAATTTCAACTCTAACCAATTTGAATTTCAATGCCCAATATAAAAGGAATTTTCTTAAAAATTTTATTAAATTGACTAACACTTATTCTATATATGTATATATGATGTGATTAGATGGAAAAAGTAAAAAAAATCCTAAATTCATTTTCTAATTTCAATCAAACCAAAACATCAAGTGTATAGGAAATCAATTGGGTGCAATCATCACATCATCCAAATCACAATCATAACTAAAGGCTAAAAGGTATATGTACAAGTCAAAATTAAAAGAAAATGTAAAATTATGCATCACTACAATATAATACTAGGTTATGTACAAGTAAAGTTAAAAGGTGCAATAAACTAAGAAAGTTCAATAAACTAAGTAAAAAGTTTTCAAAATGATAAAATATGTACAAAGAAACTAAAAGCATAATAACAAAAACCAAACTAAAAGTGTTCAAAAATGAAAATTGTCACCCAAAATACACTGCTAAAGCCGGAAAACCTCCCCACACTTAAAAGGTAGCACCGTTGGTACACGGAATTTTTCGCTCCTTGGCAATGGCGTCAAAAACTTGGTCGCACTAAATCGTGATTCACAACTCCGATACAACTAACCAGCAAGTGCACTGGGTCGTCCAAGTAATACCTTACGTGAGTAAGGGTCGATCCCACGGAGATTGTCGGCTTGAAGCAAGCTATGGTCATCTTGTTGATCTGAGTTGGGCAGATTCAAATGGTTATGAAGTTTTAGTTAATAAAAAATAAATAACATAAAATAAGATAGAGATACTTATGTAACTCATTGGTAGGAATTTCATATAAGCGTTTGGAGATGCTTTGTTGCCTCTGAACCTCTGCTTTCCTATTACTTGCATCCAATCTTGCGCACTCCCTTCCATGGCAAGTTGTATGATCCTCTCAGTGAAAATGGTCCTCTACGGTTTCTGTGCGGCTAATCAACTGTCGGATTTCTCGTCTCGGATGAAAAATACCAGGCACAGCTACCGCATGGCTAATCATCTGTCGGTTCTTGCTAGTGTCGAAATAGGATCTCTCTATCCTTTTGCACACTGTCACTGCACCCAACATTCGCAAGTTTGAAGCTCTTCACAGTCATCTCTTTCCAGATCCTACTCAAAATACCACATACAAGGTTTAGACTTTCTGAATATCAGGAATGCTGTCTACTGTTCTAGCCTATACCACGAAGGTTCTAATCTCAGATTCAGATGCTCTGTTATCAGGAGAGACGATGTGAATCATTGATTGGAAACCCAAGAGAATATACTCTAGTTGGCATCCAATGACTACGTTGAACATCATGTAGACCGCTGTGGTTGTCTGGCACGCGAATCTTGGCTAAGCGATTACTGAAGATAGTGGGTGATTGTCAGGGTCACCCTTTCAGTCTTGGCTTAACTGAATTAAGTACGAGAGTATATCTTGGAGAAGAAGTAGGCATGAATTGAAGGAAAAAACAATAATACTTTGCATTAATTCATGAGGAACAGCAGAGCTCCTCACCTTGATCTATGAGGTATAGAAACTCCACCGATGAAAATACATAAGAACAAGGTTCAAGCATGGTCGAATGGCCAGCCTCCCAAAACGTGGAACTATGGTCCCAAGACAAAAGATACTAAATAAATATCTAAAAGTAGTTTTTATACTAAGCTAGTAAACTAGGTTTACAGAAAATGAGTAACTAAGCGCAGATAGTGCATAAATCCACTTCTAGGGCCCACTTGGTGTGTGCTTGGGCTGAGCATTGAAACTTTCACGTGCATAGGCCATTATTGGAGTTAAACGCCAGTTTTGGTGCCAGTTTGGGCGTTTAACTCCAGAAAATGGGTCTCTGAGTGGCCTTTGGACGCCAGTTTAGGCCATCAAATCTCGGGCAAAGTATAGACTATTATACATTTTTGGAAAGCCCAGGATGTCTACTTTCCAACGCAATTAAAAGCGTGCCAAATGGGTTTCTGTAGCTCCAGATAATTTATTTCGAGTTCAGGAAGGTCAGAATCCAACAGAATCTGCAGTTCTTTCTCAGTCTTTGAATCAGATTTTTGTTCAGGTCCCTCAATTTCAGCCAGAAAATACATGAAATTACAAAAATACACAAACTCATAGTGAAGTCCAAAAATGTGAATTTTGCATAAAAAAAATAAAAATATAATAAAAAGTGAATAAAACATACTAAAAACTATGAAAAATAATGCCAAAAAGCGTATAAATTATCCGCTTATCACAACACCAAACTTAAATTGTTGCTTGTCCCCAAGCAACTGAAAACAAAATAGGATAAAAAGAAGAGAATATACTATAAATTCTAAAATATCAATAAAGCTTAGTTCTAATTAGATGAGCGGGACTAGTAGCTTTTTGCTTCTGAACAGTTTTGGCATCTCACTTTATCCTTTGAAGTTAAGAATGATTGGCATCTATAGGAACTCAGAATTAAGATAGTGTTATTAATTCTCCTAGTTTAGTATGTTGATTCTTGAACATGAGTCTTGGTCGTGACCCTAAGCACTTTGTTTTCCAATATTACCACCGTATACATAAATTTCACAGACACATAACTAGGTGAACCTTTTTAGATTGTGACTCAGCTTTGCTAGAGTCCCCAGTTAGAGGTGGCCAAAGTTCTTAAGCACACTCTTTTTGCTTTAGATCACAACTTTAACCACTCAGTCTCAAGCTTTTCAGTTGGACCTTCATGACACAAGCATATGGTTAGGGACAGCTTGATTTAACCGCTTAGGCCAGGATTTTATTCCTTTGGGCCCTCCTATCCATTAATGCTCAAAGCCTTGGATCCTTTTTACCCTTGCCTTTTGGTTTAAAGGGCTATTGACTTTTTCTGCTTGCTTTTTTTTCTTTCTTTTTTTTCTTTTTCGCAAGCTTTTTCTTTTTTTCACTGCTTTTTCTTGCTTTAAGAATGAATTTTATGATTTTTCATATTATCAATAACATTTTTCCTTTTTCATTATTCTTTCAAGAGCAAAAAATTTTAACATTCATAAACTTCACTATAAAAAATATGCACTATTTACATATTCATTCAGAAAACAAAAAGTATTGCCACCACATCAAAATAATTAAACAAATTTCAAGATAAAATTTGAAATTCATGTACTTCTTGTTCTTTTGTAATTAGGAACATTTTTCATTTAAGAAAGGTGAAGGATTCATAGGACATTCATTACTTTAAGACATAGACTCTAAATACTAATGATCATGTAATCAAGACACAAACATAGATAAACATAAAGCATACAAAATCGAAAAAAATAGAAAAATAAGAATAAGGAAATTAAAGAACAGGTCCACCTTAGTGATGGTGGCTAGTTCTTCCTCTTGAAGTTTTTATGGAGTGCTTGAGCTCCTCAATATCTCTTCCTTGCCTTTGTTGCTCCTCCCTCATGGCTTTTTGATCCTCTCTAATTTCATGGAGGATGATGGAGTGTTCTTGGTGCTCCATCCTTAGTTGTTCCATGTTGGAACTCAAATCTCCTAAGGAGGTGTTGAGTTGATCCCAATAGTAGTGTGGAGGAAAATGTATCCTTTGAAGTATCTCAGGGATTTCTTGATGAGGGACTTCCTCATGCATTTGTTAAGGTCCATGAGTGGGCTCTCTTGTTTGCCCCATCCTCTTTTTAGTGATGGGCTTGTCCTCTTCAATGAGGGTGTCTTCCTCTATGAAAATTCTAGCTAAATTGCATAGGTGACAGATAAGATGAGGGAAGGCTAACCTTGCTAAAATGGAAGGTTTGTCAGCCACCTTATAGAGTTCTAGAGGAATAATCTCATGAAATTCCACTTCCTCTCCAATCATGATGCTATGGATCATGATGGCCCCACAGTTACTTCAGACCGGTTGCTAGTAGGGATAATAGAGCGTTGGATGAACTCCAACCATCCTCTAGCTATGGGCTTGAGGTCAAGCATTCTTAGTTGAACCAGCTTGCCTTTGGAGTCTCTCTTCCATTGGGCTCCTTCCACAGAAATGTCCATGAGGACTTGGTCTAACCTTTGATCAAAGTTGACCCTTCTTGTGAAAGGATGAAGATCTCCTTGCATCATTAGTAAGTTGAACGCCACTCTTACATTTTCCAGACTGAAATCTAAGTATTTCCCCCGAACCATAGTAAGCCAATTCCTTGGGTTTAGGTTTATACTTTGATCATGGTTTTTAGTGATCCATGCATTAGCATAGAACTCTTGAACCATTAAGATTCCGACTTCTTGGATGGGGTTGGTTAGAGCTTCCCAACCTCTTCTCCGAATCTAATGTCGGATCTCCGGATATTCACTCTTTTTGAGCTTAAAGGGGATCTCGGGATCACCTTTTTCTTGGCCACAACTTCATAGAAGTGGTCTTGATGGACCTTTGAGATGAATCTCTCCATCTCCCATGACTTGGATGTGGAAGAAATTACCTTCCCTTTCCTCTTTCTAGAGGTTTCTCCGGCCTTTGGTGCCATTAATGGTTATGGAAGAATAAAAAGCAAGGCTTTTTTTTTCACACCAAACTTAAAAGGTTTACTCGTCCTCGAGCAAAAGAAGAGAGAAAAGAGGAGAAGAAGAAGAAATGGAGGAGATGGAGGTGTGAGGAGGGTTCGGCCAAGGGGGCCTTAGTGGGATAAGATGTGTGAAATGGAAGGAGTGAATAGGGGTATTTATAGGGAAAGAGAGGGCGTGTGGCCAAATGGAAATGGTTTGATTTTGAATGGTGAGGTAGGTGGGGTTTATGGGGAAGAGTGGATGGATGGGAGTGGTGAAGAGGTTATGGGGAAGAGGATAGGATTTAATAGGTGAATGGTGTTGGGGAAGAGTGTTATGGGAAGGTGTGAAGAGGAGAGAGAGTGAGTTGGGGTAGGTAGGGATCCTATGGGATCCACAGATCCTGAAGTGTCAAGGATTTCTTATCCCTGCACCTTTCTGGCATTTAAATGCCCTCTGTGTGCCATTCCTGGCGTTAAATGCCAGGCTACTGCCCATTTCTAGCGTTAAACGCCAGACTACCCAAGTATGCATATTTCAAGCTTGGTGGTAGGGTCTTTAGCTCTAATTTAGGTACCTCCACTTCCTTGTTATCTTTATGGTTCAGCATGTCCGAATTTTCCCTGGTTCCTTGTGGTAGTTCTCCACTTGATGCTTGTTGTTCGAGCTCTATAGTTCCTTCACATTGTTCTTCTTCCAAAACTCCTTGAACTATCTATTCGATGGTGTCTACCATCATGCACTCTCCTATGGATTCCTTGGGGTAGCTCATTACCTTAAAGACGTTGAATACCATCTTTTCTTCATGCAATCTCAAGACTAGTTCCCCTTTTTGCACATCAATGATGGCTCCAGAAGTAGCTAGGAATGGCCTTCCTAGGATGATTGATGTGTGATGAGCGGATAATTTATACGCTTTTTGGCATTATTTTTAGTATGTTTTTTAGTGTGTTTTAGTTTGTTTTTATTATATTTTTATTAGTTTTTAGTTAAAATTCACTTTTCTGGACTTTACTATGAGTTTGTGTGTTTTTCTATGATTTTAGGTATTTTCTGGCTGAAATTGAGGGATCTGAGCAAAAATCTGATTCAGAGGCTAAAAAGGACTGCAGATGCTGTTGGATTCTGACCTCCCTGCACTCGAAGTGGAGTTTCTGGAGCTACAGAAACCTAATTGGTGCGCTCTCAACTGCGTTAGAAAGTGACATCCTGGGCTTTTCAGCAATGTATAATAGTCCATACTTTGCCCGAGATTTGATGGCCCAAACAGGAGTTCCAAGTCAGTTCAAGAATTCTGGCATAAAACGCCAGAACTGGCACAAGAATGGGAGTTAAACGCCCAAACTGGCACAAAAGCTGGCGTTTAACTCCAAGAAAAGTCTCTACACGAAAATGCTTCAATGCTCAGCCCAGGCACACACCAAGTGGGCCCGGAAGTGGATTTTTATGTCATTTACTCATCTTTGTAAACCCTAAGCTACTAGTTCTCTACAAATAGGACCTTTTGCTATTGTATTTTCATCTTTTGATCACGTTAGATCTAGGATCATCTTTGGACGTCTAATTCTTAGATCAGTTCTTGGTTCTTCTGGTTCCCTCTCTGGGGCCGAAGCCAATGATCACCATTATCACTTATGTATTTTCAACGGTGTAGTTTCTACACACCATAGATTAAGGTGTGGAGCTCTGCTGTACCTCGAGTATTAATGCAATTACTATTGTTCTTCTATTCAATTCAGCTTATTCTTGTTCTAAGATAATCATTCGCACCCAAGAACATGATGAATGTGATGATTATGTGACGCTCATCATCATTCTCACTTATGAACGCGTGCCTGACAACCACTTCTGTTCTACAAGCAAACAAGGCTTGAATGTTTATCTCTTGGATTTCTTAATCGGAATCTTCGTGGTATAAGCTAGAATTGATGGCGGCATTCAAGAGAATCCGGAAGGTCTAAACCTTGTCTGTGGTATTCTGAGTAGGATTCAAGGATTGAATGACTGTGACGAGCTTCAAACTCACGATTGTGGGGCGTTAGTGACAGACGCAAAAGAAACACTGGATTCTATTCCGACATGATCGAGAACCGACAGCTGAATAGCCGTGCTGTGACAGAGCGCGTTGAACATTTTCACTGAGAGGACGGGATTGTAGCCACTGACAACGGTGATGCCCAACATACAGCTTGCCATGGAAAGGAGTAAGAAGGATTGGATGAAGATAGTAGGAAAGCAGAGAGACGGAAGGGACAAAGCATCTCCATACGCTTATCTGAAATTCTCACCAATGAATTACATAAGTATCTCTATCTTTCTTTTATGCTTTATTCATAAATCATCCATAACCATTTGAATCTGCCTGACTGAGATTTACAAGATGACCATAGCTTGCTTCATACCAACAATCTCCGTGGGATCGACCCTTACTCGCGTAAGGTTTATTACTTGGACGACCCAGTGCACTTGCTGGTTAGTTGTGCTAAGTTGTGATAAAGAGTTGAAATTGCAATTGAGCGTGCCATGTTGATGGCGCCATTGATGATCACAATTTCGTGCACCAAGTTTTTGGCGCCGTTGCCAGGGA
Source organism: Arachis hypogaea (assembly GCF_003086295.3). NCBI lineage: Eukaryota > Viridiplantae > Streptophyta > Magnoliopsida > Fabales > Fabaceae > Arachis > Arachis hypogaea. Next base: position 43,786,028 of record NC_092042.1, on the reverse strand, counting down.
TTATTTGAGTTTGGATAACTGACGTTTCATCTTGTTGCTTAGATTAGGTATTTTTCTTCAGAATTTTTAAGAATGAATTCTAGAGTTTCAAGGTGATGTTCTTATCATCACCAAAGCTGATTGATCTTCATCAATTTAGCTCTTGAATGCAATGTCCTGCTGAAGCTTGGCTAGCCATTTCTAATTTCTTTAGACTGAGGCTTTAGACTAACATTGCATGATTCCTGGAATTCTTATTAAAAATTTTGAATCTCTTTATTTTCTTTTCCATATAAGTTTCGAAAAATCCAAAAAAAAATTTACAAAATCATAAAAAACCAAAAATATTTCTTGTTTGAGTCTAGTGTCTCATTTTAAGTTTGGTGTCAATTGCATGTTTCTGTTCTTCTTGCATTTTTCATGTGTCTTCAGTGATCTTCAAGTTGTTCTTGATGATTTGCTTGCTCTGATCTTTAAATTATCTTGTCTTGAGTGTTTTGTTATTTCTCATATGCATTCTCAATTTGTTAGTGTCAGTAGTATACAAACTTCTAAGTTTGGTGTCTTGCATGCATTGTTTATTTGATTTTAGTTGCATTTTGATTATTTCTCATTATTAAAAATCCAAAAAATTTTTAATTTGTGTCTTTTCAAGTCAATAATACAGAGAATTGAAGATTCAGAACATACAGCAGAGGAATTACACAGAAAAAGCTGGGCGTTCAAAACGCCCAGTGAAGAAGGAAAACTGGTGTTTAAACGCCAGCCAGGGTACCTGGTTGGGCATTTAACGCCCAAAAGGGTAGCATTTTGGGCGTTAAACGCCAGAATGGATACCATTCTGGGCGTTTAACGCCAGGATGGCACAAGAGGGAAGATTTTGTTTTTAATTCAAATTTTTTTTCAAGTTTTCAAAATTTTTCAAAATCAAATCTTTTTCAAATCATATATTTTCAATCATATCTTTTCAAAATCAATTTCTTTCCATTTTCAAAAGTACTCGCTAACAATCAATGATTTGATTCAACATTTCAAGTATGTTGCCTTTTCTGTTGAGAAAGGTTTAATGTTTGAATCATATCTTTTCTTGTTAGCCAAGTCATTAATTTTAAAAATCAAATCTTTTTAAATTGTTTTTCAATCATATCTTTTCAATCATATCTTTTTAAAACCATAACTTTTCAATCATATCTTTTTAATCACATCTTTTTCAAAATAGTTTTCAAATCATATTTTTTTGATTTCTAACTTCAAAATTATTTTCAAAAATCACTTTATTTCCCTCCCAATCATATTTTTCGAAAATCATTCTTCAATTTTTCAAAATGTTTTTAAAATCTTTTTAATTTATTTTCAAAAATTTCTTCCCCTCTTCTCACATCCTTCTATTTATGGACTAACACTACTCCACTATCAACAATTCGAACTCCATCTCTTTTGATAAGTTCGAATTCTTCTTCTACCTCTTCCTTCTACTTTTCTTTTCCTCTGACACTTCAAGGAATCTCTATACTGTGACATAGAGGATTCCATACTTTCTTGTTCTCTTCTCTTTCATATGAGTAGGAATAAAGACAAAAGCATTCTTGTTGAGGCTGACCTTGAACCTGAAAGGACCTTGAAGCGAAAGCTAAGAGAAGCTAAAGCACAACTCTCTGTAGAGGACCTAACAGAATTCTTCAAAGAAGAAGAAACCATGGCAGCCGAAAACAACAACAATGCCAACAATGCAAGGAAGGTGCTGGGTGACTTTACTGCACGTACTCCCGACTTCTATGGGAGAAGCATCTCTATCCCTGCCATTGGAGCAAACAACTTTGAGCTTAAGCCTCAATTAGTTTCTCTAATGCAACAAAATTGCAAGTTCTATGGACTTCCATTGGAAGATCCTCATCAGTTCTTAGCTGAATTCTTGCAAATCTGTGACACTGTCAAGACCAATGGGGTTGACCCTGAGGTCTACAGACTTATGCTATTCCCTTTTGCTGTAAGAGACAGAGCTAGGATATGGTTGGACTCAAAACCTAAAGAAAGCCTGAACTCTTAGGAAAAGCTAGTCAATGCCTTCTTGGCAAAGTTCTTTCCACCTCAAAAATTGAGTAAGCTTAGAGTGGAAGTCCAAACCTTCAGACAGAAGGAAGGTGAATCCCTCTATGAAGCTTGGGAAAGATACAAATAATTGATCAGAAAGTGTCCCTCTGACATGCTTTCTGAATGGAGCATCATAGGTATCTTCTATGATGGTCTGTCTGAACTGTCCAAGATGTCATTGGATAGCTCTGCTGGAGGATCTATTCATTTGAAGAAGACGCCTGTAGAAGCTCAAGAACTCATTGAAATGGTTGCAAATAACCAATTCATGTACACTTTTGAAAGGAATTCTGTGAACAATGGGACGAATCAAAAGAAATGAGTTCTTGAGATTGATACTCTGAATGCCATATTGGCTCAGAACAAAATATTGACTCAGCAAGTCAATATGATTTCTCAAAGTCTGTCTGGAATGCAAGCTGCACCAGGCAGTACTAAGGATGCTTCATCTGAAGAAGAAGCTTATGATCTTGAGAACCCTTCAATGGAAGAGGTGAATTACATGGGGGAACCCTATGGAAACACCTATAATCCTTCATGGAGAAATCATCCAAATCTCTCATGGAAGGATCAACAGAGACCTCAACAACGTTTCAATAATAATAATGGTGGAAGAAACAGGTTTAGCAATGGCAAGCCTTTTCCATCATTTTCTCAGCAACAGACAGAGAATCCTAAGCAGAGCCACTCTGACTTAGCAACCATGGTCTCTGATCTAATCAAAACCACTCAAAGTTTCATGACTGAAACAAGGTCCTCCATTAGAAACATGGAGGCACAAGTGGGTCAGCTGAGTAAGAAAGTTACTGAACTCCCTCCTAGTACTCTTCCAAGCAATACAGAAGAGAATCCAAAAGGAGAGTGCAAGGCCATCAACATGGCCGAATTTGGAAAGGAGAAAGAGGCAGTGAACGCCACTGAGGAAGACCTCAATGGACATCCACTGGCCTCCAATGAGTTCCCTAATGAGGAACCATGGGAATCTGAGGCTCACACTGAGACCATAGAGATTCCATTGGATTTACTTCTGCCATTCATGAGCTCTGATGAGTATTCTTCTTCTGAAGAGGACGAAGATGTCACTGAAGAGCAAGTTGCTAAGTACCTTGGAGCAATCATGAAGCTAAATGACAAGTTATTTGGTAATGAGACTTGGGAGGATGAACCCCCTTTGCTCACCAAAGAACTGGATGACTTGACTAGGCAGAGATTACCTCAAAAGAGACAGGACCCTAGGAAGTTCTCAATACCTTGTACAGTAGGCACCATGACCTTCAAGAAGGCTCTGTGTGACCTAGGGTCAAGCATAAACCTCATGCCTCTCTCTGTAATGGAGAAGCTAGGGATCTTTGAGGTGCAAGCTGCAAGAATCTCACTAGAGACAGGAGATAATTCAAGAAAACAAGCTTATGGACTTGTAGAGGATGTTCTGGTAAAGATTGAAGACCATTACATCCCTGCTGATTTCATAGTCCTAGAGACTGGGAAGTGCATGGATGAATCCATCATCCTTGGCAAACCCTTCCTAGCCACAGCAAAGGCTGTGATTGATGTTGACAGAGGAGAATTAATCATTCAAGTAAATGAAGAATCCCTTGTGTTTAAAGCTCAAGGATATCCCTTTGTAACCATGGAGAGGAAGCATGAAGAGCTTCTCTCAAAACAGAGTCAAACAGAGCCCCCACAGTCAAACTCTAAGTTTGGTTTTGGGAAGCCACAACCAAATTCTAAGTTTGGTGTTGAACCCCCACATTCAAACTCTAAGTTTGGTGTTGGGAGGTTCCAACACTGCTCTGAGTATCTGTGAGGCTCCATGAGAGCCCACTGTCAAGCTACTGACATTAAAGAAGCGCTTGTTGGGAGGCAACCCAATGATATATTTATCTATTTTCCATTATTATTTTATGTTTTCTACAGGTTGATGATCATCGGAAGTCACAAAATCAATTGAAAAAGCAAAAACAGAATGAAAAACAGAAAGAAAAACAGCACACCCTGGAGGAAAACTTGCTGGCGTTTAAACGCCAGTAAGGGCAGCAAATGGGCGTTTAACGCCCAGTCTGTACCATTCTGGGCGTTTAACACCAGAAAGGGGCACCAGACTGGCGTTAAACGCCAGGAAGGGGCAAGAAGTTGGTGTTAAATGCCAGAAATGGGCACCAGCCCGGCGTTTAACGCCAGAATTTGCAGAAGGAGCATTTTTGCTCGCCACTTGGTGCAGGGATGAATTTTCCTTGACACCTCAGGATTTGTGGACCCCACAGAATCCCTACCTACCCCACCACTCTCTCTCTTCTTCACCCATTCACCAATCACTTCAACACCTCTTCCCCAAAAACCCCTCACCTATCAAATCCCATTATTCTCTTCGCCACTCACATCCATCTTTCATAAAATCCCACCTACCTCACCATTCAAATTCAAACCACTTTCCCTCCCGAACCTACCCATTATGGCCAAACCATACACCCCCTCTCCACTCCTATATAAACCCATCTTCACTCCTCCATTTTCACACAACCTAAACACTACTTCTCCCCCTTGGCCGAACCACAAAGCTTCCTCCATCTCCTCTATTTCTTCTTCTTCTACTCTCTTCTTTCTTCTTTTGCTCGAGGACGAGCAAACTATCTAAGTTTGGTGTAGTAAAAGCATTTCTTTTTGTTTTTCCATAACCATTTATGGCATCTAAGGCCGGAGAAACCTCTAGAAAGAGGAAAGGGAAGGCAAAAGCTTCCACCTCCGAGTCATGGGAGATGGAAAGATTCATCTCAAGGGTGCATCAAGACCACTTCTATGAAGTTGTGGCCATGAAAAAGGTGATCCCCGAGGTCCCTTTCAAACTCAAAAAGAGTGAATATCCGGAGATCCGACATGAGATCCGAAGGAGAGGTTGGGAAGTTCTTACCAACCCCATTCAAAAAGTCGGAATCTTAATAGTTCAAGAGTTCTATGCTAATGCATGGATCACCAAGAATCATGATCAAAGTGTGAACCCGGACCCAAAGAATTGGCTTACAATGGTTTGGGGGAAATGCTTATACTTTAGTCCGGAAAATGTAAGGTTGGCATTCAACTTGCCCATGATGCAAGGAGATGAACACCCTTACACTAGAAGGGTCAACTTTGATCAAAGGTTGGACCAAGTCCTCATAGACATTTGTGAAGAGGGCGCTCAATGGAAGAGAGATTCAAGAGGGAAGCTGGTTCAACTGAGAAGGCATGACCTTAAACCCGTGGCTAGAGGATGGTTGGAGTTTATCCAACGCTTAATCATTCCCACTAGCAACCGGTCCGAAGTTACTATAGACCGGGCTATCATGATTCATAGCATCATGATTGGAGAGTAAGTAGAAGTTCATGAGGTTATATCCCAAGAACTTTATAAGGTGGCGGACAAGTCCTCTACCTTGGCAAGGTTAGCCTTCCCTCATCTCATTTGTCATCTCTGTTATTCAGTTGGAATTGACATAGAGGGAGACACCCTCATTAATGAGGACAAGCCCATCACTAAGAAAAGGATGGAGCAAACAAGAGATCCCACTCATCATGAAATCCTTGAGATGCCTCAAGGGATGCACTTTCCTCCACAAAACTATTGGGAGCAAATCAACACCTCCCTAGGAGAATTGAAATCCAACATGGGACAACTAAGGGTGAAGCATCAAGAACATTCCATCCTCCTCCATGAAATTAGAGAAGATCAAGGAATTATGAGAGAGAAGCAACAAAGGCAAGGAAGAGACATTGAGGAGCTCAAGCACTCCATAAGATCTTCAAGAGGAAGAACAACCCGCCATCACTAAGGTGGACCCGTTCTTTAACTTCCTTGTTCCTTATTTTCCTGTTTTTCGAAAATTATACTTATGTTTATCTATGTTTGTGTCTTATGATCATTAGTGTCTTAGTGTCTATGCCTTAAAGTTATGAATGTCCTATGAATCCATCACCTTTCTTAAATGAAAAATGTTCTTAATTGAAAAAGAGAAGAATTGCATGAATTTTGAATTTTATAACAGATTAATTATTTTGATGTAGTGGCAATACCTTTGACTTCTGAATGTATGCTTGAACAGTGCATATGTCTTTTGAATTTATTGTTCATGAATGTTGGCTCTTGAAAGAATGATGAAAAAGGAGACATGTTACTGAGGATCTGAAAAATCATACAAATGATTCTTGAAGCAAGAAAAAGCAGTGTATTCAAAAAAAAAAGAGAGAAAGAAAGAAAGGAAAAACAAAAAGAAAAAAATAAAGTCATGATCCAAGGCAAAAAGAGTGTGCTTAAGAACCCTGGACACCTCTAATTGGGGACTCTAGCAAAGCTGAGTCACAATTTGAAAAGGTTCACCCAGTTATGTGTCTGTGGCATGTATGTATCCGGTGGTAATACTAGAAGATAGAGTGCTTTGGGCCACGGCCAAGACTCATAAAGTAGCTATGTTCAAGAATCATCATACTTAACTAGGAGAATCAATAACACTATCTGGATTCTGAGTTCCTAGAGAAGCCAATCATTCTGAATTTCAAAGGATAAAGTGAGATGCCAAAACTGTTCAGAGGCAAAAAGCTAAAGCCCTGCTCATCTAATTAATACTGATCTTCATAGATGTTTTTGGAATTCATTGCATATTCTCTTCTTTTTATCTTATTTGATTTTCAGTTTCTTGGGGACAAGCAACAATTTAAGTTTGGTGTTGTGATGAGCGGATAATTTATACGCTTTTTGGCATTGTTTTTAGTATGTTTTTTAGTATGTTTTTGTTTGTTTTTATTATATTTTTATTAGTTTTTAGTTAAAATTCACTTTTCTGGACTTTACTATGAGTTTGTGTGTTTTTCTGTGATTTCAGGCATTTTCTGGCTGAAATTGAGGACCAGAGCAAAAATCTGATTCAGAGGCTAAAAAGGACTGCAGATGCTGTTGGATTCTGACCTTCCTGCACTCGAAGTGGATTTTCTGGAGCTACAGAAGCCCAATTGGTGCGCTCTTAACTTCGTTGGAAAGTAGACATCCTGGGCTTTCCAGCAATGTATAATAGTTCATACTTTGAATGAGATTTGATGGCCCAAACAGGCGTTTCAAGTCAGCTCAAGAATTCTGGCGTAAAACGCCGGAACTGGCACAAGAATGGGAGTTAAACGCCCAAACTGGCACAAAAGCTGGCGTTTAACTCCAAGAAAAGTCTCTACACGAAAATGCTTCAATGCTCAGCCCAAGCACACACCACGTGGGCCCGGAAGTGGATTTTTATGTCATTTACTCATCTTTGTAAACCCTAAGATACTAGTTCTCTACAAATAGGACCTTTTGCTATTGTATTTTCATCTTTTGATCACTTTAGATCTTAGGATCATCTTTGGACGTCTAATTCTTAGATCAGATCTTGGTTCTTCTGGTTCCCTCTCTGGGGCCGAAGCCAATGATCACCATTATCACTTATGTATTTTCAAAGGTGGAGTTTCTACACACCATAGATTAAGGTGTGGAGCTCTGCTGTACCTCGAGTATTAATGCAATTACTATTGTTCTTCTATTCAATTCAGCTTATTCTTATTCTAAGATAATCATTCGCACCCAAGAACATGATGAATGTGATGATTATGTGACGCTCATCATCATTCTCACTTATGAATGCGTGCCTGACAACCACTTCTGTCCTACAAGCAAACAAGGCTTGAATGTTTATCTCTTGGATTTCTTAATCGGAATCTTTGTGGTATAAGCTAGAATTGATGGCGGCAGAGAATTCGGAAGGTCTAAACCTTGTCTGTGGTATTCTGAGTAGGATTCAAGGATTGAATGACTATGACGAGCTTCAAACTCGCGATTGTGGGGCGTTAGTGACAGACGCAAAAGAATCACTAGATTCTATTCCAACATGATCGAGAACCAACAGCTGAATAGCCGTGCTATGACAGAGCGCATTGAACATTTTCATTGAGAGAACGGGATTGTAGCCACTGACAACGGTGATGCCCAACATACAGCTTGCCATGGAAAGGAGTAAGAAGGATTGGATGAAGACAGTAGGAAAGCAGAGAGACGGAAGGGACAAAGCATCTCCATACGCTTATCTGAAATTCTCACCAATGAATTACATAAGTATTTCTATCTTTCTTTTATGCTTTATTCATAAATCATCCATAACCATTTGAATCCGCCTGACTGAGATTTACAAGATGACCATAGCTTGCTTCATACCAACAATCTCCGTGGGATCGACCCTTACTCGCGTAAGGTTTATTACTTGGACGACCCAGTGCACTTGCTGGTTAGTTGTGCGATGTTGTGATAAAGAGTTGAAATTGCAATTGAGCGTACCATGTTGATGGCGCCATTGATGATCACAATTTCGTGCACTAATGTGCTAGCCTCTTCTTCCATATCTAGCACAACAAAGTCGGCCGAGAAAATGAATTCTCTCACTTTCACCAACAAGTCTTTCACTACCCCATGTGGAAACTTAAATGTTCTGTTAGCCAATTGGAGTGTCATTCTTGTTGGTTTGACTTCCTTAATCTTCATCCTCCTCATCATGGTTAGAGACATGAGATTGATGCTAGCTCTCAGGTCGCACAAGGCGTTTTCAATACTGATATCCCCTATGATGCAGGGGATTTGGAAGCTTACTGGGTCCTTCACTTTCTAAGGAAGTTTCTTTTGTATGATGGCACTACACTCCTCTGTCAGCACTACAGTCTCTTTTTCTCCCCAATTTTTTTTCTTGTCATGAGCTCCTTAAAAAATTTGGCATAAAGTGGCATTTGCTCTAAAGCTTCAGCAAATGGTATGTTGATTTGGAGCTTCTTGAAGATCTCTAGGAATATAGAGAACTGGCTATCCTTCCCATCTTTGCTCAGCCTCTGTGTGTATGGTGCCTTTGGCACATAAGGCTTCAAGGTTGGCTTTGGTGAAGGTGGGGCAGGGGCCTCTCCTTCGTTCTTGTTTCCATGTTTTTCTGTAACCTCTTCTACTTGGTTGCACTTGCTTGTGGTTGTTTCTTCTATAACGTTTCCGCTTCTGAGGGTAATGGCTTTGCATTCCCCCCTTGGGTTGGCCATGGTGTCACTGGGAAATGTATGTGTGGGCATTGGGATCTGCTTGGATAGAATTTCCACTTGTGCTTCTAGCTTTGAGATTTCTACACCTTGATTCTTCAGATTTGATCTATATTCTTCTTGATTGGTGTCTATCCTTCTATCAGTCTGCGTCTGTCTCTCCATAAGAGTGGAGACGGCTCCTGCAAGCTGTGATGATAGTTGTGCTATTGCAGCCTCCACGCTCTCAAAGTTGCTCTTGATTTCACATTGTTGCATGGTTGGGGGTGGTGTGTCTTGATGGTGGTTGTTGTGTGTTTGTTGGTTGCCATGGTATGATGTGTTTTGTGAGTTATGGTGTTGATTTAATGGATAAGGTTTGTTGTGGATGGTTATGGCTTTGTTGGTTTTCCCACCCAAAATTTGGGTGGTTCTTCCAACCTAGATTGTATGTCTTGGAGTTGGGGTCATATGGTGGTCTAGATGAGTTGTTCACATAATTTGCTTGCTCCCATTCACCTTGAGCTTCTGATGCATCTTCTTCTTGGGGTGGTGCTTGAGCTTGGACAACTAAAACTTGGCCAGCCTCTATCTTCTTGGTTAAGGCTGCTAGTTGTGCTGCAATTGCCTTGTTTTGAGCTAACAAGGCGTCCATAGAATTGAGTTCTAGCACTCCTTTCTTCTGAGTTATTTCTGAAGCATAGAAATACTCATTCTCAGCTACAATCTCGTTGACATCTATGGCTTCTTCGATAGTCTTCTTTTTGTTGAGTGAGCCTCCTGGTCTACAGCCTTTTTTGCCTCATATGATAGCCCTTCGTAAAAGATGTGTAGTTGAACCCATTCATTAAACATTTCTGGGGGGCACTTTCTTGTCAAATCTTTGAACCTCTCCCAGGCCTCATAGAGTGTTTCACTATCTTGTTGCCTGAATGTTTGCACCTCAGTTCTCAATCTGTTGACTAGCTGTAGATGGTAGAATCTTGCTAGAAATTTGTTCACAACGTCCTTCCATGTGGTTAAACTTTCCTAGGGGAATGCTTCCAACCACTTTACTTCCTTGTCTCTAAGTGAGAAAGGGAACAAGAGTAGCTTGTAGGTATCAGGGTGTACACCATTGGACTTCACAGTGTCGCATATCCTTAAAAATGCAGTGAGATGTTGATTTGGATCCTCTTGAGCACCTCCTTTATATGAACAATTATTCTGGACAAGTGTGATGAGTTGGGTTTCAACTCAAAGTTATTGGCATGGATTGTTGGCTTTAGGATGCTGCTGTCACAGTTTCCTGGATTTGGGTTGATGTAGGAGCCTAACACTCTTCTCTCTTGCCCAACATGATTTCCAGCTTCCTCTCTAACATGGTTATGTGCTTTTTCCTCCATGGTGGTTTCTAGATCTTCCTCCACTTCTTCCTCTCCAACTATGCCTTTGCCTTTTGCTTCGCTCCTTAATCTAAGGAAGGTCTTCTCAGGTTCATTATCGAAAGGGGATACAGTTCCTCCTCTTCTACCTGTCATACACTCAGCAAATAACCAGCAGAGAACAAGTGAAGTGAAAAAAATCTTGTTGAGATTAGTGGTTAGCCTTGTTGATGCAATTAATGAAACAGTTAGAAGGATGGAAATATGGACAATGGATAACTAAAATTATTCCAGCAAATGGATAGAAATAATAATAAAAAATGGAGAAAAGAATTTAGGATCAATAAAAAAATAACAAGGTAATTAAAATGCTTAATCTAGCTCTCCAATCAATTTAATCATTGTCAAATTCAAACCAATCCCCGGCAACGGTGCCATGAAACTTGATGAGTTCGGAATTCACACCCCATAAAAATTTTGATTATGAATCTGCTCTTTTGGCAAGCGCACCAAAATTATCGTCAAGTAATAACCCACAGTGGAGTGGGATCGTATCCACAGAGATTGGTAGTTTTGAGCAATTTTAATCAATTGGTGAATCAGTCAAGCTAAGCAAATAGATGGTTATTGCAGAATTGTAAATGGGCAAAAGTGTAAATGACTGAAGAGTAAAGAAAGCAGTAAAGTGCTGGAATTAAAATGGCAAGAATGTAAAGGACTGAGGATTAAATGACTTAATTGTAAATGGGAATGGGGAATTGCAGAATATAAACGAAAGCTATAAAGAAAGTGGTAGATGAGAATAGGGGAGTTCATTGAGATTAGGAGATGTTGTCTCTTTGGATTAAATTCAGCTTATATCCTCTTCAATCATGCAACTCATTGACCTCATGACAATCATGATTGATTGAGCCCTAATCCCTTGGTGACTCAATCTCTCAGATCTTGATCAATAGCCAATTCCTTGGTCTAATTGCTCATAAAGAGAGATATGCTTGGTCCTTGATTATACCACACATCATCATAGGTCCAGGTAGAGGGAAGATTATATGTTACCATATCCAAACACCAAAATCCAGATTCTACTCAAGTGTGAGAAGGGATTTCTAGCATGGTTTCATGTTTCCTTTCCCAAGGTTCCCATGAAACCCATTTTGCATTCAATCTCTTTTCAAAGATAATTGAACACTAGGCATGAAGAATGAAATTCCTTCTAGCAAATCAAAGAGAAGATGAAGAGAAGAAAAAATTCACTATCATTAATCCATCAAGTACAACAGAGCTCCCTCTCTCAATGAGAGGGAATTTAGCTACTCACAGCTTAGAGAAAAGTACTCAAGATGGAAAAGATGAAGTGGAAAGTGATCTAACTGCTTAACCCCCTTTTTAGTACTTCTTCGGGTTATTTATACTACTCCTAATTCTCAAAATAAAAGAATTACAAAAGTGAAAAAGAAAAATTACAATTTGGAGGGAAAAGAAACTCAATAAGCATGACTTTTCAGCTGGCGTGTGGTTGACGCTTCAGTGGCGTGCCACGTCCTCCTCCAATTCTGGCTTGGCGTGCCATGCCCAGTCCCTCAAGTGGCACACCCTTTTTCATTAACATCCCTGGCATGCCACGCCTTCGAGCCAAAGTGGCACGCCCTGGCCTTTGTCATCTTCTTCTTGCCTCTGAAAACTTGAACTAGCGTGGGACGCCCAGGGTCTGGCGTGTGACGATCGGATTTCCTATCGATAAAGAATTGCACAAATATAATCGCGTTGTAAGTATAGCTTCTAAACCAACAGAAAATCCTTTCGTACAAACGTTTGGTTGTCACAAGTAACAAACCCAATAAAATTTATAAACCGAAGTATTCAAACCTCGGGTCGTCTTCTCAAGGAATTGCAGGGAAGTATGATTTATTATTGGTTATGAAAAATAGTATTTTTGGGATTTTAAAATAAGGAACAAGTAATTTAAATGACAGGAAAATTAAATTAATAATTATAAAAACTCTTGGCAAGGTATGAAAATTAGAAGTCCTATCCTAGTTATCCTTATCAATGGTAATGAGAATTATATTTTTGCTCCCACTAAGTCAACCTCTAACTATGAAGGTAAGTCAAGTGGATAAATCAATTTAACACCTAAAGTCCTAGTTAACTTCTAAGGAAAGACTAGAGTTATAGGAATCTAAATCAATCGGCAAAGATAACAATTATCAATCACGATGAGTTTGACAACTCAAGAGTCACCAATTAATCAACCAGAACCAAGAATATAGAAAACTAAATAAAAATCATATATCTATAATACCTCAAATTATATTAGTTAAGAAAATCCTAACATGAAAAGTTCATAACCAATTTGGCAACATAAATCAAATACAAATAAAAGCATTGGAATAAATAAAAGCATAAAAGGAATTAAAGTAAAGGAACATTGAACCTGATACGAAGAAATCATAGCCTAATCCTAATAGAAATCCTAAATCCTAATCCTAATCCTAAATCCTAAGAGAGAGGAGAGAGCCTCACTCTCTAAAAACTACATCTAAATTATGAAAAATGAAATATGAGTTATCTCCCTTCATTCCTCCACTTTTCAGCCTTTAATATATGTTTTCTGGGCTTGAAACCGGGCCGAAAATAGCCCAGATTTCGCTGGGGGCGAAATCTGCCACGTTGATTTTCGTCACTGCGACGCGTCTGTGTGAAGCACGCATTCGCGTCGCTTAGCTGTACGGTCACTATGATAAATTATATATCAAATTGAAGCCCCGGATGTTAGCTTTCTAACGCAATTAAAACCGTCTCATTTAGACCACTGTAGCTCAAGTTATGACTGTTTGAATGCGAAGAGGTCAGGCTGACAGCTTTGGCAATTCCTTCATTTTCTTGTACTCCTTACACTTTTGCATGCTTCCTTTCCATCCTCTAAGCCATTCCTGCCCTGTAATTTCTGAAATCACTTAACACACATATCACGACATTGAATGGTAATAATAGAGGATTAAACATAGCAATTTCAAGTTCCAAAGAAGCATGTTTTCAATCATAGCACAAAATCAGGAAGGAAAACATAAACTCATGCAATTAGTATGAATAAGTATATGAAAGATTGATAAAATCCACTCAATTGAGCACAAGATAAACCATAAAATAGTGGTTTATCAGCGTGCCATGCCCTCGCTGCATGCTTAATCCAGCTCTCTGGAAAGTTGAACTAGCGTGGCACGCCCAGGTTTTGGCGTGCCACGCCCTTTGTAAGCACTTGATTCCTCTGTTTGGCATGCCACGCCACGAACTCAAGTGGCACGCCCCAATGGCTTTTGCTTCCTAAATGACGCTGGCGTGCCACGCCTGAGGTTCAAGTGGCACGCCTAAGTGAGGAATAGTGGATGGCGTGCCACGCCTTCGACACCAAGTGGCACGCCCATGTGTTTTGGCCTCCTTCATCCTCTCTGAAAATTTGTACCATCATGCCACGCCTAGAGGCTGGTGTGCCACGCCCATCATCTTGCCTTGGTTCTAGTAGCTGGCGTGCTATGCTCAACATTGAAGTGGCACGCCAAAGTGAGATTCTTGGACTGGCGTGCAATGCCTTTGATACCAAGTGGCACGCCCAGCCCTTGCTTTGGCTTCTTTGTGCATTGGTGTGTCGTGCCTGGTTGCTCAAGTGGCACGCCAAAGTGAGAATTAGAGCCTGGCGTGCCACGCCTTCGATCTCAAGTGGCACGCCCAGGCCTTTTTAGGCTTTTACTTCCCTTCTGGAATCATGTACCAGCATGCCACGCCATGTTACTCAAGTAGCACGCCCATTCATTTTTTGGTTCTTCAAGCTTGGCATGCCACGCCTGACTCCTCAAGTGGCACGCCTAAGTGACTTTTGAAACTGGCATGTCACGCCTTCGACATCAAGTGGCACGCCCTATGGTGAGTGATGGGCTAGGCATGCCACGCCCAACCTGGCGTGCCACGCCCCTTCAATGGCCATCAATGTTGCTTTCTGGAAAGTTGTATTGCCATGCCACGCCCATGTGATTGTTTGAGAACTCCTCTGGACTTCAGTACTAGCGTGCCATGCCCACCTCCTGGCGTGCCACGCCAGTGCATTTTTGTGGCGTTTGTCCAAGTGGCACGCCCAGCTTGTTTTGTTGTTTTCTTCCTATTTTTGATGTTTTTTTCACCTGAAATTCAGCACAACCTCATTTCAAAGCAATGCACTATACTATTCATCAAATATTGCATGAATTGTAATGATCAAATGAGATTATGCTCTTTTGTGGTCCTATTTATGCAAGAAAAAGGGTAGATGATTCAAGTCATCAATGCACAACCAAACAAAACACACATATGATGCATGCCTTTCCTATGGCTGATGAGTCTCATATGTCGGTTATATAGCCAACCCAACATGTCCGGTAGCTAACCCAGACATCGTCCTCTTGAAAACTGGTTAGTGGTACAGTACCACGATCTTCACCTAGTGAGAAGTAAACCACCTCAATCCCCACCATCTGTGGACGGTAAACTACCTCAATCCCCACAGATATTTTTAATTGGAAAACAAAACACTCGTGGATGGTAAATAACCACGATCCCCACAGTACAATTTTCTTTAAAACGACGGTAAATAACCACGATCCCTACAAACATTTCAACATTGGACAAGCGGTAAACCACTACGATCCTTGCCAAGTCAAGCTCAAAAATAATTTCATTTTCAAATTCATTCATAAATCATAATTAAATCAACTCTTATCATTCTTCATTTTCATATTCAACCTCCTCTTTCTCAAACCATCTAACCATCATCGTCACTTTCTTGAACCTTTACCTGGAGCAAATGAACGATGTCACTGGATCTTACACGGAGCCTTAATTTAATCAATTACAATCTCATTTATTCATCAATCATATCTCATCGATTGTCATCATGCCTCCATTCCATTCATCAATAATTCATACTCAAACACAATTTATTATTTTTTAAATAAATCAAATTCAAAACGTAATCCTTTTCTTAATAATTCAAAATCAAATTATAAAATCTTACAAAATTCCAAATCTTTTATAAATAACCACTTCAAAAGAAACCTCCTATTTTCATAAAATTTTCGACAACATCTCCTCTACAACTTAGACTTTTGCCACCCTTCAAGGGTTCCAACCACCAAACCAAACACCTCTCAATCATTCAAATAATCCCTAGTATCGAATTATTTTAAAATCAATCCACTTCCAATATTAAATCATTTACAAAATCAAACCACACATTTCTCAACCAATCCATTAAATTCTATTTCACAAACTCCCAATGAATCCTCAACGCATCAACAGTCATCATTATTTTATACTCATCAAAGTCATAATTAAATACATACAAATTCATTCATCCTTTTATACACAATCCATCAATAATTCATGCTGTTCATTCCTCTCTTAAGGCCTTCTAACCTAAGTTTTCATGTGACATTAAACATTAACTACGAAAAACTAAAATCATACCTTGGTCGATTCCTCCTTAAGCTTGGAACACCTCAAAAACCTCTCCTTTCACAAGCTCCAAGCCTCCAAATGTCAATTCCTCAAGCCTAATTACCCAGATTTCGTTTCAAACCGTCCAATTGAACCCCAAGTCAACCAGAACACAATCTATTTCACACAATATCACTATAATCATGATAAAGTTCAATAATTTAATGACTAACAAGGGTTTAATAGTTTCTTAGCTTACCCATGGATGAAATGGACAAAGCCCAACACTATCCACGAGCTAATTTGACCCTAGAACATTTAAACCACATAATCTCTCAAAATTAAAACCTTAAATTTCGAAATTAGGGAAGAGTGGCTGAGTAATATATTGTTAGATTCTTACCAAATTGATATGTGGGTTTTGTAGAGAATTATGAGACGAATGCGTGGCCGCTGAGGCTCGTCAATCAGAGTTCTGGATTGAAAGTTACGGATGATTGAAAATTGGAAGGGAGGTTTATGGATTTTCAATGTTGTTTCTCTCTTCTGCATGTTTCCAATGAGGATAATAGGGAAGAAGGGTTGGGTTCGAGTATATATAAGTGGGCCTTGGCCTGGTTCGGACGGTTCGGTTTATTAGTCTAGTTTTGGGCCAAAATCTTTAAAATTAATGTTAAAATTCATATTTTAATTATTTTTACTTCATAAAACTATAAAATTTAATTTTTTAATTTCTTTAAATAATAATTAATTTATTAATAATTTTTTTACTAATTACTCATAATTTACAATATTCACCTTCACCTAGTGTACTTTTAAGATAATTTTTGTACTTCTACGCTAGTTTTTTTTCTCCCTTCTCTATAAGCTTTCAATGCCAACTCTTCTTTTCTCTACACATTTGGTTGCCAAGATATTCAATTTTTTTCAAAAGGTGAAAGATAAAGTTCTTTTTTAAGTTTTATTTTTATGTCATTTGACCTTTTTTGTTATTTTTTATTTTTGGCTTTATTTTTGTATCTTTTGGTTATATTGTTAGAATTGAATATGTATTTGTTGAGTTTTTTACTTTTGACATTTATTTTTTAAAGACAAGGCCATCTTGATTAAAAGAATAATTGTTATGGAGATAATTTTTTTAATTGAGAATCAATTATAAAAGTATCTATAAATATAAATAATAAATAAAAACTTAAAAAATATTGATAAGAAAGTTGGTTTTTTCTTTTAAAATTTTTACCTTTAACTTTAATATTTATTTGTTCATTATTTTATTAATAAATTATTTGTTACAAAAATATGTTTACATCAACAAATTTTGATATTAATTAATTGAGTCATTTGGTGTAGTCAATAATCAGTATAATAGAATTAATTTTGATTGTAATTTTCTTTTTCAATTGATGTTTTATATTGGAGTAAATAACCATTTTTAATCACAAAAGATATAAACGCCAACAAATCTACCCATGGAAAAACAAAACTAACACTATAACTACAAAAGATAGACTCCAATAAACAACTAACCAAAACTTAAAAAACTGTTCAAATTCCAAAATTACCCCTTCTTTAACAAATCCATTTTCACAACTTCTCTTCCTCTTACACCACCTCCACCATTACACTCAACTTCAACTTGATAAACCCACCTTCATTGTCCTACGTCAACTCACCCACCAGAAATTCTCCCTTCGAAAATTTGCGATGATTCATATCTATCGTACCTATCCCCAATCTCTTTCAATCGATACGAAAAATTGAAGATCCCATTAGGATTTTCCTTGCGCAGACTGAACCTGGTAGCAAACAGACCGCACTGCATTAAATTTGACGCCGTCGTAGACAAGATTAGCCACGGGGATGCAGTATTCGTCGATGAGCTTGTTGCCGAGGAGAGTACCGTTGTGGCGAAAATCGAAGCGGAAGAAGAGGCCCTTGAAACCTTCTAGAAGTGAGGGTGTGATTCACGCGAGGTCAAAGATCACTGATAAACCACTATTTATGGTATATTTTGGATTGAATTGAGTGAGTTTTGTCAACTATTCTCACACTTATCGATATAAATTGCATGTTTTTAAGTTTCCTTCTTAATTTTGTGCTATGATTGAAAACAAGCTTCTTTGGCATTAAAATTGCTAATTTTTAATCCTCTTTTATTATCATTTAATGTATTGATATGTGCGTTAAGTGATTTCAGAGTTTATAGGGAAGGAATGACTTAGAGGATCGAAAGGGAGCATGCAAAAGTGGAAGGAACACAAAGAATTAAAGAGTTGAGAAGCTGGTACCGATGCATACGCAAGAAAGATGCGTGCGCGTGACCAAATACAGCGTCCACATGACGCGTACGTGATGGGTGAAAATTAAAATTTCACACAAACTCACCGGCCAGTATACCGGGTCGCATCAAGTAGTAATAACTCATAAGAGTGAGGTCAATCCCACAGGGATTGATGGATCCAGCAACTTTAGTGAGGTGATTAGTCTAGTCTAGTGGTGAATGGGTAAAATTGAAGCAGCAGAAAGTAAATTATGGTGAATTTAAAGTGCAGAATGTAGATTTTCAGAAACTTAAAGAGCAAGAAAAGTAAATTGCATCAAGTGTAAAGGGAATTGGGTGCAGAAAAATTAAAGAAAGCAGTAGATCAAGCAATCGAAAAAGAACTCGAGAACAATTGACAGGAAATTTAAATTGCAGGAAGATTAAATCAGACTGACTCATGAACAGAAATGTAAAGTTACAAAAAAAAAAGAAGTGCAGAAGATTGAGATCTGTAATAAAAGTAAACTGAATTCAAGGCAATTGAAATGTAAAAGTGTATCAACTATACTAAGCTCTCTGGAGTCTCTAATCCTCCAAGAGAGATCTGGAGTCTCTAATCCTCCAACCTGAGCCTTCTATTCTATTCCTACTCCTACTGTGCGCTCCCCACGCGTACGCATCTTGTGCGCTTGCGCGTGGGTCGGAAAATGTTAATTCCACGCTTTAGTACCACCCACGTGTTCGTGTGCTTCCTTCCAGATTCTCCATCGACGCGTGCGCGTCTTGTACGCGTACGTGTAGGCTGCAAAACTTCAAGTCCAGATTTGAATGTGCCCAAAAATGTTCACTTAGTGAATGTAGCATTCTCCTTGGAAACGAGCGCCGATCATATCCACGCGTACGCGTACGCGTAGGTCTTCAAAAATCCTTGCCCGACACGTCAGCGTCTTGTACGCGTGTGCGTCGTGGTGTTTTCGCGCCAAGAGAACTTTCCTTGTTTAAATCATGGGCCACGCTTTTAAAAGTGTGGCCTAAGACTCCAAAGTGTGCTCCAACTTCAAAAGATTGTCCAGAGTTCTTCCTTTGAGTTTATTTTGTGCTTTCTGCTTCTTTTCCTTCATCTTTTCACCTATCATCAACCAATCAAATACATCAAAGCCTTGGCATAATCATCAAATCTTGCATCATTCATATTATAAACTAAATCTTGCAAGAAATCTAATGAAAATGCTTAAAATTACCAATGTTTGATTGAATCAAGACAATCATGAAATTCTCACTCAAACACTTACTTATTGCCTAAAATGCATGAAAATTAAGTAAAAACTAATGAAATAAGCTTGTGAAACTAGCCTAAGATGACTTGTCATCACAACACCAAACTTAAATATTGCTTGTCCCCAAGCAAGCAGTAAAACAGAATAAGAATGAATGAAGATAGAGAAGAGTATAAGTCATTAGTTGGAAAATATTCAATATTGGTTAATGGGATTTTTATGCATGGTATCTTAGAGATTTTTATTCTGTGGCTGAGACATCAACATCCCTTTGGATCCTTACTTGAATTACAAAAAAAAAATGAGACTTGTTATTGCTTGGTCCTTAGTTTTTTTTTTCTTTTTGTTCCCTTTCTTGGTTGAGAATTATTTCTTGCTGAGGCTTAATGCTATGTGGTAAGGTAGCTTTTTAGATAAGCTTTCAGCCAGAATTCCCGCCCCAATTGGTTCAAGATGTGGTGCACGAAATTGTGATCACACTTTTCATAACTTCGCACAACTAACCAGCAAGTGCACTGGGTCGTCCAAGTAATACCTTACGTGAGTAAGTGTCAATCCCACGAAGATTGACGGCTTGAAGCAAGATATGGTCATCTTGTAAATCTCAATCAGGCGGATTCAAATGGTTATAAGGATTTGATAATTAAAAGATAAATAAAATGGAAAATAACATAGAGATACTTATGTAATTCATTGGTGGGAATTTCAGATAAGCGTTTGGAGATGCTTTGTTGCTTCTGAACATCTGCTTTCCTATTGTCTTCATCCAATCATGCATCCTCCCTTCCAGGGCAACCTATATGATCCTCTCAGTGAAAATGGTCTGGCTACGGTTTCTGTACAGCTAAGCAACTGTCGGATTTATCATCTCGGATGAAAAATACCAGGCACAGCTACCGCAGGGCTAATCATCTGTCGGTTCTCACTTGTGTCAGAATAGGATCCCTTGATCCTTTTACACACTGTCACTGTGCCCAACAGTCGTGAGTTTGAAGCTCGTCATAGTCATCCCGTCCTAGATCCTACTCAGAATACTACAGACAAGGTTTAGACTTTTCAGATCTCAGGAATTCTGCCAATTATTTCTAGCCTATACCACGAAGGTTCTAATCTTAGATTCAGATGCTCTGTTGTCAGGAGAGACGATGCGAATCGTGGATCAGAGACCCAAGAGAATATACTCCGGGTGTCATCCAATGACTACGTTGAACATCATGTAGACCGCTTGTGGTTATCAGGCACGCAGATCTTGGCTAAGCGAGTAACGAAGATAATGGGTGATTGTCACGGGTCACCCCTTCATTCTGACTTAACTAAATTAAGTATGAGAGCATATCTTAGAGAAGAAGTAGGCATGAATTGAAAGAAAAATAATAGTACTTGCATTAATTCATGAAGAATAGCAGAGCTCCTCACTTTAATCTATGAGGTGTAGAAACCCCACCATAGAAAATACATAAGAGAAGAAGGTCTAGGCATGGCCGAATGGCTAGCCTCCCAAAAGTTCAAAATGATCTAAAGTGATCAAAAAGCTATTCTGAAAGATGTTCTAAAAGATCCAAATACAATAGTCAAAAGTGCTATTTATACTAAACTAGTAACCTAAGTTTATAGAAAATGAGTAGATAGTGCAGAAATCCACTTCCGGGGCCCACTTGGTGTGTGTTTGGCATGAGCTTTAAAGCTTTCACGTGCATAGTCCATCCTTGGAGTTAAATGACAGCTTGAGTGCCAGTTTTGGCGTTTAACTCCAGTGTTGGCGTTTTACGGCAGAAAAGGGTCTCTGGTGGGCGTTTGGACGCCAGTTTGGGCCATCAAAGCTCGAGAAAATTATAGACTATTATACATTTTTGGAAAGCCCAAGATGTCTACGTTCCAATACAATTGAGAGCGTACCAATTAGGCTTCTGTAGCTCTGGGAAATCCACTTCGAGTGCAGGAGGGTCAGAATCCAACAGCATCTGCAGTCCTTTCTCAGCCTCTGAATCAGATTTTTGCTCAGGTCTCTCAATTTCAGCCAGAAAATTCTTGAAATTCCAGAAAAACACACAAACTCATAGTAAAGTCCAGAAATGTGATTTTTTCATAAAACTAACAAAAATATACAAAAAAGTAACTAAAACATACTAAAAGCTACCTAAAAACAATGCCAAAAAGCGTATAAATTATCCGCTTATCACAACACCAAACTTAAATTGTTGCTTGTCCCCAAGAAAATAAAAATAAAATAGGATAAAAAGAAGAGGATATACAATAAATCTCAAAATATCAATGAAGCTTAGTTCTAATTAGATGAGCGGGGCTAGTAGCTTTTTGCTTCTGAACAGTTTTGGCATCTCACTTTATCCTTTGAAGTTCAGAATGATTGGCATCCATAGGAACTCAGAATTCAATAGTATTATTGATTCTCCTAGTTCAGTATGTTGATTCTTGAACACAGCTACTTATGAGTCTTGGCCGTGACCCTAAGCATCTTGTTTTCCAGTATTACCACCGGATACATAAATGCCACAGACACATAACTGGGTGAACCTTTTCAGATTGTGACTTAGCTTTGCTAGAGTCTCCAGTTAGAGGTGTCCAGAGTTCTTAAGCACACTCTTTTGCTTTGGATCACGACTTTAATCACTCAGTCCCAAGCTTTTCATTTGGACCTTCATGACACAAGCACATGGTTAGGGACAGCTTGATTTAGCCGCTTTGGGCCCTTGGTGCACGAAATTGTGATCTCTTCTTTTCACAACTCAAATAATCCCCGGTGATGAATCCAAAAACTTGGTGTTCAATACAATGGCATCAACACAACTTCGCACAACTAACCAGCAAGTGTACTGGGTCGTCCAAGTAATAAATGAAGCAAGCTATGGTCACCTTGTAAATCAAAGTCAGGCAAACTCAAATGGTTATAAATGATGAATAAAACATAAAGGTAAAGATAGAGATACTTATGTAATTCATTGGTGGGAATTTCAGATAAGCGTATGAAGATGCTTTGTCCCTTCCGTCTCTCTGCTTTCTTACTGTCTTCATCCAATCCTTCTTACTCCTTTCCATGGCAAGCTGTATGTAGGGTTTTGCCGTTGTCAGTGGCTACCTCCCATCCTCTCAGTGAAAATGTTCAACGCACCCTGTCACGGCACGGCTATTCAGCTGTCGGTTCTCGATCATGTTGGAATAGAATCCAGTGATTATTTTGCGTCTGTCACTAACGCCCCACAATCGCGAGTTTGAAGCTCGTCACAGTCATTCAATCATTGAATCCTACTCAAAATACCACAGACAAGGTTTAGACCTTCCGGATTCTATTGAATGCCGCCATCAATTCTAGCTTATACCACGAAGATTCCGATTAAGGGATCCAAGAGATATCCACTCAATCTAAGGTAGAACGGAGGTGATTGACAGTCACACGTTCATAGGTGAGAATGATGATGAGTGTCACGGATCATCACATTCATCAAGTTGAAGAACAAGTGATATCTTAGAACAAGAACAAGCTGAATTGAATAGAAGAACAATAGTAATTGCATTAATACTCGAGGTACAGCAGAGCTCCACACCTTAATCTATGGTGTGTAGAAACTCCACTGTTGAAAATACATAAGAACAAGGTCTAGGCATGACCGTGAGGCCAGCCTCCCAATGTGATCAAAAGATCTAAAATGATATAAAGATCCAAAGATATAAAAATACAATAGTAAAAGGTCCTATATATAGAGAACTATTAGCCTAGGGTTTACAGAGATGAGTAAATGACATAAAATCCACTTCCGGGCCCACTTGGTGTGTGCTTGGGCTGAGCATTGAAGCATTTTCGTGTAGAGACTTCTCTTGGAGTTAAACGCCAGCTTTTGTGCCAGTTTGGGCGTTTAACTCCCATTCTTGTGCCAGTTTCGGCGTTTAACGCCGGGCATTCTTGAGCCGATTTAGAACGTCGGTTTGGGCCATCAAATCTTGGGCAAAGTATGGACTATTATACATTGCTGGAAAGCCCAGGATCTCTACTTTCCAACGACGTTAAGAGCGCGCCAATTGGGCTTCAGTAGCTCCAGAAAATCTACTTCGAGTGTAGGGAGGTCAGAATCTAATAGCATCTGCAGTCCTTTTTAGTCTCTGAATCAGATTTTTGCTCAAGTCCTTCAATTTCAGCCAGAAAATACCTGAAATCATAGAAAAACACACAAACTCATAGTAAAGTCTAGAAAAGTGAATTTTAACTAAAAACTAAAAAAAATATACTAAAAACTAACTAGAACATACTAAAAACATACTAAAAACAATGCCAAAAAGCGTATAAATTATCCGCTCATCACAACACCAAACTTAAATTGTTGCTTGTCCTCAAGCAACTGAAAATCAAATAAGATAAAAATAAGAGAATATACAATGAATTCCAAAAACATCTATGAAAATCAGTATTAATTAGATGAGCGGGGCTTTTAGCTTTTTGCCTCTGAACAGTTTTGGCATCTCACTCTATCCTTTGAAATTCAGAATGATTGGCTTCTTTAGGAACTCAGAATCCAGATAGTGTCATTGATTCTCCTAGTTAAGTATGATGATTCTTGCACACAGCTACTTTATGAGTCTTGGCCGTGGCCCAAAGCACTCTGTCTTCCAGTATTACCACCGGATACATACATGCCACAGACACATAATTGGGTGAACCTTTTCAGATTGTGACTCAGCTTTGCTAGAGTCCCCAATTAGAGGTGTCCAGGGTTCTTAAGCACACTCTTTTTGCCTTGGATCACAACTTCATTATTTTTTTCTTTTTCTTTTTTTTCTCTCTTTTTTTTCTTTCTTTCTCTTTCTCTCTTTTTTTTCGAATTTTTTTTTGCATTCACTGCTTTTTCTTGCTTCAAGAGTCATTTTTATAATTTTTCAGATCCTCAATAATATGTCTCCTTTTTCATCATTCTTTCAAGAGCCAGCATTCATGAACCACAAATTCAAAAGACATATGCACTGTTTAAGCATACATTCAGAAAACAAAATTATTGCCACCACATCAAAATAATTAATCTGTTATAAAATTCAAAATTCATGCAATTCTTCTCTTTTTCAATTAAGAACCTTTTTCATTCAAGAAAGGTGATGGATTCATAGGACATTCATAACTTTAAGGCATAGACACTAAGACACTAATGATCACAAGACACAAACATAGATAAACATAGGCATGATTTTTCGAAAAACAGAAAATAAAGAACAAGGAAATTAAAGAACGGGTCCACCTTAGTGATGGCGGCTTGTTCTTCCTCTTGAAGATCTCATGGAGTGCTTGAGCTCCTCAATGTCTCTTCCTTGCCTTTGTTGCTCCTCTCTCATGATTCTTTGATCTTCTCTAATTTCATGGAGGAGGATGGAATGTTCTTGATGCTCCACCCTTAGTTGTCCCATATTGGAACTCAATTCTCCTAGGGAGGTGTTCAGTTGCTCCCAATAGTTTTGTGGAGGAAAGTGCATCCCTTGAGGCATCTCAGGGATTTGATGATGAGAGGGATCTCTTGTTTGCTCCATCCTCTTCTTAGTGATGGGCTTGTCCTCATCAATGGGGATGTCTCCCTCTATGTCAACTCCAACTGAATAACAGAGGTGACAAATGAGATGAGGAAAGGCTAACCTCGCCAAGGTAAAGGACTTGTCCACCACCTTATAAAGTTCTTGGGATATAACCTCATGAACTTCTATTTCTTCTCCAATCATGATGCTATGAATCATGATAGCCCGGTCTATAGTAACTTCAGACCGGTTGCTAGTGGGAATGATTGAGCGTTGGATAAACTCCAACCATCCCCTAGCCACAGGCTTGAGGTCATGCCTTCTCAATTGAACCGGCTTTCCTCTTGAATCTCTCTTCCATTGGGCGCCCTCTTCACAAATGACTGTGAGGACTTGGTCCAACCTTTGATCAAAGTTGACCCTTCTAGTGTAAGTATGTTCATCTCCTTGCATCATGGGCAAGTTGAATGCCAACCTTACATTTTTCGGACTAAAATCCAAGTACTTCCCCCGAACCATAGTAAGCCAATTCTTTGGGTCCGGGTTCACACTTTGATCATGATTCTTGGTGATCCATGCATTGGCATAGAACTCTTGAACCATTAAGATTCCGACTTGTTGAATGGGGTTGGTAAGAACTTCCCAACCTCTTCTTCGGATCTCATGTCGGATCTCCCGATATTCACTCTTTTTGAGTTTAAATAGGACCTCGGGGATCACCTTCTTCAAGGCCACAACTTCATAGAAGTGGTCTTGATGCACCCTTGAGATGAATCTCTCCATCTCCCATGACTCGGAGGTGGAAGCTTTTGCCTTCCCTTTCCTCTTTCTAGAGGTTTCTCCGGCCTTGGATGCCATAAATGGTTATGGAAAAACAAAAAGCAATGCTTTTACCACACCAAACTTAAAAGGTTTGCTCGTCCTCGAGCAAAAGAAGAAAGAAGAGAGTAGAAGAAGAAGAAATGAAAGAGATGGAGAGGGCTTTGTGGTTCGGCCAAAGGGGGAGAAGTAGTGTTTAGGTTGTGTGAAAATGAAGGAGTGAAAAGGGGTTTATATAGGAGTGGAAAGAGGGGTAGGGTTCGGCTATGGGAGGGTGGGTTTGGGAGGGAAAGTGGTTTGAATTTGAATGGTGAGGTAGGTGGGGTTTTATGAAGGATGGATGTGAGTAGTGAATAGAAAGATTGGATTTGATAGGTGAAGGGTTTTTGGGGAAGAGGTGTTGAGGTGATTGGTGAATGGGTGAAGAAGAGAGAGAGTGGTGGGGTAGGTGGGGATCCTGTGGGGTCCACAGATCCTGAGGTGTCAAGGAAAAGTCATCCCTGTACCAAGTGGCGAGCAAAATTGCTCCCTGTGCCAATTCTGGCGTTAAACGCCGGGCTGGTGCCCATTTCTGGCGTTTAACGCCAACTTCTTGCCCTTTCCTGGCATTTAACGCCAGTCTGGTGCCCCTTTCTGGCGTTAAACACCCAGAATGGTGCCAGACTGGGCGTTAAACGCCCATCTGCTAGCCTTACTGGCGTTTAAATGCCAGCAAGATCTTCCTCCAGGGTGTGCTATTTTTCTTTCTGTTTTTCATTCTGTTTTTGCTTTTTCAATTGATTTTGTGACTTCTCATGATCATCAACCTACAGAAAACATAAAATAACAAAGGAAAATAGATAAATATAATAAGATTGGGTTGCCTCCCAACAAGCGCTTCTTTAACGTCAGTAGCTTGACAGTGGGCTCTCATGGAACCTCAGAGATGCTCAGAGCAATGTTGGACCTCCCAACACCAAACTTAGAGTTTGAATGTGGGGGTTCAACACCAAACTTAGAAGTTGGTTGTGGCCTCCTAACACCAAACTTAGAGTTTGACTGTGGGGGCTCTGTTTGGCTCTGTTTTGAGAGAAGCTCTTCATGCTTCCTCTCCATGGTGACAGAGGGATATCCTTGAGCCTTAAACACAAAGGATTCTTCATTCACTTGAATGATCAATTCTCCTCTGTCCACATCAATCACAGCCTTTGCTGTGGCTAGGAAGCGTCTGCCAAGGATGATGGATTCATCCATGCACTTCCCAGTCTCTAGGACTATGAAATCAGCAGGGATGTAATGGTCTTCAACTTTTACCAGAACATCCTCTACAAGTCCATAAGCTTGTTTTCTTGAATTGTCTGCCATCTCTAGTGAGATTTTTACAGCTTGCACCTCAAAGATCCCTAGCTTCTCCATTACAGAGAGAGGCATGAGGTTTACACTTGACCCTAGGTCAGACAAAGCCTTCTTGAAGGTCATGGTGCCTATGGCACAAGGTATTGAGATCATCCAGTTCTTTGGTGAGCAAAAAGGGTTCATCCTCCCAAGTCTCATTACCAAATAACTTGTCATTTAGCTTCATGATTGCTCCAAGGTATTTAGAAACTTGCTCTTCAGTGACATACTCATCCTCTTCAGAGGAAGAATACTCATCAGAGCTCATGAATGGCAGAAGTAAATCCAATGGAATCTCTATGGTCTCAGTGGGAGCCTCAGATTCCCATGGTTCCTCATTAGGGAACTCATTGGAGGCCAGTGGACGTCCATTGAGGTCTTCCTCAGTGGTGTTCACTGGCTCTCCCTCCTCTCCAAATTCGGCCATGTTGAT
Organism: Arachis hypogaea; assembly: GCF_003086295.3. Classification (NCBI taxonomy): domain Eukaryota; kingdom Viridiplantae; phylum Streptophyta; class Magnoliopsida; order Fabales; family Fabaceae; genus Arachis; species Arachis hypogaea. The sequence continues at coordinate 43,758,416 of NC_092042.1, read as the reverse complement.
GGCCTTGCACTCTCCTTTTGGATTTTCTTCTGTATTGCTTGGAAGAGTACTGGGAGGGAGTTCAGTAATTTTCTTGCTCAGCTGACCCACTTGTGCCTCCAAATTTCTAATGGAGGACCTTGTTTCAGTCATGAAACTTTGAGTGGTTTTGATTAGATCAGAGACCATGGTTGCTAAGTCAGAGTGGTTCTGCTTAGAATTCTCTGTCTGTTGCTGAGAAGATGATGGAAAAGGCTTGCCATTGCTAAACCTGTTTCTTCCACCATTATTATTGTTGAAACCTTGTTGAGGTCTCTGTTGATCCTTCCATGAGAGATTTGGATGATTTCTCGATGAAGGATTATAAGTGTTTTCATAGGGTTCTCCCATGTAATTCACCTCTTCCATTGAAGGGTTCTCAGGATCATAAGCTTCTTCTTCAGATGAAGCTTCCTTAGTACTGTATGGTGCATTTTGCATTCCAGACAGACTTTGAGAAATCAAATTGACTTGTTGAGTCAATATCTTGTTCTGAGCCAATATGGCATTCAGAGTATCAATCTCAAGAACTCCTTTCTTCTTACTCCTTTCCATGGCAAGCTTAAGCAAGGGTTTCACCGTTGTCAGTGGCTACCTCCGATCCTCTCAGTGGAAATGTTCAACGCACCCTGTCACGGCACGGCTATCCATCTGTCGGTTCTCGATCAGGCCGGAATAGAATCTAGTGATTCTTTTGCGTCTGTCACTAACGCCCCGCCCTCAGGAGTTTGAAGCACGTCACAGTCATTCAATCATTGAATCCTACTCAGAATACCACAGACAAGGTTAGACCTTCCGGATTCTCTTGAATGCCGCCATCAGTTCTAGCCTATACCACGAAGACTCTGATCTCAAGGAATGGCTGGCTCGTTTGTCAGGCGAGCACTCGGTTGTCAGGCGATCAACCATGCATCGTGTATCAGGAATCCAAGAGATATTCACCCAATCGAAGGTAGAACGGAGGTGGTTGTCAATCACACGTTCATAGGTGAGAATGATGATGAGTGTCACGGATCATCACATTCATCAAGTTGAAGAACAAGTGATATCTTAGAACAAGAACAAGCAGAATTGAATAGAAGACCAATAGTAATTGCATTAATACTCGAGGTACAGCAGAGCTCCACACCTTAATCTATGGTGTGTAGAAACTCCACCGTTGAAAATACATAAGAACAAGGTCTAGGCATGGCCATGAGGCCAGCCTCCCAAGGTGATCAAAAGATCTAAAGAACAAAAGATTCCAAAGATCCGAAGATGATGTCTAAATACAATAGTAAAAGGTCCTACTTATAGAGAACTAGTAGCCTAGGGTGTACAGAGATGAGTAAATGACATAAAAATCCACTTTCGGGCCCACTTGGTGTGTGCTTGGGCTGAGCTTTTGAAGCATTTTCGTGTAGAGACTCCTCTTGGAGTTAAACGCCAGCTTTTATGCAAGTTTGGGCGTTTAACTCCCATTTTGGTGCCAGTTCCAGCGTTTAACGCTGGGATTTCTGAAGGTGACATTGAACGCCGGTTTGGGCCATCAAATCTTGGGCAAAGTATGGACTATCATATATTTCTGGAAAGCCCAGGATGGCTACTTTCCAACGCCGTTGAGAGCGCGCCAATTGGGCTTCTGTAGCTCCAGAAAATCCACTTCGAGTGCAGGGAGGTCAGAATCCAACAGCATCTGCAGTCCTTTTCAGTCTCTGAATCAGATTTTTGCTCAGGTCCCTCAATTTCAGCCAGAAAATACCTGAAATCACAGAAAAACACACAAGCTCATAGTAAAGCCCAGAAAAGTGAATTTTAACTAAAAAATAATAAAAATATACTAAAAACTAACTAGATCATACCAAAAACATACTAAAAACAATGCCAAAAAGTGTACAAATTATCCGCTCATCACAACACCAAACTTAAATTGTTGCTTGTCCTCAAGCAACTGAAAATCAAATAAGATAAAAAGAATAGAATATGCAATGAATTCCAAAAACATCTATGAAGATCAGTATTAATTAGATGAGCGGGGCTTTTAGCTTTTTGCCTCTGAATAATTTTGGCATCTCACTCTATCCTTTGAAATTCAGAATGGTTGGCTTCTTTAGGAACTCAGAATCCAGATAATGTCATTGATTTTCCTAGTTAAGTATGATGATTCTTGAACACAGCTACTTATTGAGTCTTGGCCGTGGCCCAAAGCACTCTGTCTTCCAGTATTACCACCGGATACATACATGCCACAAACACATAATTGGGTGAACCTTTTCAGATTGTGACTCAGCTTTGCTAGAGTCCCCAATTAGAGGTGTCCAGGGTTCTTAAGCACACTCTTTTTGCCTTGGATCACAACTTTATTTCTTTCTTTTTCTCCTCTTTTTTTTTTCGTTTTCTCTCTTTTTTTTTTTCGAAATTTTATTGCTTTTTCTTGCTTCAAGAATCATTTTAATGATTTTTCAGATCCTCAGTAACATGTCTCCTTTTTCATCATTCTTTCAAGAGCCAACATTCATGAACCACAAATTCAAAAGACATATGCACTGTTTAAGCATACATTCAGAAAACAAAAATATTGCCACCACATCAAAATAATTAAACTGTTATAAAATTCAAAATTCATGCAATTCTTTTTCTTTTTCAATTAAGCACGTTTTTTTTTTCAAGAAAGGTGATGGATTCATAGGACATTCATAACTTTAAGGCATAGACACTAAGACACTAATGATCACAAGACACAAACATAGATAAACATAAGCACTAAAATTCGAAAAACAGGAAAATAAAGAACAAGGAAATTAAGGAACGGGTCCACCTTAGTGATGGCGGCTCTTTCTTCCTCTTGAAGGTCCTATGGAGTGCTTGAGCTCCTCAATGTCTCTTCCTTGTCTTTGTTGCTCCTCTCTCATGATTCTTTGATCTTCTCTAATTTCATGGAGGATGATGGAGTGTTCTTGGTGCTCCACCCTTAGTTGTCCCATGTTGGAACTCAATTCTCCTAGGGAGGTGTTTAGTTACTCCCAATAGTTTTGTGGAGGAAAGTGCATCCCTTAAGGAATCTCAGGGATCTCATGATGAGTGGGGTCTTTTGTGTGCTCCATCCTCTTCTTAGTGATGGGCTTGTCCTCATCAATAGGGATATCTCCCTCTATGTCAACTCCAACTGAATAACAGAGGTGACAAATGAGATGAGGAAAGGCTAACCTTGCCAAGGTAGAGGACTTGTCCGCCACCTTATAGAGTTCTTGAGCTATAACCTCATGAACTTCTATTTCTTCTCCAATCATGATGCTATGAATCATGATAGCCCGGTCTATGGTAACTTCGGACCGGTTGCTAGTGGGAATGATTGAGCGTTGAATAAACTCCAACCATCCTCTAGCCACGGGTTTGAGGTCATGCCTTCTCAATTGAACCGGCTTCCCTCTTGAATCTCTCTTCCATTGGGCGCCCTCTTCACATATGACTGTGAGGACTTGGTCCAACCTTTGATCAAAGTTGACCCTTCTAGTGTAAGGATGTTCATCTCCTTGCATCATGGGCAAATTGAATGCCAACCTTACATTTTTCGGACTAAAATCCAAGTATTTCCCCCGAACCATAGTAAGATAATTCTTTGGATCCGGGTTCACACTTTGATCATGGTTCTTGGTGATCCATGCATTGGCATAGAACTCTTGAACCATTAAGATTCCGACTTGTTGAATGGGGTTGGTAAGAACTTCCCAACCTCTTCTTCGGATCTCATGTCGGATCTCCGGATATTCACTCTTTTTGAGTGAAAAAGGGACCTCAGGGATCACCTTCTTCAAGGCCACAACTTCATAGAAGTGGTCTTGATGCACCCTTGAGATGAATCTTTCCATCTCCCATGACTCGGAGGTGGAAGCTTTTGCCTTCCCTTTCCACTTTCTAGAGGTTTCTCCGGCCTTGGATGCCATAAATGGTTATGGAAAAACAAAAAGCAATGCTTTTACCACACCAAACTTAAAAGGTTTGCTCGTCCTCGAGCAAAAGAAGAAAGAAAAGAGTAGAAGAAGAAGAAATGAGGAAGAAGGGAATGGCTTTGTGTTCGGCCAAAAGGGGGAGAAGTGGTGTTTAGGTTGTGTGAAAATGAAGGAGTGAAGGAGGGTTTATATAGGAGTGGGGGAAGGGTAAGGTTCGGTCAAGTGAGGGTGGGTTTGGGTGGGAAAGTGGTTTGAATTTGAATGGTGAGGTAGGTGGGGTTTTATGAAGGATGGATGTGAGTGGTGAAGAGAAAGATGGGATTTGATAGGTGAAGGGTTTTTGGGGAAGAGGTGTTTGAGGTGATTGGTGAAGAAGAGAGAGAGTGGTGGGGTAGGTGGGGATCCTGTGGGGTCCACAGTTCCTGAGGTGTCAAGGAAAAGTCATCCCTGCACCAAATGGCAAGCAAAAATGCGTTTTTAGCCAATTCTGGCGTTAAACGCCGGGCTGGTGCCCATTTCTGGTGTTTAACGCCAGCTTCTTGCCCTTTTCTGGCGTTTAACGCCAGTCTGGTGCCCCTTTCTGGCGTTAAACGCCCAGAATGGTGCCAGACTGGGCGTTAAACGCCCAACAGCTAACCTTACTGGCGTTTAAACGCCAGTAGGTGCGTCCTCCAGGGTGTGCTGTTTTTCTTCCTGTTTTTCATTCTGTTTTTGCTTTTTTCATTGATTTTGTGACTTCTCATGATCATCAACCTACAAAAAAACATAAAATAACAAAAGAAAATAGTTAATTATAAAACATTGGGTTGCCTCCCAACAAGCGCTTCTTTAATGTCATTAGCTTGACAGAGGACTCTCATGGAGCCTCAGAAATGCTCAGAGCTATGTTGGAACCTCCCAACATCAAACTTAGAGTTTGAATGTGGGGGTTCAACACCAAACTTAGAGTTTGGTTGTGGCCTCCCAACACCAAACTTAGAGTTTGACTGTGGGGGCTCTGTTTGGCTCTGTTTTGAGAGAAGCTCTTCATGCTTCCTCTCCATGATGGCAGAGGGATATCCTTGAGCCTTAAACACCAAGGATTCTTCATTCACTTGAATGATCAACTCTCCTCTATCAACATCAATCACAGCCTTTGCTGTGGCTAGGAAGGGTCTGCCAAGGATGATGGATTCATCCATGCACTTCCCAGTCTCTAGGACTATGAAATCAGTAGGGATGTAATGGTCTTCAACTTTTACCAGAATATCCTCTACAAGTCCATAGGCTTGTTTTCTTGAGTTGTCTGCCATCTCTAGTGAGATTTTTGCAGCTTGCACCTCAAAGATCCCTAGCTTCTCCATTACAGAGAGAGGCATAAGGTTTACACTTGACCCTAAGTCACACAAGGCCTTCTTGAAGGTCATGGTGCCTATGGTACAAGGTATTGAAAACTTCCCAGGATCCTGTCTCTTTTGAGGCAGTTTCTGCCTAAACAAGTCATCCAGTTCTTTGGTGAGCAAAGGGGGTTCATCCTCCCAAGTCTCATTTCCAAATAACTTGTCATTTAGCTTCATGATTGCTCCAAGGTATTTGGCAACTTTCTCTTCAGTGACATACTCATCCTCTTCAGAGGAAGAATACTCATCAAAGCTCATGAATGGCAGAAGTAAGTCCAATGGAATCTCTATGGTCTCATTTTGAGCCTTAGATTCCCATGGTTCCTCATTGGGGAACTCATTGGAGGCCAGTGGACGTCCATTGAGGTCTTCCTTAGTGGCGTTCACTGCCTCTTCCTCCTCTCCAAATTCGGCCATATTGATGGCCTTGCACTCTCCTTTTGGATTTTCTTCTGTATTACTTGGGAGAGTACTAGAAGGGAGTTCAGTAATTTTCTTGCTCAGCTGACCCACTTGTGCCTCCAAGATTCTAATGGAGGACCTTGTTTCAGTCATGAAACTTTGAGTGGTTTTGATTAGATCAGAGACCATGGTTGCTAAGTCAGAGTTATTCTGCTTAGAACTCTCTATCTGTTGCTGAGAAGATGATGGAAAAGGTTTGCTATTGCTAAACCTGTTTCTTCCACCATTATTATTGTTGAAACCTTGTTGAGGTCTCTGTTGATCCTTCCATGAAAAATTTGGATGATTTCTCCATGAAGGATTATAGGTGTTTCCATAGGGTTCTCCCATGTAATTCACCTCTACCATTGAAGGGTTCTCAGGATCATAAGCTTCTTCCTCAGATGAAGCTTCCTTAGTACTGCTTGGTGCATTTTGCATTCCAGACAGACTTTGAGAAATCATATTGACTTGTTGAGTCAATATTTTGTTCTGAGCCAATATGGCATTCAGAGTGTCAATCTCAAGAACTCCTTTCTTCTGACTAGTCCCATTGTTCACAGGATTTCTTTCAGAAGTGTACATGAATTGGTTATTTGCAACCATTTCAATCAGCTCTTGAGCTTCTGTAGGCGTCTTCTTCAGATGAAGAGAGCCTCCAGCAGAGCTATCCAAGGACATTTTGGATAGTTCAGAGAGACCATCATAGAAAATACCTATGATGCTCCATTCAGAAAGCATATCAGAAGGACACTTTCTGATTAATTGTTTGTATCTTTCCCAAGCTTCATAGAGGGATTCTCCTTCCTTCTGTCTGAAGGTTTGGACTTCCACTCTAAGCTTACTCAATTTTTGAGGTGGAAAGAACTTTGCCAAGAAGGCATTGACTAGCTTTTCCCAAGAGTCCAGGCTTTCTTTAGGTTGTGAGTCCAACCATGTCCTAGCTCTGTCTCTTACAGCAAAAGGGAATAGCATAAGTCTGTAGACTTCAGGGTCAACCCCATTAGTCTTGACAGTGTCACAGATTTTCAAGAACTCAGCTAAGAACTGATGAGGATCTTCCAATGGAAGTCCATGGAACTTGCAATTCTGTTGCATTAGAGAAACTAATTGAGGCTTAAGCTCAAAGTTGTTTGCTCCAATGGCAGGGATAGAGATGCTTCTCCCATAGAAGTCGGGAGTAGGTGCAGTGAAGTCACCCAGCACCTTCCTTGCATTGTTGGCATTGTTGTTGTTTTCGGCTGCCATGTGTTCTTCTTCTTTGAAGAATTCGGTTAGGTCCTCTACAGAGAGTTGTGCTTTGGCTTCTCTTAGCTTTCGCTTCAAGGTCCTTTCAGGTTCAGGATCAGCCTCAACAAGAATGCTTTTGTCTCTGCTCCTGCTCATAAGAAAGAGAAGAGAACAAGGAAATATGGAATCCTCTATGTCACAGTATAGAGATTCCTTGAGGTGTCAGAGGAAAAGAAAAATAGAAGACAGGAGTAGAAAATTCGAACTTATCAAAGAAGATGGAGTTCGAATTTTGCATTAAGGAATAGTGTTAGTCCATAAATAGAAGGATGTGAGAAGAAGGGAAGCAATTCTCGAAAATTAAGTAAAAGATTTTGAAAACATTTTGAAAACCCTTAATTGATTTTCGAAAACCAAGAGTGAGAAAGAGGTAAAGTGATTTTTGAAAAAGATTTTGAAATTAGAAATCAAAAAGATTTGATTGAGAAGATATGATTTGAAAGACATTTTAAAAAGATTTGATTTTGAAAATTAATGACTTGGCTATCAAGAAAAGATATGATTCAAACATTAAACTTTCTCAACAGAAAAGGCAACATACTTGAAATGTTGAATGAAATCATTAATTGATAGCAAGTATCTTTGAAAAAGGAAAGAAATTGATTTTGAAAAAGATTTGATTGAAAAGATATGATTTGAAAAAGATTTGATTTTGAAAAATTTTGAAAACTTGAAAAAAATTTGCATTGAAAACAGAATCTTCCCTCCTATGCCATCCTGGCGTTAAACGCCCAGAATGGTGCACATTCTGGCGTTTAACGCCCAAAACACTACCTTTTTGGGCGTTAAACGCCCAGCCAGGTACCCTGGCTGGCGTTTAAACGCCAGTCTGTCTTCCTTACTGGGCGTTTTGAACGCCCAGCTTTTTCTGTATAATTCCTCTGCAATATGTTCTGAATCTTCAATTCTCTGTATTATTGACTTGAAAAGACACAAATTAAAAATATTTTTGGATTTTTAATAATCAAAATGCAACTAAAATCAAATAACAATGCATGCAAGACACCAAACTTAGCAGTTTGTATACTACTGACACTAATGAGAATGCATATGAGACACATAAACACTCAAGTCAAGAGAATTCAAAGATCAAAGTAAGAAATCATCAAGAATTACTTGAAGATCCTTAAGACACATGAATGAATGTATGCAATTGACACCAAACTTAAAATGAAACACTAGACTCAAACAAGAAATATTTTTGGATTTTTTTATTTTGAAATTTTTTTGGATTTTTCAAAAATTAAGTGGAAAAAGAAAAAAAAGATATCAAAATTCTTAATGAGAATTCCAGGAATCATGCAATGTTAGTCTAAAGCTTCAGTCTAAAGGAATTAGACATGGCTAGCCAGGCTTCAGCAAAACATTGCATTCAAGAGCTAAATTGATGAAGATCAATCAGCTTTGGTGATGATAAGAACATCACCCTTGAAACACTAGAATTCATTCTTAAGAACTCTGAAGAAAAAATACCTAATCTAAGCAACAAGATGAACCGTCAGTTGTCCATACTCAACAATCCCCGGCAACGGCGCCAAAAACTTTGTGCACGAAATTGTGATCAATACTTTTCACAAATCAAATAATCCCCGGTAATGAATCCAAAAACTTGGTGTTCAATACCATGGCATAAACACAACTTCGCACAACTAACCAGCAAGTGTACTGGGTCATCCAAGTAATAAACCTTACGTGAGTAAGGGTCGATCCCACAGAGATTGTTGGTATGAAGCAAGCTATGGTCACCTTGTAAATCTCAATCAGGCAAACTCAAATGGGTATGGTGATATACGAATAAAGCATAAAGATAAAGATAGAGATACTTATGTAATTCATTGGTAGGAACTTCAGATAAGCGTATGAAGATGCCTTCCCTTCCGTCTCTCTGCTTTCCTACTGTCTTCATCCAATCCTTCTTACTCCTTTCCATGGCAAGCTTAAGCAAGGGTTCACCGTTGTCAGTGGTTACCTCCCATCCTCTCAGTGGAAATGTTCAACGCACCCTGTCACGGCACGGCTATCCATCTGTCGGTTCTCGATCAGGCCAGAATAGAATCCAGTGATTCTTTTGCGTCTGTCACTAACGCCCTGCCCTCAGGAGTTTGAAGCACGTCACAGTCATTCAATCATTGAATCCTACTCAGAATACCACAGACAAGGTTAGACCTTCCGGATTCTCTTGAATGCCGCCATCAGTTCTAGCCTATACCACGAAGACTCTGATCTCACGGAATGGCTGGCTCGTTTGTCAGGCGAGCACTCGGTTGTCAGGCGATCAACCATGCATCGTGTATCAGGAATCCAAGAGATATTCACCCAATCGAAGGTAGAACGGAGGTGGTTGTCAATCACACGTTCATAGGTGAGAATGATGATGAGTGTCACGGATCATCACATTCATCAAGTTGAAGAACAAGTGATATCTTAGAACAAGAACAAGCGGAATTGAATAGAAGAACAATAGTAATTGCATTAATACTCGAGGTACAGTAGAGCTCCACACCTTAATCTATGGTGTGTAGAAACTCCACCGTTGAAAATAGATAAGAACAAGGTCTAGGCATGGCCGTGAGGCCAGCCTCCCAAGGTGATCAAAAGATCTAAAGAACAAAAGATTCCAAAGATCCGAAGATGATGTCTAAATACAATAGTAAAAGGTCCTACTTATAGAGAACTAGTAGCCTAGGGTGTACAGAGATGAGTAAATGACATAAAAATCCACTTTCGGGCCCACTTGGTGTGTGCTTGGGCTGAGCTTTTGAAGCATTTTCGTGTAGAGACTCCTCTTGGAGTTAAACGCCAGCTTTTATGCCAGTTTGGGCGTTTAACTCCCATTTTGGTGCCAGTTCCGGCGTTTAATGCTGGGATTTCTGAAGGTGACTTTGAACGCCGGTTTGGGCCATCAAATCTTGGGCAAAGTATGGACTATCATATATTGCTGGAAAGCCCAGGATGTCTACTTTCCAACGCCGTTGAGAGCACGCCAATTGGGCTTCTGTAGCTCCAGAAAATCCACTTCGAGTGCATGGAGGTCAGAATCCAACAGCATCTGCAGTCCTTTTCAGTCTCTGAATCAGATTTTTGCTCAGGTCCCTCAATTTCAGCCAGAAAATACCTGAAATCACAGAAAAACACACAAACTCATAGTAAAGCCCAGAAAAGTGAATTTTAACTAAAAACTAATAAAAATATACTAAAAACTAACTAGATCATACCAAAAACATACTAAAAACAATGCCAAAAAGTGTACAAATTATCCGCTCATCACTTGGCTAACAAGAAAAGATATGATTCAAACATTAAACCTGATGTGTGGAAAACGATCCAACACAAAACTCACCGGCAAGTGCACCGGGTCGCATCAAGTAATAAAAACTCACGGGAGTGAGGTCGATCCCACAGGGATTGAAGGATTGAGAAATTTTAGTTTAGTGGTTGATTTAGTCAAGTGAATCAAGATTTGGTTGAGTGATTTGTGATTTGCAGAATTTAAATTGCATTGAAAGTAAAGGGAATGTGTAAATTGCATGAAATTAAAGAGAGCAAGAATTAAATTGCCGAATCTTAAAGAACATGTAATATAAATTGCAGAAACTTAGAACGCAAGAAATGTAAATTGCGGAATCTTAAATTGCAAGAAATGTAAATGACTTGAATTGTAAAGGGAATTGGGAATTGGATTTGCAGAAATTTAAACAAGGCAAAGTAAATTGCATCAAACAGAAGAGTAAAAGGGGATTGGGATTGAATCGGATCTGAAGCAGAAGAGTAAATGAACATGAAAAGCAATAAACAGAGAATTGGAAATTAGAAATTCAGATCTCAGGGCCCAAGAGACTAGATAACTGAGTCTAGATCTCAATGCCTTCCTAGATCCAACAAGAACACTTGCAAAGAAATTGTAAATTGCAAAGAAAGTAGATGAAGAGCAATTAACAGAAATTTAAACTCAATTATGCAGTAAATAAAGCAGAGAGATCCAAGGATGAGATTGAAACAGAATTTCTTCAATTCTCCAACCCAAGATCCAAGACAAAGTAATTGAAATTGAAAACAATAAAACTAAGAGGAAGAGAATGGAATTCTCCTTCCCCGAAACTAAGAAATTAAAGATCACTCAATACCAAAAGCTCTCCGAAAACTACTAAGCAAAACTAAAAGGAAAACTAAAAAGAAGAGCTTCCCGAATAACTTGAATTCTATCCTATTTATACACTTTCTTCAAATGATCTTCAAGCCTTGAGTTGGGCCTTTGCTCTTGGTGGAATTGGGTTGAAAGAGGCCTTGATTGATTGCTCTTGGAGTTTGGAGAGGAACCAAAGTGAACCAATTGAACCGGGTTGGAGTTTTGCAAAAGTTGGAGTAAAAGTTTGAGCAAAAGTTAGGGGTCTAACTTTTGCTCCAACTTTTCATATCAGCTAGCCTCTTTTGCTGATACCAACGTTGGTGCAAAAGTTAGGGGTCTAACTTTTGCTCCAATGTTGGCCCTTCCTAGTGCACCTATGGCGCCAACGTTAGCCCAAAAGTTAGGGGTCTAACGTTGGCGCAAACTTTTGCTCCTCCCCTTGTATTTTCATGTGCCAACGTTAGCCCAAAAGTTAGGGGGCTAACGTTGGCGCAAACTTTTGGTGGCCAGTGAGGCTTTTCTCATGCCAACGTTAGCCCAAAAGTTAGGGGGCTAACGTTGGCGCAAACTTTTGGTGCCCAGGGGTTAATTTTCAAGTTCTAACGTTAGCCCAAAAGTTAGGGGTCTAACTTTGAGGCTAACTTTTCACCCAAAAGTTTGTGCAAAAGTTTGAGGCTAACTTTAGGTCCAACTTTTTGCTTCCTGGTTCAATTTCACTTATTCCATTGTCCTCTCTTTACTCCTAGCTATTCCTTCTTGTTTCAACCTTTCTTTAAGCTTTCTTCACCTATCATTAATCAACCAAACACATCAAAGCTATGCTCAAAATCATGAGATATTCATTCTATCCTAATATGCAACCATTATGGCATCAAATCTCATAAAATAGCATGGATTCATACATAGTTGATTCAATCAAAGGAAGCATGAAAATCTACCCAAATTGGCTTGCTTAGAGCTCAAGAAAGTGCATAATTCAATTGAAAACAAAAGAAAAAGACTAGTGAAACTAGGCTAAGATGACTTGTCATCACAACACCAAACTTAAAGCTTGCTTGTCCCCAAGCAAGAAAAGATTTATTGAGAAGAAAGAGTGGAATGGAAGAGGATGTTCATGCTAGCAGAGTATTATTGGTAGTTCATGGGGTTTTGTGTGGATATGCAAACACTCACTTCTTATTGACTCTTAGGCCTAGAAAGTCTCCTTCAAGCCTCAAGTAACATACTGCTATGACCTCTCATTATTCCTTTATCCTTGGCTATTACTTTTTTCAAAAGCTTTATTTGAGTGTCATGTGTAGCAAGTTCATTTTCTTTTCTGTATACTTGACACATTATTCACCATAGACACTTGGCTCACATTCCCTTTTAAACATTGATGCCCAGCACCTCTTTGGGTTACTAAATGCCTTGTAGTTAGGTTGCTCTTGATAGTGGACTTTCAGCTGATGATCCCGGATTAGTTAATCCAAGTCACCAAGTGTTGATGCACTCCAAAGAGCTTACTAATCCAAGCAGATCCTAGTACAAAGACACCACAGGCATATATTTTAAGGTTCAAGCTATTGGTGTCCAGCTTTGTTTCTTTTTGTTTCCTTTTTTTCTGCCACTTTTTGGCTATCTCTTTTCTTTCTTTCTTTTTGTTTTTCTTTCTAACCAAGGATCTTTATTTAATTGAGATTCATAGACAGTAGGCCACTTTATATTCAGAAGGAGACATCCTAGTTCTTTTATTCACTAAAAGTGAGATATTATACAGTCACACACACATACCACCACTTACGTTAATCATACTTCTATCTAACAGAGAACTATCTCACTTCACCTTCAAACATTTCTTTTATTGGTTTAAAGATGCAGGGGACAGAACATGCTTTTAGTCAAGTGGAAGTAAACACACAAGCACATACTTAAGCTAGCTCACTTATTTTAAGAGTGATTCTACTTGTATTAGATGAACATTTTAACAAAACACAAGTCAAGACATTTTTCCACAGCAAGAGTTAAGTGTGAATACAACCTATTGGTTTGCAGTTCCTTTGTCCTCCCTTCTGTTGTGCCCACATAGTGTCCTCAAATGGTGATGAATTCCCTGCACAATTCTCACAAGTTGCTTGCCTCTCAAGCCCTTAGGTGACCAGTTAGTATTGAGTGTGGCTTGTGGATTTAATTTGGTGTGGGGACACCACACTTAATTTCTTGCCACTTCTCTTGATACAACAAGTTAACCTTAGGCAAAATCTTGTGTCCTTGCTAAAGGTTATGAAGTTAAGACTAAAAAGCAGTTAATTTGTTGAATAATCTGTTTGATTGCTAGCAATGTGCAGGAAGTTAGAATCTACTTTTGAATGAGGTTCTGGTGGAACACCAAACTTAAAATCCTACATTCTCCCCTAAGTTGTTTTTGGTGTGCAACACCAAACTTAGCTCCTTGCAATACATATCAATTATTCAACATTTTTATTGAAAAAGTTATGAAAAGAAAACTACCTCAGGTTGGGTTGCCTCCCAACAAGCGCTCTTTTATTGTCACTAGCTTGACATCTTTCAATTCTTTTCAAGAGGGCTGTAGGTTCTGGACCTCTTTTTCCTTATCCCATTGTCCTCCCAAGTATAACTTTGCTCTGTGACCATTTACTGTGAATTCATTCTTTGTTGCCTCATCAAGCAGTTCAATACTCCCATAGGGAAAAACCTTTGTCACCAAGTATGGCCCAGTCCACTTAGACTTTAGTTTGCCAGGGAAAAGTTTAAGCCTTGAATTGTACAGGAGCACTTGCTGTCCTGGCTTGAATTCCTTCTTTGTGATCTTCTTGTCATGCCACCTCTTAGCTCTCTCCTTGTATATCTTAGCACTTTCATAAGCGTGTAGCCTGAATTCATCTATCTCATTTAGTTGTAACAACCTTTTCTCTCCTGCAGCTTGGGGATCATGGTTGAGGAGTTTAGTGGCCCAAAAAGCTCTGTGTTCAAGCTCTACAGGGAGGTGGCAGGATTTGCCATACAAAAGCTGAAAGGGTGACTTGCCAATAGGAGTTTTAAAAGCTGTCCTATATGCCCACAATGCATCCTCTAGCTTTCTAGCCCAATCTTTTCTTGTGATTCCCACTGTTTTCTCTAGGATTTTCTTTAATTCCCTATTTGCCAGTTCAGCTTGGCCGTTAGTCTGAGGGTGGTAGGGTGTGGCTACCTTATGGATTACTCCATATTTGTGGAGGAGTTTTTCCATCTGTTTGTTGCAGAAGTGACCACCACCATCACTAACAAGTCCCTTGGGCACTCCATATCTTGTAAAAATGTGCTTTTTAAGGAATTGGAGAACGATCTGTGCATCACAGGTAGTTGTGGCTATGGCTTCCACCCACTTTGAGACGTACTCCACTGCTACTAAGATGTATCTGAAAGAGTAGGAAGGGGGAAAGGGTCCCATGAAGTCAATTCCCCATAGGTCGAACAATTCTAATTCCAAGATGAAGTTTTGAGGCATCTCATTTCTTCTTGTTAACCCTCCTGTTTTCTGACATTCATTACATTGGTGAACATATTCTCTGGCATCTTTGAAGATAGTTGGCCAATAGAAGCCACTTTGCAGTACTTTTGCAGCTGTTTTTTATGGGCCAAAGTGTCCACCATAAGCTGAACCATGACAATGCCACAAGATGTCCCTTATTTCACTCTCGGGAACGCACCTTCTGATTACTCCATCAGAGCATCTCTTGAACAGGAAGGGTTCATCCCATGAAAATTTCCTTGCTTCATTGATTAACCTCTTCACTTGTTGCTTAGAGAACGCTTGAGGTATCTTCCTTCCAACTTTGTAGTTTGCTATGTCAGCAAACCAAGGTGCTTGCTGGATCTGTAAGAGGTGTTCATCTAGAAAGCTTTCATTTACGGGCTGAGAAGCTTTTTGAATTGTTTCATGTGGTAGCCTTGATAGATGATCAGCAACCCAGTTTTCAGTGTCCTTCCTATCTCTTATCTCGATGTCAAACTCTTGTAAGAGCAATATCCACCTGATGAGTCTCGGTTTAGCATCCTGTTTTGACATCAAATACTTAAGTGCAGCATGGTCAGTATAAACCACAACTTTGGATCCTATCAAGTATGACCTAAACTTATCAAATGCATAAACTACAGCTAGCAACTCCTTCTCTGTTGTGGTGTAATTTTTTTGGGCATCATTCAACACTTTACTTGCATAATATATAACATGATGCAGATTTCCTTTCTTTTGCCCAAGTACAGCACCAATTGCAAGGTCACTTGCATCACACATGAGTTCAAAAGGTAATTTCCAATCTGGAGGTGTGATGATTGGTGCTGTCGTGAGTTTATGTTTTAGGGTTTCAAAGGCATGCCGGCAGTTTTCATCAAACATAAATGGGTTATCAAGCATTAACAGATTACTTAAAGGTTTGGCTATTTTTGAAAAGTCCTTGATAAACCTTCTATAAAATCCGGCATGTCCCAAGAAACTTCTAACAGATTTCACATTAATTGGTGGACGGAGTTTTTCTATTATTTCAACCTTTGCCTTATCAACCTCTATCCCTTTTCTTGAAACTTTATGGCCAAGGACAATCCCTTCGGGTACCATGAAATGGCATTTCTCCCAGTTTAAAACCAAATTAGTTTCTTGGCACCGTTTCAAGACAAGGGTTAAATGGTTCAGGCAAGCATTAAAATTATCACCAAAAACAGAAAAGTCATCCATGAAGACCTCTAGAAATTTTTCGACCATATCAGAGAAAATGGATAACATACACCTTTGAAATGTGGCAGGGGCGTTGCAAAGCCCAAAGGGCATCCTTCGGTATGCAAAGACTCCAAATGGGCATGTAAAGGCAGTCTTCTCTTGGTCCTTGGGGTCCACCACTATTTGATTATACCCAGAATATCCATCCAAAAAGCAATAGTAGGCATGACCGGCCAGCCGTTCCAACATCTGATCAATGAATGGAAGAGGGAAATGGTCCTTTCTGGTGGCATCATTCAATCTTCTATAGTCTATGCACATCCTCCATCCAGTCACTGTTCTAGTAGGAATCAACTCATTCTTCTCATTGGTGATGACCGTCATTCCTCCTTTCTTTGGTACAACTTGAACTGGGCTCACCCATGAGCTGTCAGATATTGGGAAGATTATCCCTGCATTCCACAACTTCATTACTTCTTTCTGGACAACTTCCTTCATTGTGGGATTTAGCCTTCTTTGAGGTTGAACCACTGGTTTGGAATTATCTTCCAAGAGGATTTTATGCATACATACTGCAGGGCTGATTCCTTTCAGGTCATCAATGGTCCATCCTAAAGCATCTTTGTGAGCTTTGAGTACATTAAGAAGCTCTCCCTCTTCCTTCTTTGTCAAGGATGAATTAATGATCACTGGGAAACTTTCTGATGTGCCTAGAAATGCATATTTGAGATGGAGGGGTAGTGGTTTCAATTCTTGTTTTCGTACTTCTTCCTTCTTGTCCTGTTTTTCATCTTGCTCAATGAAGGTCTCAGCTACTTGTTCTTCTGTTGCCCCTTGATTTCCTTCTTGCTCCTGAAAATTTTCTTCCAGCATTTCTTCCACCAAGCTATCTATCATATCCACTTTTACGTAGTCCTCTTGCTCAGGAATGTGTTGTATTGACTTGAAAACATTTATGACCATTTGTTCATTATGGACCCTGAAGATCATTTCTCCTTTTTCTACATCAATGATGGCTCTTGCTGTGTGTAGAAATGGCCTTCCCAAAATGATTGAATCGCTTCCTTCCTCTTCAGTATCCAAAATCACAAAATCTGCTGGGAAGATAAATTCCCCAACCTTCACCAACAGATTCTCCACAATTCCATTGGGTGTCTTGATGGATCTGTCAGCCATGACTAATGACATCCTGGTAGGTTTAAGCTCTTCTATATCAAGCTTTCTCATCATTGAAAGAGGCATTAAATTGATGCTGGCACCAAGGTCACAGAGAGCTTTGTTGAGAATTGTTTTGCCAATGGTGCATGACACTACAAAGCCCCCCGGATCCTTGAGTTTTGGTGGAATGCCCCGTTGAATCACAGCACTACATTCCTCGGTGAGTAATACGGTTTCCCTCTCAAGCAAACTTCTTTTCTTGTTGATAAGCTCCTTTAAAAATTTGGCATACAGAGGCATTTGCTCAAGTGCTTCAGCCAAGGGGATATTGATTTCCAGCTTCTTGAAGGTCTCAAGGAACTTGTGGAAATGCTGGTCCTTAACCTCTTTGTTGAATCTCTGAGGATATGGCAGTGGAGGTGTGATGCTCTTTCCTATTTGCTGCTGTCCCTGAGTCATTTCCCTTGAGCTATGTGGCTGGTTGTCCTTCTCTTTAAGTTTCTCAGTGCTTTTGTTTGGCACCACAACTTGCTCCTTAGCTTTATCTGCTTTTGTTTGCTCCTCATCCTTTGTTGGTTCTTTGATGCTCCCTGTTTGCTTCTTTGTAGTGTCATTGTTGCTCATCAACGTTCTCCCACTCCTTAATTGTATTGCCTTGCATTCCTCCTTGGGATTTGGGATTGTGTCACTGGGCAGTGAGCTTGAAGGTCTCTCAACAGAAATTTGCTTGGAGAGTTGCCCAATCTGCCTCTCTAGGCTTTTTAGTGATGCTTCATGGTTTTTGTTTGTTATTTCCTGGTGTTTCATCATTTTGTCTATCAAGGTCTCCAAGTTGGTGAGTCTTTGGGGTTCAGGTGGTGCTTGTGGTGGGTTGTGAGCCGTGGATGGTGGATGATAAGCATTTTGGTTGGTAGGTTGGTTAGTGGGTTGGTACTGGTTGAGATTGGGGTAGTTGTTTTGAGGTTTTCTATAAGTGTTTTGGTTAATTTGCTGCTGGTTGAAATTTTGGTTGTTTCTTGGGTTGTTTTGGTTTGAGTTCCTCTGCCATGGTTGTTGGTTTTGGTTGTGAGTGTCTCCCCATCTGAGGTTGGGGTGATTCTTCCATGAGGGGTTGTAAGTATCACCATAGAATTCATTTTGACTTGAATGCATGTACTGGACTTGTTCTTGTTGTTACTCCTCTTGAATTTCTTCATTTTGCCCCCATGTGGTTGATGGTTGGCTAGTGTTAACTGCTGCAACTTGGAGGCTATTAATCCTCTTGGTCATTTCCTCAAATTGTTGTTGAATTTGCTGCTGCATTAATTTGTTCTGAGCCAGGATTGAATCCACTCCTTCTAGCTCCATTACTCCTCTTCTTTGTGATGGTTAGCGGCTTCTTTGATGAGCAAAGAAATATTGGTTGTTAGCCACCATATCAATGAGTTCTTGAGCCTCCTCTGCAGTTTTCATGAGTTGCAAGGAACCTCCAGCTGAATGATCCAAAGGTTCCTGGGATTTCAATGTTAAGCCTTCATAGAAGTTTTGCAGCTTCTCCCATTCATTAAACATGGCAGGGGGGCATTTTCTGACTAGAGCCTTGTACCTCTCCCATGCCTCATAAATGGGTTCAGCCTCCATTTGTGTAAATGTTTGTACCTCAGCCTTCAACCTTATAATCCTCTGAGGTGGATAAAACTTGGCAAGGAATTTGGTTACCAAATCATCCCAGTTGTTGATGCTGTCCCTTGGAAACGATTCCAACCATTGAGTGGCCTTGTCCCTGAGAGAGAATGGGAATAGCATCAGTTTGTAACTGTCAGGAGGCACAACATTAGTTTTGACAGTGTTACATATCCTCAAGAAGGTGGATAAGTGTTGGTGCGGGTCTTCAAGTGATCCTCCACCAAAAGAGCAATTGTTCTGAACCAAAGTGATGAGTTGTGGCTTAAGTTCAAAATTGTTTGCATTGACATTTGGAGCCAAAATGCTGCTTCCACAATGTCTAGGATTTGCAAAGGTATAGGAGGCCAAAACTCTCCTCTGGGGTGGGTTGTCATTGTTGTTGTCTGCTCCACCTGGTGAATTCGTTGAATGTTCCTCCATCTCTTGAAATTCTTCGTCTGATTCCTCTTCTCCAACAATATTTTCCCTCTTTCAGCTCTTCTTAACCTTCTGAGAGTTCTTTCATCTTGTTCATGAAAATTTAGTGTGTTTCTTCATGTACCTGACATACAAGCATAACATAAGAAACACACAAACCAGTGATACTTCAATCTACTGCTAAATTGAAGTTTTAGTTAGTTTAAGCAAAAAATCAAACAGTTAATGGGTTAATCAAAAATTAAGAAAAAGTGCTTGATCTAAACTACCACCTCACTTAATCATTGTCAATCTAATCAATCCCCGGCAACGGCGCCAAAAACTTGATGTGTGGAAAATGATCCAACACAAAACTCACGGGCAAGTGCACCGGGTCGCATCAAGTAATAAAAACTCACGGGAGTGAGGTCGATCCCACAGGGATTGAAGGATTGAGCAATTTTAGTTTAGTGGTTGATTTAGTCAAGCGAATCAAGATTTGGTTGAGGGATTTGTGATTTGCAGAATTTAAATTGCATTGAAAGTAAAGGGAATGTGTAAATTGCATGAAATTAAAGAGAGCAAGAATTAAATTGCCGAATCTTAAAGAACAAGTAATATAAATTGCAGAAACTTAGAACGCAAGAAATGTAAATTGCGGAATCTTAAATTGCAAGAAATGTAAATGACTTGAATTGTAAAGGGAATTGGGAATTGGATTTGCAGAAATTTAAACAAGGCAAAGTAAATTGCATCAAACAGAAGAGTAAAAGGGGATTGGGATTGAATCAGATCTGAAGCAGAAGAGTAAATGAACATGAAAAGCAATAAACAGAGAATTGGAAATTAGAAATTCAGATCTCAGGGCCCAAGAGACTAGATAACTGAGTCTAGATCTCAATGCCTTCCTAGATCCAACAAGAACACTTGCAAAGAAATTGTAAATTGCAAAGAAAGTAGATGAAGAGCAATTAACAGAAATTTAAACTCAATTATGCAGTAAATAAAGCAGAGAGATCCAAGGATGAGATTGAAACAGAATTTCTTCAATTCTCCAACCTAAGATCCAAGACAAAGTAATTGAAATTGAAAACAATAAAACTAAGAGGAAGAGAATGGAATTCTCCTTCCCCGAAACTAAGAAATTAAAGATCACTCAATACCAAAAGCTCTCCGAAAACTACTAAGCAAAACTAAAAGGAAAACTAAAAAGAAGAGCTTCCCGAATAACTTAAATTCTATCCTATTTATACACTTTCTTCAAATGATCTTCAAGCCTTGAGTTGGGCCTTTGCTCTTGGTGGAATTGGGTTGAAAGAGGCCTTGATTGATTGCTCTTGGAGTTTGGAGAGGAACCAAAGTGAACCAATTGAACCGGGTTGGAGTTTTGCAAAAGTTGGAGTAAAAGTTTGAGCAAAAGTTAGGGGTCTAACTTTTGCTCCAACTTTTCATATCAGCTAGCCTCTTTTGCTGATACCAACGTTGGTGCAAAAGTTAGGGGTCTAACTTTTGCTCCAATGTTGGCCCTTCCTAGTGCACCTATGGCGCCAACGTTAGCCCAAAAGTTAGGGGTCTAACGTTGGCGCAAACTTTTGCTCCTCCCCTTGTATTTTCATGTGCCAACGTTAGCCCAAAAGTTAGGGGGCTAACGTTGGCGCAAACTTTTGGTGGCCAGTGAGGCTTTTCTCATGCCAACGTTAGCCCAAAAGTTAGGGGGCTAACGTTGGCGCAAACTTTTGGTGCCCAGGGGTTAATTTTCAAGTTCTAACGTTAGCCCAAAAGTTAGGGGTCTAACTTTGAGGCTAACTTTTCACCCAAAAGTTTGTGCAAAAGTTTGAGGCTAACTTTAGGTCCAACTTTTTGCTTCCTGGTTCAATTTCACTTATTCCATTGTCCTCTCTTTACTCCTAGCTATTCCTTCTTGTTTCAACCTTTCTTTAAGCTTTCTTCACCTATCATTAATCAACCAAACACATCAAAGCTATGCTCAAAATCATGAGATATTCATTCTATCCTAATATGCAACCATTATGGCATCAAATCTCATAAAATAGCATGGATTCATACATAGTTGATTCAATCAAAGGAAGCATGAAAATCTACCCAAATTGGCTTGCTTAGAGCTCAAGAAAGTGCATAATTCAATTGAAAACAAAAGAAAAAGACTAGTGAAACTAGGCTAAGATGACTTGTCATCACAACACCAAACTTAAAGCTTGCTTGTCCCCAAGCAAGAAAAGATTTATTGAGAAGAAAGAGTGGAATGGAAGAGGATGTTCATGCTAGCAGAGTATTATTGGTAGTTCATGGGGTTTTGTGTGGATATGCAAACACTCACTTCTTATTGACTCTTAGGCCTAGAAAGTCTCCTTCAAGCCTCAAGTAACATACTGCTATGACCTCTCATTATTCCTTTATCCTTGGCTATTACTTTTTTCAAAAGCTTTATTTGAGTGTCATGTGTAGCAAGTTCATTTTCTTTTCTGTATACTTGACACATTATTCACCATAGACACTTGGCTCACATTCCCTTTTAAACATTGATGCCCAGCACCTCTTTGGGTTACTAAATGCCTTGTAGTTAGGTTGCTCTTGATAGTGGACTTTCAGCTGATGATCCCGGATTAGTTAATCCAAGTCACCAAGTGTTGATGCACTCCAAAGAGCTTACTAATCCAAGCAGATCCTAGTACAAAGACACCACAGGCATATATTTTAAGGTTCAAGCTATTGGTGTCCAGCTTTGTTTCTTTTTGTTTCCTTTTTTTTCTGCCACTTTTTGGCTATCTCTTTTCTTTCTTTCTTTTTGTTTTTCTTTCTAACCAAGGATCTTTATTTAATTGAGATTCATAGACAGTAGGCCACTTTATATTCAGAAGGAGACATCCTAGTTCTTTTATTCACTAAAAGTGAGATATTATACAGTCACACACACATACCACCACTTACGTTAATCATACTTCTATCTAACAGAGAACTATCTCACTTCACCTTCAAACATTTCTTTTATTGGTTTAAAGATGCAGGGGACAGAACATGCTTTTAGTCAAGTGGAAGTAAACACACAAGCACATACTTAAGCTAGCTCACTTATTTTAAGAGTGATTCTACTTGTATTAGATGAACATTTTAACAAAACACAAGTCAAGACATTTTTCCACAGCAAGAGTTAAGTGTGAATACAACCTATTGGTTTGCAGTTCCTTTGTCCTCCCTTCTGTTGTGCCCACATAGTGTCCTCAAATGGTGATGAATTCCCTGCACAATTCTCACAAGTTGCTTGCCTCTCAAGCCCTTAGGTGACCAGTTAGTATTGAGTGTGGCTTGTGGATTTAATTTGGTGTGGGGACACCACACTTAATTTCTTGCCACTTCTCTTGATACAACAAGTTAACTTTAGGCAAAATCTTGTGTCCTTGCTAAAGGTTATGAAGTTAAGACTAAAAAGCAGTTAATTTGTTGAATAATCTGTTTGATTGCTAGCAATGTGCAGGAAGTTAGAATCTACTTTTGAATGAGGTTCTGGTGGAACACCAAACTTAAAATCCTACATTCTCCCCTAAGTTGTTTTTGGTGTGCAACACCAAACTTAGCTCCTTGCAATACATATCAATTATTCAACATTTTTATTGAAAAAGTTATGAAAAGAAAACTACCTCAGGTTGGGTTGCCTCCCAACAAGCGCTCTTTTATTGTCACTAGCTTGACATCTTTCAATTCTTTTCAAGAGGGCTGTAGGTTCTGGACCTCTTTTTCCTTATCCCATTGTCCTCCCAAGTATAACTTTGCTCTGTGACCATTTACTGTGAATTCATTCTTTGTTGCCTCATCAAGCAGTTCAATACTCCCATAGGGAAAAACCTTTGTCACCAAGTATGGCCCAGTCCACTTAGACTTTAGTTTGCCAGGGAAAAGTTTAAGCCTTGAATTGTACAGGAGCACTTGCTGTCCTGGCTTGAATTCCTTCTTTGTGATCTTCTTGTCATGCCACCTCTTAGCTCTCTCCTTGTATATCTTAGCACTTTCATAAGCGTGTAGCCTGAATTCATCTATCTCATTTAGTTGTAACAACCTTTTCTCTCCTGCAGCTTGGGGATCATGGTTGAGGAGTTTAGTGGCCCAAAAAGCTCTGTGTTCAAGCTCTACAGGGAGGTGGCAGGATTTGCCATACAAAAGCTGAAAGGGTGACTTGCCAATAGGAGTTTTAAAAGCTGTCCTATATGCCCACAATGCATCCTCTAGCTTTCTAGCCCAATCTTTTCTTGTGATTCCCACTGTTTTCTCTAGGATTTTCTTTAATTCCCTATTTGCCAGTTCAGCTTGGCCGTTAGTCTGAGGGTGGTAGGGTGTGGCTACCTTATGGATTACTCCATATTTGTGGAGGAGTTTTTCCATCTGTTTGTTGCAGAAGTGACCACCACCATCACTAACAAGTCCCTTGGGCACTCCATATCTTGTAAAAATGTGCTTTTTAAGGAATTGGAGGACGATCTGTGCATCACAGGTAGTTGTGGCTATGGCTTCCACCCACTTTGAGACGTACTCCACTGCTACTAAGATGTATCTGAAAGAGTAGGAAGGGGGAAAGGGTCCCATGAAGTCAATTCCCCATAGGTCGAACAATTCTAATTCCAAGATGAAGTTTTGAGGCATCTCATTTCTTCTTGTTAACCCTCCTGTTTTCTGACATTCATTACATTGGTGAACATATTCTCTGGCATCTTTGAAGATAGTTGGCCAATAGAAGCCACTTTGCAGTACTTTTGCAGCTGTTTTTTATGGGCCAAAGTGTCCACCATAAGCTGAACCATGACAATGCCACAAGATGTCCCTTATTTCACTCTCGGGAACGCACCTTCTGATTACTCCATCAGAGCATCTCTTGAACAGGAAGGGTTCATCCCATGAAAATTTCCTTGCTTCATTGATTAACCTCTTCACTTGTTGCTTAGAGAACGCTTGAGGTATCTTCCTTCCAACTTTGTAGTTTGCTATGTCAGCAAACCAAGGTGCTTGCTGGATCTGTAAGAGGTGTTCATCTAGAAAGCTTTCATTTACGGGCTGAGAAGCTTTTTGAATTGTTTCATGTGGTAGCCTTGATAGATGATCAGCAACCCAGTTTTCAGTGCCCTTCCTATCTCTTATCTCGATGTCAAACTCTTGTAAGAGCAATATCCACCTGATGAGTCTCGGTTTAGCATCCTGTTTTGACATCAAATACTTAAGTGCAGCATGGTCAGTATAAACCACAACTTTGGATCCTATCAAGTATGACCTAAACTTATCAAATGCATAAACTACAGCTAGCAACTCCTTCTCTGTTGTGGTGTAATTTTTTTGGGCATCATTCAACACTTTACTTGCATAATATATAACATGATGCAGATTTCCTTTCTTTTGCCCAAGTACAGCACCAATTGCAAGGTCACTTGCATCACACATGAGTTCAAAAGGTAATTTCCAATCTGGAGGTGTGATGATTGGTGCTGTCGTGAGTTTATGTTTTAGGGTTTCAAAGGCATGCCGGCAGTTTTCATCAAACACAAAAGGGTTATCAAGCATTAACAGATTACTTAAAGGTTTGGCTATTTTTGAAAAGTCCTTGATAAACCTTCTATAAAATCCGGCATGTCCCAAGAAACTTCTAACAGATTTCACATTAATTGGTGGACGGAGTTTTTCTATTATTTCAACCTTTGCCTTATCAACCTCTATCCCTTTTCTTGAAACTTTATGGCCAAGGACAATCCCTTCGGGTACCATGAAATGGCATTTCTCCCAGTTTAAAACCAAATTAGTTTCTTGGCACCGTTTCAAGACAAGGGTTAAATGGTTCAGGCAAGCATTAAAATTATCACCAAAAACAGAAAAGTCATCCATGAAGACCTCTAGAAATTTTTCGACCATATCAGAGAAAATGGATAACATACACCTTTGAAATTTGGCAGGGGCGTTGCAAAGCCCAAAGGGCATCCTTCGGTATGCAAAGACTCCTAATGGGCATGTAAAGGCAGTCTTCTCTTGGTCCTTGGGGTCCACCACTATTTGATTATACCCAGAATATCCATCCAAAAAGCAATAGTAGGCATGACCGGCCAGCCGTTCCAACATCTGATCAATGAATGGAAGAGGGAAATGGTCCTTTCTGGTGGCATCATTCAATCTTCTATAGTCTATGCACATCCTCCATCCAGTCACTGTTCTAGTAGGAATCAACTCATTCTTCTCATTGGTGATGACCGTCATTCCTCCTTTCTTTGGTACAACTTGAACTGGGCTCACCCATGAGCTGTCAGATATTGGGAAGATTATCCCTGCATTCCACAACTTCATTACTTCTTTCTGGACAACTTCCTTCATTGTGGGATTTAGCCTTCTTTGAGGTTGAACCACTGGTTTGGAATTATCTTCCAAGAGGATTTTATGCATACATACTGCAGGGCTGATTCCCTTCAGGTCATCAATGGTCCATCCTAAAGCATCTTTGTGAGCTTTGAGTACATTAAGAAGCTCTCCCTCTTCCTTCTTTGTCAAGGATGAATTAATGATCACTGGGAAACTTTCTGATGTGCCTAGAAATGCATATTTGAGATGGAGGGGTAGTGGTTTCAATTCTTGTTTTCGTACTTCTTCCTTCTTGTCCTGTTTTTCATCTTGCTCAATGAAGGTCTCAGCTACTTGTTCTTCTGTTGCCCCTTGATTTCCTTCTTGCTCCTGAAAATTTTCTTCCAGCATTTCTTCCACCAAGCTATCTATCATATCCACTTTTACGTAGTCCTCTTGCTCAGGAATGTGTTGTATTGACTTGAAAACATTTATGACCATTTGTTCATTATGGACCCTGAAGATCATTTCTCCTTTTTCTACATCAATGATGGCTCTTGCTGTGTGTAGAAATGGCCTTCCCAAAATGATTGAATCGCTTCCTTCCTCTTCAGTATCCAAAATCACAAAATCTGCTGGGAAGATAAATTCCCCAACCTTCACCAACAGATTCTCCACAATTCCATTGGGTGTCTTGATGGATCTGTCAGCCATGACTAATGACATCCTGGTAGGTTTAAGCTCTTCTATATCAAGCTTTCTCATCATTGAAAGAGGCATTAAATTGATGCTGGCACCAAGGTCACAGAGAGCTTTGTTGAGAATTGTTTTGCCAATGGTGCATGACACTACAAAGCCCCCCGGATCCTTGAGTTTTGGTGGAATGCCCCGTTGAATCACAGCACTACATTCCTCGGTGAGTAATACGGTTTCCCTCTCAAGCAAACTTCTTTTCTTGTTGATAAGCTCCTTTAAAAATTTGGCATACAGAGGCATTTGCTCAAGTGCTTCAGCCAAGGGGATATTGATTTCCAGCTTCTTGAAGGTCTCAAGGAACTTGTGGAAATGCTGGTCCTTAACCTCTTTGTTGAATCTCTGAGGATATGGCAGTGGAGGTGTGATGCTCTTTCCTATTTGCTGCTGTCCCTGAGTCATTTCCCTTGAGCTATGTGGCTGGTTGTCCTTCTCTTTAAGTTTCTCAGTGCTTTTGTTTGGCACCACAACTTGCTCCTTAGCTTTATCTGCTTTTGTTTGCTCCTCATCCTTTGTTGGTTCTTTGATGCTCCCTGTTTGCTTCTTTGTAGTGTCATTGTTGCTCATCAACGTTCTCCCACTCCTTAATTGTATTGCCTTGCATTCCTCCTTGGGATTTGGGATTGTGTCACTGGGCAGTGAGCTTGAAGGTCTCTCAACAGAAATTTGCTTGGAGAGTTGCCCAATCTGCCTCTCTAGGCTTTTTAGTGATGCTTCATGGTTTTTGTTTGTTATTTCCTGGTGTTTCATCATTTTGTCTATCAAGGTCTCCAAGTTGGTGAGTCTTTGGGGTTCAGGTGGTGCTTGTGGTGGGTTGTGAGCCGTGGATGGTGGATGATAAGCATTTTGGTTGGTAGGTTGGTTAGTGGGTTGGTACTGGTTGAGATTGGGGTAGTTGTTTTGAGGTTTTCTATAAGTGTTTTGGTTAATTTGCTGCTGGTTGAAATTTTGGTTGTTTCTTGGGTTGTTTTGGTTTGAGTTCCTCTGCCATGGTTGTTGGTTTTGGTTGTGAGTGTCTCCCCATCTGAGGTTGGGGTGATTCTTCCATGAGGGGTTGTAAGTATCACCATAGAATTCATTTTGACTTGAATGCATGTACTGGACTTGTTCTTGTTGTTACTCCTCTTGAATTTCTTCATTTTGCCCCCATGTGGTTGATGGTTGGCTAGTGTTAACTGCTGCAACTTGGAGGCTATTAATCCTCTTGGTCATTTCCTCAAATTGTTGTTGAATTTGCTGCTGCATTAATTTGTTCTGAGCCAGGATTGAATCCACTCCTTCTAGCTCCATTACTCCTCTTCTTTGTGATGGTTAGCGGCTTCTTTGATGAGCAAAGAAATATTGGTTGTTAGCCACCATATCAATGAGTTCTTGAGCCTCCTCTGCAGTTTTCATGAGTTGCAAGGAACCTCCAGCTGAATGATCCAAAGGTTCCTGGGATTTCAATGTTAAGCCTTCATAGAAGTTTTGCAGCTTCTCCCATTCATTAAACATGGCAGGGGGGCATTTTCTGACTAGAGCCTTGTACCTCTCCCATGCCTCATAAATGGGTTCAGCCTCCATTTGTGTAAATGTTTGTACCTCAGCCTTCAACCTTATAATCCTCTGAGGTGGATAAAACTTGGCAAGGAATTTGGTTACCAAATCATCCCAGTTGTTGATGCTGTCCCTTGGAAACGATTCCAACCATTGAGTGGCCTTGTCCCTGAGAGAGAATGGGAATAGCATCAGTTTGTAACTGTCAGGAGGCACAACATTAGTTTTGACAGTGTTACATATCCTCAAGAAGGTGGATAAGTGTTGGTGCGGGTCTTCAAGTGATCCTCCACCAAAAGAGCAATTGTTCTGAACCAAAGTGATGAGTTGTGGCTTAAGTTCAAAATTGTTTGCATTGACATTTGGAGCCAAAATGCTGCTTCCACAATGTCTAGGATTTGCAAAGGTATAGGAGGCCAAAACTCTCCTCTGGGGTGGGTTGTCATTGTTGTTGTCTGCTCCACCTGGTGGATTCGTTGAATGTTCCTCCATCTCTTGAAATTCTTCGTCTGATTCCTCTTCTCCAACAATATTTTCCCTCTTTCAGCTCTTCTTAACCTTCTCAGAGTTCTTTCATCTTGTTCATGAAAATTTAGTGTGTTTCTTCATGTACCTGACATACAAGCATAACATAAGAAACACACAAACCAGTGATACTTCAATCTACTGCTAAATTGAAGTTTTAGTTAGTTTAAGCAAAAAATCAAACAGTTAATGGGTTAATCAAAAATTAAGAAAAAGTGCTTGATCTAAACTACCACCTCACTTAATCATTGTCAATCTAATCAATCCCCGGCAACGGCGCCAAAAACTTGATGTGTGGAAAATGATCCAACACAAAACTCACGGGCAAGTGCACCGGGTCGCATCAAGTAATAAAAACTCACGGGAGTGAGGTCGATCCCACAGGGATTGAAGGATTGAGAAATTTTAGTTTAGTGGTTGATTTAGTCAAGCGAATCAAGATTTGGTTGAGTGATTTGTGATTTGCAGAATTTAAATTGCATTGAAAGTAAAGGGAATGTGTAAATTGCATGAAATTAAAGAGAGCAAGAATTAAATTGCCGAATCTTAAAGAACAAGTAATATAAATTGCAGAAACTTAGAACGCAAGAAATGTAAATTGCGGAATCTTAAATTGCAAGAAATGTAAATGACTTGAATTGTAAAGGGAATTGGGAATTGGATTTGCAGAAATTTAAACAAGGCAAAGTAAATTGCATCAAACAGAAGAGTAAAAGGGGATTGGGATTGAATCAGATCTGAAGCAGAAGAGTAAATGAACATGAAAAGCAATAAACAGAGAATTGGAAATTAGAAATTCAGATCTCAGGGCCCAAGAGACTAGATAACTGAGTCTAGATCTCAATGCCTTCCTAGATCCAACAAGAACACTTGCAAAGAAATTGTAAATTGCAAAGAAAGTAGATGAAGAGCAATTAACAGAAATTTAAACTCAATTATGCAGTAAATAAAGCAGAGAGATCCAAGGATGAGATTGAAACAGAATTTCTTCAATTCTCCAACCCAAGATCCAAGACAAAGTAATTGAAATTGAAAACAATAAAACTAAGAGGAAGAGAATGGAATTCTCCTTCCCCGAAACTAAGAAATTAAAGATCACTCAATACCAAAAGCTCTCCGAAAACTACTAAGCAAAACTAAAAGGAAAACTAAAAAGAAGAGCTTCCCGAATAACTTAAATTCTATCCTATTTATACACTTTCTTCAAATGATCTTCAAGCCTTGAGTTGGGCCTTTGCTCTTGGTGGAATTGGGTTGAAAGAGGCCTTGATTGATTGCTCTTGGAGTTTGGAGAGGAACCAAAGTGAACCAATTGAACCGGGTTGGAGTTTTGCAAAAGTTGGAGTAAAAGTTTGAGCAAAAGTTAGGGGTCTAACTTTTGCTCCAACTTTTCATATCAGCTAGCCTCTTTTGCTGATACCAACGTTGGTGCAAAAGTTAGGGGTCTAACTTTTGCTCCAATGTTGGCCCTTCCTAGTGCACCTATGGCGCCAACGTTAGCCCAAAAGTTAGGGGTCTAACGTTGGCGCAAACTTTTGCTCCTCCCCTTGTATTTTCATGTGCCAACGTTAGCCCAAAAGTTAGGGGGCTAACGTTGGCGCAAACTTTTGGTGGCCAGTGAGGCTTTTCTCATGCCAACGTTAGCCCAAAAGTTAGGGGGCTAACGTTGGCGCAAACTTTTGGTGCCCAGGGGTTAATTTTCAAGTTCTAACGTTAGCCCAAAAGTTAGGGGTCTAACTTTGAGGCTAACTTTTCACCCAAAAGTTTGTGCAAAAGTTTGAGGCTAACTTTAGGTCCAACTTTTTGCTTCCTGGTTCAATTTCACTTATTCCATTGTCCTCTCTTTACTCCTAGCTATTCCTTCTTGTTTCAACCTTTCTTTAAGCTTTCTTCACCTATCATTAATCAACCAAACACATCAAAGCTATGCTCAAAATCATGAGATATTCATTCTATCCTAATATGCAACCATTATGGCATCAAATCTCATAAAATAGCATGGATTCATACATAGTTGATTCAATCAAAGGAAGCATGAAAATCTACCCAAATTGGCTTGCTTAGAGCTCAAGAAAGTGCATAATTCAATTGAAAACAAAAGAAAAAGACTAGTGAAACTAGGCTAAGATGACTTGTCATCACAACACCAAACTTAAAGCTTGCTTGTCCCCAAGCAAGAAAAGATTTATTGAGAAGAAAGAGTGGAATGGAAGAAGATGTTCATGCTAGCAGAGTATTATTGGTAGTTCATGGGGTTTTGTGTGGATATGCAAACACTCACTTCTTATTGACTCTTAGGCCTAGAAAGTCTCCTTCAAGCCTCAAGTAACATACTGCTATGACCTCTCATTATTCCTTTATCCTTGGCTATTACTTTTTTCAAAAGCTTTATTTGAGTGTCATGTGTAGCAAGTTCATTTTCTTTTCTGTATACTTGACACATTATTCACCATAGACACTTGGCTCACATTCCCTTTTAAACATTGATGCCCAGCACCTCTTTGGTTACTAAATTCCTTGTAGTTAGGTTGCTCTTGATAGTGGACTTTCAGCTGATGATCCCGGATTAGTTAATCCAAGTCACCAAGTGTTGATGCACTCCAAAGAGCTTACTAATCCAAGCAGATCCTAGTACAAAGACACCACAGGCATATATTTTAAGGTTCAAGCTATTGGTGTCCAGCTTTGTTTCTTTTTGTTTCCTTTTTTTTCTGCCACTTTTTGGCTATCTCTTTTCTTTCTTTCTTTTTGTTTTTCTTTCTAACCAAGGATCTTTATTTAATTGAGATTCATAGACAGTAGGCCACTTTATATTCAGAAGGAGACATCCTAGTTCTTTTATTCACTAAAAGTGAGATATTATACAGTCACACACACATACCACCACTTACGTTAATCATACTTCTATCTAACAGAGAACTATCTCACTTCACCTTCAAACATTTCTTTTATTGGTTTAAAGATGCAGGGGACAGAACATGCTTTTAGTCAAGTGGAAGTAAACACACAAGCACATACTTAAGCTAGCTCACTTATTTTAAGAGTGATTCTACTTGTATTAGATGAACATTTTAACAAAACACAAGTCAAGACATTTTTCCACAGCAAGAGTTAAGTGTGAATACAACCTATTGGTTTGCAGTTCCTTTGTCCTCCCTTCTGTTGTGCCCACATAGTGTCCTCAAATGGTGATGAATTCCCTGCACAATTCTCACAAGTTGCTTGCCTCTCAAGCCCTTAGGTGACCAGTTAGTATTGAGTGTGGCTTGTGGATTTAATTTGGTGTGGGGACACCACACTTAATTTCTTGCCACTTCTCTTGATACAACAAGTTAACTTTAGGCAAAATCTTGTGTCCTTGCTAAAGGTTATGAAGTTAAGACTAAAAAGCAGTTAATTTGTTGAATAATCTGTTTGATTGCTAGCAATGTGCAGGAAGTTAGAATCTACTTTTGAATGAGGTTCTGGTGGAACACCAAACTTAAAATCCTACATTCTCCCCTAAGTTGTTTTTGGTGTGCAACACCAAACTTAGCTCATTGCAATACATATCAATTATTCAACATTTTTATTGAAAAAGTTATGAAAAGAAAACTACCTCAGGTTGGGTTGCCTCCCAACAAGCGCTCTTTTATTGTCACTAGCTTGACATCTTTCAATTCTTTTCAAGAGGGCTGTAGGTTCTGGACCTCTTTTTCCTTATCCCATTGTCCTCCCAAGTATAACTTTGCTCTGTGACCATTTACTGTGAATTCATTCTTTGTTGCCTCATCAAGCAGTTCAATACTCCCATAGGGAAAAACCTTTGTCACCAAGTATGGCCCAGTCCACTTAGACTTTAGTTTGCCAGGGAAAAGTTTAAGCCTTGAATTGTACAGGAGCACTTGCTGTCCTGGCTTGAATTCCTTCTTTGTGATCTTCTTGTCATGCCACCTCTTAGCTCTCTCCTTGTATATCTTAGCACTTTCATAAGCGTCTAGCCTGAATTCATCTATCTCATTTAGTTGTAACAACCTTTTCTCTCCTGCAGCTTGGGGATCAAGGTTGAAGAGTTTAGTGGCCCAAAAAGCTTTGTGTTCAAGCTCTACAGGGAGGTGGCAGGATTTGCCATACAAAAGCTGAAAGGGTGACTTGCCAATAGGAGTTTTAAAAGCTGTCCTATATGCCCACAATGCATCCTCTAGCTTTCTAGCCCAATCTTTTCTTGTGATTCCCACTGTTTTCTCTAGGATTTTCTTTAATTCCCTATTTGCCAGTTCAGCTTGGCCGTTAGTCTGAGGGTGGTAGGGTGTGGCTACCTTATGGATTACTCCATATTTGTGGAGGAGTTTTTTCATCTGTTTGTTGCAGAAGTGACCACCACCATCACTAACAAGCCCCTTGGGCACTCCATATCTTGTAAAAATGTGCTTTTTAAGGAATTGGAGGACGATCTGTGCATCACAGGTAGTTGTGGCTATGGCTTCCACCCACTTTGAGACGTACTCCACTGCTACTAAGATGTATCTGAAAGAGTAGGAAGGGGGAAAGGGTCCCATGAAGTCAATTCCCCATAGGTCGAACAATTCTAATTCCAAGATGAAGTTTTGAGGCATCTCATTTCTTCTTGTTAACCCTCCTGTTTTCTGACATTCATTACATTGGTGAACATATTCTCTGGCATCTTTGAAGATAGTTGGCCAATAGAAGCCACTTTGCAGTACTTTTGCAGCTGTTTTTTCTGGGCCAAAGTGTCCACCATAAGCTGAACCATGACAATGCCACAAGATGTCCCTTATTTCACTCTCGGGAACGCACCTTCTGATTACTCCATCAGAGCATCTCTTGAACAGGAAGGGTTCATCCCATGAAAATTTCCTTGCTTCATTGATTAACCTCTTCACTTGTTGCTTAGAGAACTCTTGAGGTATCTTCCTTCCAACTTTGTAGTTTGCTATGTCAGCAAACCAAGGTGCTTGCTGGATCTGTAAGAGGTGTTCATCTGGAAAGCTTTCATTTACGGGCTGAGAAGCTTTTTGAATTGTTTCATGTGGTAGCCTTGATAGATGATCAGCAACCCAGTTTTCAGTGCCCTTCCTATCTCTTATCTCGATGTCAAACTCTTGTAAGAGCAATATCCACCTGATGAGTCTCGGTTTAGCATCCTGTTTTGACATCAAATACTTAAGTGCAGCATGGTCAGTATAAACCACAACTTTGGATCCTATCAAGTATGACCTAAACTTATCAAATGCATAAACTACAGCTAGCAACTCCTTCTCTGTTGTGGTGTAATTTTTTTGGGCATCATTCAACACTTTACTTGCATAATATATAACATGATGCAGATTTCCTTTCTTTTGCCCAAGTACAGCACCAATTGCAAGGTCACTTGCATCACACATGAGTTCAAAAGGTAATTTCCAATCTGGAGGTGTGATGATTGGTGCTGTCGTGAGTTTATGTTTTAGGGTTTCAAAGGCATGCCGGCAGTTTTCATCAAACACAAAAGGGTTATCAAGCATTAACAGATTACTTAAAGGTTTGGCTATTTTTGAAAAGTCCTTGATAAACCTTCTATAAAATCCAGCATGTCCTAAGAAACTTCTAACAGATTTCACATTAATTGGTGGAGGGAGTTTTTCTATTATTTCAACCTTTGCCTTATCAACCTCTATCCCTTTTCTTGAAACTTTATGGCCAAGGACAATCCCTTCGGGTACCATGAAATGGCATTTCTCCCAGTTTAAAACCAAATTAGTTTCTTGGCACCGTTTCAAGACAAGGGTTAAATGGTTCAGGCAAGCATTAAAATTATCACCAAAAACAGAAAAGTCATCCATGAAGACCTCTAGAAATTTTTCGACCATATCAGAGAAAATGGATAACATACACCTTTGAAATTTGGCAGGGGCGTTGCAAAGCCCAAAGGGCATCCTTCGGTATGCAAAGACTCCAAATGGGCATGTAAAGGCAGTCTTCTCTTGGTCCTTGGGGTCCACCACTATTTGATTATACCCAGAATATCCATCCAAAAAGCAATAGTAGGCATGACCGGCCAGCCGTTCCAACATCTGATCAATGAATGGAAGAGGGAAATGGTCCTTTCTGGTGGCATCATTCAATCTTCTATAGTCTATGCACATCCTCCATCCAGTCACTGTTCTAGTAGGAATCAACTCATTCTTCTCATTGATGATGACCGTCATTCCTCCTTTCTTTGGTACAACTTGAACCGGGCTCACCCATGGGCTGTCAGATATTGGGAAGATTATCCCTGCATTCCACAACTTCATTACTTCTTTCTGGACAACTTCCTTCATTGTGGGATTTAGCCTTCTTTGAGGTTGAACCACTGGTTTGGAATTATCTTCCAAGAGGATTTTATGCATACATACTGCAGGGCTGATTCCCTTCAGGTCATCAATGGTCCATCCTAAAGCATCTTTGTGAGCTTTGAGTACATTAAGAAGCTCCCCCTCTTCCTTCTTTGTCAAGGATGAATTAATGATCACTGGGAAACTTTCTGATGTGCCTAGAAATGCATATTTGAGATGGAGGGGTAGTGGTTTCAGTTCTTGTTTTCGTACTTCTTCCTTCTTGTCCTGTTTTTCATCTTGCTCAATGAAGGTCTCAGCTACTTGTTCTTCTGTTGCCCCTTGATTTCCTTCTTGCTCCTGAAAATTTTCTTCCAGCATTTCTTCCACCAAGCTCTCTATCATATCCACTTTTACGTAGTCCTCTTGCTCAGGAATGTGTTGCATTGACTTGAAAACATTTATGACCATTTGTTCATTATGGACCCTGAAGATCATTTCTCCTTTTTCTATATCAATGATGGCTCTTGCTGTGTGTAGAAATGGCCTTCCCAAAATGATTGAGTCGCTTCCTTCCTCTTCAGTATCCAAAATCACAAAATCTGCTGGGAAGATAAATTCCCCAACCTTCACCAACAGATTCTCCACAATTCCATTGGGTGTCTTGATGGATCTGTCAGCCATGACTAATGACATCCTGGTAGGTTTAAGCTCTTCTATATCAAGCTTTCTCATCATTGAAAGAGGCATTAAATTGATGCTGGCACCAAGGTCACAGAGAGCTTTGTTGAGAATTGTTTTGCCAATGGTGCATGACACTACAAAGCCCCCCGGATCCTTGAGTTTTGGTGGAATGCCCCGTTGAATCACAGCACTACATTCCTCGGTGAGTAATACGGTTTCCCTCTCAAGCAAACTTCTTTTCTTGTTGATAAGCTCCTTTAAAAATTTGGCATACAGAGGCATTTGCTCAAGTGCTTCAGCCAAGGGGATATTGATTTCCAGCTTCTTGAAGGTCTCAAGGAACTTGTGGAAATGCTGGTCCTTAACCTCTTTGTTGAATCTCTGAGGATATGGCAGTGGAGGTGTGATGCTCTTTCCTATTTGCTGCTGTCCCTGAGTCATTTCCCTTGAGCTATGTGGCTGGTTGTCCTTCTCTTTAAGTTTCTCAGTGCTTTTGTTTGGCACCACAACTTGCTCCTTAGCTTTATCTGCTTTTGTTTGCTCCTCATCCTCTGTTGGTTCTTTGATGCTCCCTGTTTGCTTCTTTGTAGTGTCATTGTTGCTCATCAACGTTCTCCCACTCCTTAATTGTATTGCCTTGCATTCCTCCTTGGGATTTGGGATTGTGTCACTGGGCAGTGAGCTTGAAGGTCTCTCAACAGAAATTTGCTTGGAGAGTTGCCCAATCTACCTCTCTAGGCTTTTTAGTGATGCTTCATGGTTTTTGTTTGTTATTTCCTGGTGTTTCATCATTTTGTCTATCAAGGTCTCCAAGTTGGTGAGTCTTTGGGGTTCAGGTGGTGCTTGTGGTGGGTTGTGAGCCGTGGATGGTGGATGATAAGCATTTTGGTTGGTAGGTTGGTTAGTGGGTTGGTACTGGTTGAGATTGGGGTAGTTATTTTGAGGTTTTCTATAGGTGTTTTGGTTAATTTGCTTCTGGTTGAAATTTTGGTTGTTTCTTGGGTTGTTTTGGTTTGAGTTCCTCTGCCATGGTTGTTGGTTTTGGTTGTGAGTGTCTCCCCATCTGAGGTTGGGGTGATTCTTCCATGAGGGGTTGTAAGTATCACCATAGAATTCATTTTGACTTGAATGCATGTACTAGACTTGTTCTTGTTGTTGCTCCTCTTGAATTTCTTCATTTTGCCCCCATGTGGTTGATGGTTGGCTAGTGTTAACTGCTGCAACTTGGAGGTTATCAATCCTCTTGGTCATTTGCTCAAATTGTTGTTGAATTTGCTGCTGCATTAATTTGTTCTGAGCCAGGATTGAATCCACTCCTTCTAGCTCCATTACTCCTCTTCTTTGTGATGGTTGGCGGCTTCTTTGATGAGCAAAGAAATATTGGTTGTTAGCCACCATATCAATGAGTTCTTGAGCCTCCTCTGCAGTTTTCATGAGTTGCAAGGAACCTCCAGCTGAATGATCCAAAGCTTCCTGGGATTTCAATGTTAAGCCTTCATAGAAGTTTTGCAGCTTCTCCCATTCATTAAACATGGCAGGGGGGCATTTTCTGACTAGAGCCTTGTACCTCTCCCATGCCTCATAAATGGGTTCAGCCTCCATTTGTGTAAATGTTTGTACCTCAGCCTTCAACCTTATAATCCTCTGAGGTGGATAAAACTTGGCAAGGAACTTGGTTACCAAATCATCCCAGTTGTTGATGCTGTCCCTTGGAAACGATTCCAACCATTGAGTGGCCTTGTCCCTGAGAGAGAATGGGAATAGCATCAGTTTGTAACTGTCAGGAAGCACACCATTAGTTTTGACAGTGTTACATATCCTCAAGAAGGTGGATAAGTGTTGGTGCGGGTCTTCAAGTGATCCTCCACCAAAAGAGCAATTGTTCTGAACCAAAGTGATGAGTTGTGGCTTAAGTTCAAAATTGTTTGCATTGACATTTGGAGCCAAAATGCTGCTTCCACAATGTCTAGGATTTGCAAAGGTATAGGAGGCCAAAACTCTCCTCTGGGGTGGGTTGTCATTGTTGTTGTCTGCTCCACCTGGTGGATTCGTTGAATGTTCCTCCATCTCTTGAAATTCTTCGTCTGATTCCTCTTCTCCAACAATATTTTCCCTCTTTCAGCTCTTCTTAACCTTCTGAGAGTTCTTTCATCTTGTTCATGAAAATTTAGTGTGTTTCTTCTTGTACCTGACATACAAGCATAACATAAGAAACACACAAACCAGTGATACTTCAATCTACTGCTAAATTGAAGTTTTAGTTAGTTTAAGCAAAAAATCAAACAGTTAGTGGGTTAATCAAAAATTAAGAAAAAGTGCTTGATCTAAACTACCACCTCACTTAATCATTGTCAATCTAATCAATCCCCGGCAACGGCGCCAAAAACTTGATGTGTGGAAAACGATCCAACACAAAACTCACCGGCAAGTGCACCGGGTCGCATCAAGTAATAAAAACTCACGGGAGTGAGGTCGATCCCACAGGGATTGAAGGATTGAGCAATTTTAGTTTAGTGGTTGATTTAGTCAAGCGAATCAAGATTTGGTTGAGTGATTTGTGATTTGCAGAATTTAAATTGCATTGAAAGTAAAGGGAATGTGTAAATTGCATGAAATTAAAGAGAGCAAGAATTAAATTGCCGAATCTTAAAGAACAAGTAATATAAATTGCAGAAACTTAGAACGCAAGAAATGTAAATTGCGGAATCTTAAATTGCAAGAAATGTAAATGACTTGAATTGTAAAGGGAATTGGGAATTGGATTTGCAGAAATTTAAACAAGGCAAAGTAAATTGCATCAAACAGAAGAGTAAAAGGGGATTGGGATTGAATCGGATCTGAAGCAGAAGAGTAAATGAACATGAAAAGCAATAAACAGAGAATTGGAAATTAGAAATTCAGATCTCAGGGCCCAAGAGACTAGATAACTGAGTCTAGATCTCAATGCCTTCCTAGATCCAACAAGAACACTTGCAAAGAAATTGTAAATTGCAAAGAAAGTAGATGAAGAGCAATTAACAGAAATTTAAACTCAATTATGCAGTAAATAAAGCAGAGAGATCCAAGGATGAGATTGAAACAGAATTTCTTCAATTCTCCAACCCAAGATCCAAGACAAAGTAATTAAAATTGAAAACAATAAAACTAAGAGGAAGAGAATGGAATTCTCCTTCCCCAAAACTAAGAAATTAAAGATCACTCAATACCAAAAGCTCTCCGAAAACTACTAAGCAAAACTAAAAGGAAAACTAAAAAGAAGAGCTTCCCGAATAACTTGAATTCTATCCTATTTATACACTTTCTTCAAATGATCTTCAAGCCTTGAGTTGGGCCTTTGCTCTTGGTGGAATTGGGTTGAAAGAGGCCTTGATTGATTGCTCTTGGGGTTTGGAGAGGAACCAAAGTGAACCAATTGAACCGGGTTGGAGTTTTTCAAAAGTTGGAGTAAAAGTTTGAGCAAAAGTTAGGGGTCTAACTTTTGCTCCAACTTTTCATATCAGCTAGCCTCTTTTGCTGATACCAACGTTGGTGCAAAAGTTAGGGGTCTAACTTTTGCTCCAACGTTGGCCCTTCCTAGTGCACCTATGGCGCCAACGTTAGCCCAAAAGTTAGGGGTCTAACATTGGCGCAAACTTTTGCTCCTCCCCTTGTATTTTCATGTGCCAACGTTAGCCCAAAAGTTAGGGGGCTAACGTTGGCGCAAACTTTTGGTGGCCAGGGAGGCTTTTCTCATGCCAACGTTAGCCCAAAAGTTAGGGGGATAACGTTGGCGCAAACTTTTGGTGCCCAGGGGTTGATTTTCAAGTTCTAACGTTAGCCCAAAGTTAGGGGTCTAACTTTGAGGCTAACTTTTCACCCAAAAGTTTGTGCAAAAGTTTGAGGCTAACTTTAGGTCCAACTTTTTGCTTCCTGGTTCAATTTCACTTATTCCATTGTCCTCTCTTTACTCCTAGATATTCCTTCTTGCTTCAACCTTTCTTCAAGATTTCTTCACCTATCATTAATCAACCAAACACATCAAAGCTATGCTCAAAATCATGAGATATTCATTCTATCCTAATGTGCAACCATTATGGCATCAAATCTCATAAAATAGCATGAATTCATACATAGTTGATTCAATCAAAGGAAGCGTGAAAATCTACCCAAATTGGCTTGCTTAGAGCTCAAGAAAGTGCATAATTCAATTGAAAACAAAAGAAAAAGACTAGTGAAACTAGGCTAAGATGACTTGTCATCAAAACCTTTCTCAACAGAAAAGGCAACATACTTGAAATGTTGAATCAAATCATTAATTGATAGCAAGTATTTTTGAAAATGGAAAGAAATTGATTTTGAAAAAGATTTGATTGAAAAGATTTGATTTGAAAAAGATTTGATTTTGAAAAAATTTTGAAAACGTGAAAAAAAAATTGCATTAAAAACAAATCTTCCCTCTTGTGCCATCCTGGCGTTAAACGCCCAGAATGGTGCACATTCTGGCATTTAACGCCCAAACCACTACCCTTTTGGGCGTTAAACGCCCAGCCAGGCACCCTGGCTGGCGTTTAAATGCTAGTTTGCCTTCCTTACTGGCGTTTTGAACGCCCAGCTTTTTCTGTGCAATTCCTCTGCTAAATGTTCTGAATCTTCAATCCTCTGTATTATTGACTTGAAAAGACACAAATTAAAAATATTTTTGGATTTTTAATAATAAGGAATAATCAAAATGCAACTAAAATCAAATAATAATGCATGCAAGACACCAAACTTAGCAGTTTGTATACTACTGACACTAACAAAATGAGAATGCATATGAGACACATAAACACTCAAGTCAAGAGAATTAAAAATCAGAGCAATGAAATCATCAAGAACAACTTGAAGATTAATGAAGACACATGCATGAATGCAAAAAGAACAGAAACATGCAATTGACACCAAACTTAACATGAAACACTAGACTCAAACAAGAAATATTTTTGGATTTTATGCTTTTGTAATTTTTTTGTGCTTTTTCGAAAATTAAGTGGAAAAGAAAATAAAGATATCAAAATTCTTAATGAGAATTCCAAGAATCATTGCAATGCTAGTCTAAGACTCCGGTCCAGGAATTAGACATGGCTTCATAGCCAGCCAAGCATTCAAAGAAAGCTCCGGTACAAAACACTAGACATGGCCAATGGCCAGCCAAGCTTTAGCAGATCATTGCTCCAACAGCAAGATTGATAGAAATCAACAAGCTCTTATGATGATGAGTTGAAACCTCGGTCCAATAAAATTAGACATGGCTTCACAGCCAGCCAGACTTCAACAGATCATCATGAAACTCTAGAATTCTTTCTTAAGAATTCTGAAAAAAATACCTAATCTAAGCAACAAGATGAACCGTCAGTTGTCCAAACTCAACAATCCCCGGCAACGGCGCCAAAAACTTTGTGCACGACATTGTGATCTCTTCTTTTCACAACTCAAATAATCCCCGGTGATGAATCCAAAAACTTGGTGTTCAATACCATGGCATCAACACAACTTTGCACAACTAACCAGCAAGTGTACTGGGTCGTCCAAGTAATAAACCTTACGCGAGTAAGGGTCGATCCCACAGAGATTGTTGGTATGAAGCAAGCTATGGTCACCTTGTAAATCTTAGTCAGGCAAACTCAAATGGTTATGAATGATGAATAAAACATAAAGGTAAAGATAGAGATACTTATGTAATTCATTGGTGGGAATTTCAGATAAGCGTATGAAGATGCTTTGTCCCTTCCGTCTCTCTGCTTTCCTACTGTCTTCATCCAATCCTTCTTACTCCTTTCCATGGCAAGCTGTATGTAGGGTTTCACCGTTGTCAGTGGCTACCTCCCATCCTCTCAGTGAAAATGTTCAACGCACCTGTCACGGCACGGCTATTCAGCTGTCGGTTCTCGATCATGTCGGAATAGAATCCAGTGATTCTTTTGCGTCTGTCACTAACGCCCCACAATCGCGAGTTTGAAGCTCGTCACAGTCATTCAATCATTGAATCCTACTCAGAATACCACAGACAAGGTTTAGACCTTCCGGATTCTCTTGAATGCCGCCATCAATTCTAGCTTATACCACGAAGATTCCGATTAAGGGATCCAAGAGATATCCACTCAATCTAAGGTAGAACGGAGGTGATTGACAGTCACACGTTCATAGGTGAGAATGATGATGAGTGTCACGGATCATCACATTCATCAAGTTGAAGAACAAGTGATATCTTAGAACAAGAACAAGCTGAATTGAATAGAAGAACAATAGTAATTGCATTAATACTCGAGGTACAACAGAGCTCCACACCTTAATCTATGGTGTGTAGAAACTCCACCGTTGAAAATACATAAGAACAAGGTCTAGGCATGGCCGTGAGGCCAGCCTCCCAATGTGATCAAAAGATCTAAAATGATATAAAGATCCAAAGATATAAAAATACAATAGTAAAAGGTCCTATATATAGAGAACTATTCCTAGGGTTTACAGAGATGAGTAAATGACATAAAAATCCACTTCCGGGCCCACTTGGTGTGTGCTTGGGCTGAGCATTGAAGCATTTTTGTGTAGAGACTTCTCTTGGAGTTAAACGCCAGCTTTTGTGCCAGTTTGGGCGTTTAACTCCCATTCTTGTGCCAGTTCCGGCGTTTAACGCCGGGCATTCTTGAGCCGATTTGGAACGCCGGTTTGGGCCATCAAATCTTGGGAAAAGTATGGACTATTATACATTGCTGGAAAGCCCAGGATATCTACTTTCCAACGCCGTTGAGAGCGCGCCAATTGGGCTTCTGTAGCTCCAGAAAATCCACTTTGAGTGCAGGGAGGTCTGAATCCAAC
This sequence comes from Arachis hypogaea, assembly GCF_003086295.3. NCBI lineage: Eukaryota > Viridiplantae > Streptophyta > Magnoliopsida > Fabales > Fabaceae > Arachis > Arachis hypogaea. The sequence goes on along the minus strand of NC_092042.1, from coordinate 43,716,366 downwards.
AGCATCTGCAGTCCTTTTTAGTCTCTGAATCAGATTTTTGCTCAAGTCCTTCAATTTCAGCCAGAAACTACCTGAAATCACAGAAAAACACACAAACTCATAGTAAAGTCCAGAAAAGTGAATTTTAACTAAAAACTAATAAAAATATACTAAAAACTAACTAGAACATACTAAAAACATACTAAAAACAATGCCAAAAAGCGTATAAATTATCCGCTCATCAGCCCTCCTACCCACTAATGCTCAAAGCCTTGGATCCTCTTTACCCTTACCTTTTGGTTTAAAGGGCTATTGGCTTTTTCTACTTGCTTTTTCTTTTCCTTTCATTTTCTCTATTTTTCGCCCTTTTTTTCGCAAGCTTTGTATTTTTCACTGCTTTTTCTTGCTTCAAGAATCAATTTTATAATTTTTCAGATCATCAATAACATTTATCTTTTTTCATTATTCTTTCAAGAGCAAAAAATTTTAACATTCATAAACTTCACTATCAAAAATATGCACTATTCAAGCATTCATTCAGAAAACAAAAAGTATTGCCACCACATCAAACTAATTAAACTAATTTCAAGTTAGAATTTGAAATTCATGTACTTGTTGTTCTTTTGCAAATAGAAACATTTTTCTTTTAAGAAAGGTGAAGGATTCATGGAACACTCATAGCTTTAAGACATAGGCACTAGACACCAATGATCATGTAATAAAGACACAAACATAGACAAAACATAAAGCATTAAAAACCGAAAAATAGAAAAATAAGAACAAGGAAATTAAAGAACGGGTCCACCTTAGTGACGGCGGCTAGTTCTTCCTCTTGAAGATCTTATGGAGTGCTTGAGCTCCTCAATATCTCTTCCTTTCCTTTGTTGCTCCTCCCTCATGGCTTTTTGGTCCTGTCTAATTTCATGGAGTATAATGGAGTGCTCTTGGTGCTCCATCCTTAGTTGCTCCATGTTGGAGCTCAAATATCCTAAAGAGGTGTTGAGTTACTCCCAATAGTTGTGTGGAGGAAAATGCATCCCTTGAGGCATCTCAGGGATTTCTTGATGAGGGACTTCCCCATGCTTGTGTTGAGGTCCATGAGTGGGCTCTCTTGTTTGCTCCATCCTCTTTCTAGTGATGGGCTTTTGAGATGAATCTCTCCATCTCCCATGACTCAGAGTTGGAAGTAACTGCCTTTCATTTTCTCTTTCTAGAGGTTTCTTCGGTCTTAGGTGCCATTAATGGTTATGGAAAAATAAAAAGAAACACTTTTTCCAAACCAAACCTAAAAGGTTTTCTCATCCTCGAGCAAAAGAAGAAAGAAGGGAGGAGAAGAAGAAGAAATAGAGGAGATGAAGGTGTAGGAGTGGTTCGGCCAAGGGGGGTTGGGAGTGTTTGTGATGTGTGAAAATAAAGGAGTAGGGGGAGAGTGAATCCAAGTGATAAGGGTTGGGTTTGGGAGGGAAATGGTTTGAACTTGATTGGGTAGGGGTATGTGAGTTGTGTGATGCGAAATAGTGGATGGATGTGATTGGTGAAGAGATTATGGGGAAGATGGTAGGATGAGATAGGTGAATAGTGTTTGGGGAAGAGTGTTATAGAAAGGTGTGAAGAAGGGAGAGAGTGAGTTGGGGTAGGTAAGGATCATGTGGGGTCCACAGATCCTGAGGTGTCAAGGATTTCTCATCCCTGCACCTTTCTGGCATTTAAACACCCTCTGTGTGGCATTTCTGGCATTAAACGCCAGGCTGATGCCCCTTTCTGGCGTTAAACGCCTGTCTGGCTGCCAGTTCTGGCGTTTAACGCCCAGAATGCTGCCAGACTGGGCGTTAAACGCCCATTCTACTATCCTTACTGGCGTTTAATGCCAGCTAGACACCAGACACCCTTTTCTGGCGTTAAACCCCAGTCTGTGTGCCATTTCTGACGTTTAACGCCTAGAATACTGCCAGACTGGGTGTTAAACGCCCATTTTGCTATCCTTACTGGCGTTGAAATGCCAGTAAGCTCGTTCTCCAGGGTGTGCTATTTTTTTGATGCTATTTTTGATTCCGCTTTAATTCTGCAGCTATTTTTGTGACTTCACATGATCATCAACCTAAAGAAAATATATACTAACAATGGAGAATAAAATGAAAAAGTAATTAATATAGATAAATAAAAGTGGGTTGCCTCCTAATAAGCGCTTCTTTAATGTCAATAGCTTGACAGTGAGCTCTTACAGAGCTGCACAGATGCTCAAAGCCTAATTGTGGTTTTCCAACACCAAACTTAGAGTTTGACTGTGGGGGCTCTGCTTGACTCTGTATTGAGAGAAGCTTTTCATGCTTCCTCTCCACGGTTACAGAGGAAGATCCTTGAGCCTTGAACATAAGGTAGTCCTCATTCAGTTGCAGGACTAACTCTCCTCTGTCCACATCAGTCACAGCTTTTGCTATGGCTAGGAATGGTCTTTCAAGGATGATGGATTCATCCTCATCCTTCCCAGTGTCTAGGATTATGAAGTCAGCAGAGATGTAAAGGCCTTCAACTTTTACCAAGACATCCTCTACAAGTCCATAAGCTTGTTTCTTTGATTTGTCTGCCATCTCTAGTGAGATTCTTGCAGCTTGTACCTTAAAGATCCCTAGTTTCTCCATTACAGAGAGTGGCATAAGGTTGATACCTGACCCCAGGTCACATAGAGCCTTCTCAAAGGTCATGGTGCCTATGGTGTAAGGTATTAAGAACTTTCTAGGATCTGGTTTCTTTTGAGGCAGTGTCTGCTGAATCCATGTATTCAGTCATCAATGGAGGTTCATCCTCCCAAGTCTCACTACCAAATAACTTGGCATTTAGCTTCATGATTGCTCCTAGATACTGAGTAACTTGCTCTTCAACAGTGTCTTCATCCTCTTCAGATGAAGAGTATTCATCAGAGCTCATGAATGACAATAGTAAGTTCAGTGGAATCTCTATGGTCTCTGTATGAGCCTCAGATTCATTTGGTTCCTCAATAGGGAACTCTTTATTGGTCAATGAACATCCCTTGAGGTCTTCCTCAAAGGGAATTGCTGCCTTGTCACTCTCTCCATGTTCGGCCACTTTGGTTATAGTTATGGCCTTGCACTCTCTTTTGGGATTCTCTTCTGTATTGCTTGGGAGAGTACTAGGAGAAGTTTCTGTAACTCTTTTACTCAGCTGACCCACTTGTGCCTCCAAATTTCTGATGGAGGACCTTGTTTCATTCATGAAACTGAGAGTGGTCTTTGATAGATCAGAGACTCTTTTTGCTAAGCTAGAGAGGCTCTGCTCAGAATTCTCTATCTGTTGCTGAGAGGATGATGGAAAAGGTCTGCTATTGCCAAACTTATTTCTCCCACTATTATTGTTGTTGAAGCCTTGTTGAGGCTTCTGTTGATCCTTCCATAAGAAATTTGGATGATTCCTCCATGAAGGATTATAGGTGTTTCCATAAAATTCTCCCATGTAATTCACCTCTTCCATTGTAGGATTCTCCTTCAGAGGAGGCTTCTTTAGCACTGCCGGATGCAGCTTACAATCTAGTCAGATTCTGAGAAATCAAATTAACTTGCTGAGTCAATATTATGTTCTGAGCCAATATGGCATTCAGAGTATCAATCTCAAAAACTTTTTTCTTCTGAGTCATCCTATTATTCATAGGATTTTTTTCAGAAGTGTACATGAACTGGTTATTTACAACCATCTCAATGAGTTCCTGGGCTTTTACAAGGGTTTTCAGATGAAGGGATCCACCAGCAGAATGGTCCAATGACATCTTAGACAATTCAGACAGACCATCATAGAATATACATATGATGCTCCATTTTGGAAGCATGTCAGAAGGACACCTTTTGGTTAGTTGCTTGTATCTTTCCCAAGCTTCATAGAGGGATTCACCTTCCTTCTGTTTGAACATTTGGACTTCCACTCTAAGCTTGCTCATCTTTTGAGGTGGAAAGAATTTGGTCAAGAAAGCATTGACCAACTTGTCCCAAGAGTTCTGTCTTTCTTTAGGTTGTAAGTCCAATCATGTTCTAGCTCTGTCTCTTACAGTAAAGGGGAAAAGCATAAGTCTGTAGACCTCAGGATTAACCCCATTGGTCTTGACAGTATCACAGATCTGCAAAATTCAGCTAAGAACTGATGAGGATCTTCCGATGGAAGTCCATGAAACTTGTAATTTTACTGCATTAGAGAAACTAATTGAGGCTTAAGCTCAAAATTGTTTGCTCCAATGGTAGGAATTGAGATGCTTCTTCCATAGAAGTTGGAAGTTGATGCAGTATAGTCACCAAGCATCTTCTTTGCATCTCTGGCATTGTTGTTGGGTTTGGCTGCCATGTCTGCTTCTTTTTCGAATTTCTCTGTAAGGTCCTCTCCAGATTGTTGTGCTTTAGCTTCTCTTAGCTTCTTCTTCAGAGTCCTTTCAGGTTTAGGATCGGCTTCAACAAGAATATTTTTATCCCTATTTCTGCTCATATGAAAAAGAAGAGAACAAAGGGAGTAGTGGAATCCTCTATGTCACAGTATATAGATTCCTTGATGTGTTAGAAGAAAAGAAGAATAGAGGAATGAGGTAGACAGAGAATGAGAAAAATTCGAACACAGAGGGAGAGAGAGGGTTCGAATTATAAGTAGAAGAGAAGTGTTAGCAAATAAATAGAAAGAGATGAGAGAGAGAGTATTCAAAAATTAAAATTAAAAATATTTTTAATTAACTAATTGTTTTAGTTTTAATTAAAAATATTTTTGAAAAAGTGGTTAGTGATTTTTGAAAATTGGAAGTGGAAAAGTGGTTAGGTGGCTTTGAAAAAGATAAGAAATAGTAATTAGTTGAAAAAGATTTTGAAAATAATTGTGAAAAGATAAGAAGTTAGGAAAAAAAAGATTTTGAAATCAAAATTTAAAAAGATATGATTGAGAAAGATTTGATTGAAAAAGATATGATTTTAAAAAGATATTTTGAAAATATATGATTGAAAAATATTTGATTTTTAAAATTGATGACTTGACTAACAAGGAACTAAAAGATATGATTCTAAAATTCAAAGATTGAACCTTTCTTAACAAGAAAGTAACAAACTTTCAATTTTTTGAATCACAACATTAATTGTTAGCAAGGATTTTTGAAAATGTGGAAAGATAAGATTTTAAAATTATGAATTAAAACATAAAAATTTAAAAAAATTTGAATTGGGAATGAAATTACCTCGCTTGTGTCATCCTGGCGTTAAACGCCCAAAATGATATCCATTTTGGCGTTTAACGCCCATGTGGCTGCCTCTTTGGGCGTTTAACACCCAGCCAAATACCCTGGCTGGCGTTAAACGCTAGAAATCCTTTTTTATTGGGCATTTTTCTAAATGCCCAGAATTGTACCTTTACTGGTGTTAAACGCCCAAAATGATAGCCATTTTGGCATTTAACGCCCAAATTGCCTCTTTACTGACGTTTTAAGGCCAGTGAGCTCTTTTCCTCTATGATTCTTCTGCCTTATGTTCTGAACCTTCATTTCTCTGTATTATTTACTTGAAAATATATATTTTTTATTTTTGAATTTTTAATGAAGAGAGAGAAAAACAACAAAATGAAATAAAACATAAAAATGCAAGATCAAAACAAGTAATGCATGCATGGACACTTTGAATGTCAAGATGAACACCAAGAACACTTTGAAGATCATGATGAACATCAAGGACATATTTTTGAAAATTTTTAAGAAAAGAAAGACATGCAAGACACCAAACTTAGAAATTTTGAATGTTCAAACACTATGATTTTGAAAATGCATATGAAAAACAACATAAAACACAAAACAAGAAAATCATGAGATTGAACAAAGGAAATCATCAAGAACAACTTGAAGATCACAAAAAAACACAATACAACTTTTTTTTATTTTTATGATTTTATTAAAATTTTTTTTTATTTTTTGAAAATAAAAATAAAAAGCTTAAACATAAAAAAACATTACCCAATCTAAGCAACAAGATGAACCGTCAGTTGTCCAAACTCGATCAATCCCCGGCAACGGTGCTTCACACTTTTCACAACTCCGCACAACTAACCAGCAAGTGCACTGGGTCGTCTAAGTAATACCTTACGTGAGTAAGGGTCGATCCCATGGAGATTGACGGCTTGAAGCAAGCTATGGTCATCTTGTAAATCTCAGTCAGGCAGATTCAAATGGTTATGAGGATTTGATAATTAAAAGATAAATAAAACAGAAAATAACATAGAGATACTTATGTAATTCATTGGTGGGAATTTCAGATAAGCGTTTGGAGATGCTTTGTTGTTCTGAACCTCTGCTTTCCTATTGTCTTCATCCAATCATACGTCCTCCCTTCAATGGCAAGCTGTATGGCTAATCAACTGTTGGATTTCTCGTCTCAAATGAAAAATACCAGGCACAGCTACCGCAGGGCTAATCATCTGTCGGTTCTCACTTGTGTCAGAATAGGATCCCTTGATCCTTTTGCACACTGTCACTGCGCCCAACAGTCGTGAGTTTGAAACTCGTCACAGTCATCCCATCCTAGATCCTACTCGGAATACCATAGACAAGGTTTAGACTTTCCGGATCTCAGGAATGCTGCCAATTGTTTGCCAATACCACGAATGTTCTAATATTAGATTCGGATGGTCTATTGTCAGGAGAGACAATGCGAATTGTGGATCCAAGACCCAAGAGAATATACTCCAGCTATTGTTTAATGACTATGTTGAACATCATGTAGACCGCTTATGGTTGTTAGGCACGCGGATCTTGGCTAAGCGAGTAACGAAGATAATATATGATTGTCACGAGTCACCCCTTCATTCTAACTTAACTGAATTAAGTACGAAAGTATATATCGGAGAAGAAGTAGGCGTGAATTGAAAGAAAAATAATATTACTTGCATTAATTCATGAGGAATAGCAGGGCTCATCACCTTAATCTATGAGGTGTAGAAACTCCACCGTAGAAAATACATAAGAGAAAAAGGTCTAGGCATGGCCGAATGGCCAGCCTCCCAAAAGTGCAAAATGATCTAAAGTGAACAAAAAGCTATTCCAAAATATGTTCCAAAAGATCCAAATACAACAGTCAAAAGTGCTATTTATACTAAACTAGCAACCTAGGTTTACAGAAAATGAGTAGATAGTGCAGAAATCCACTTTCGGGGCCCACTTGGTGTGTGTTTGGGCTGAGCTTTAAAGCTTTCACGTGCATAGGCTATCCTTGGAGTTAAACACCCAAATTGGTACCCAAGCTGGCGTTTAACTCCAGTTCTGGTGCCAGTTCTGGCGTTTTACGCCAGAAAAGGGTCTTTGGTGGGCGTTTGGATGCCAGTTTGGGCCATCAAATCTCGGACAAAGTATGGACTATTAAACATTGCTGGAAATTCCAAGATGCCTACTTTCCACCGCAATTGAGAGTGCGCCAATTGGGCTTCTGTAGCTCTAGAAAATTCACTTCGAGTGTAGGAGGGTCAGAATCCAACAGCATCTGCAGTCGTTTCTCAGCCTCTGAATCAGATTTTCACTCAGGTCCCTCAATTTCAACCAGAAAATACCTGAGTAAAAACTAATAAAAATATACTAAAAATTAACTAAAATATACTAAAAACTACCTAAAAAACAATGGAAGACCCTATGGGCTTACTTGCTCAAGCCTCTCCTTAGCACACACACATCATAGGCATTTAGCTTGTTTTATTCTTTGGAAATTGATGTCCAACACCTCTTTGGGTCACTAAATGCTTTGTCTCAAAGTAGCTCTTGATGGTTGATTAGGGAAAAAACGATTCCACACAAACTCACCGGCAAGTGTACCAGTTCGCATCAAGTAGTAATAACTCACAAGAGTGAGGTCGATCCCACAGAGATTGATGGATTGAGCAATTTTAGTTAGATGATGAATTTATTTAGGCAAATAGTTGATGATTTGAGTGAATTGTGATCAACAGAAGCTAAATTGCATGAAAATAAAAGGGAGAGGTGAAATTGACAAAATCTAAAGTGTAGAAAATGTAAATTGAGCTGAAACTTAAATTGCAAGTAATGTAAATAAATGAAACTTAGATTGCAAGAAATGTAAATGAATGAAGCTTAAAGTGCAAGAAAATGAAATGACTGAATCTAAATTGCAGAGAAACTTAAATTTCTTGAAGATTAAAGGAATTTGGATGCTGGGATTCAGAATTCAACAAGAAAATGTAAATTGAAGCAAAACAGAAAGCCATTAGATGAATGGACTCAATTCAGTAGCAAAACAGAAAGGAAAGTTGCTTTAAAAACAAAATAGAAAGAAAACATAGATTGATTGTGAAATCTAGAGAAAAATTGAAGATCTGAGAGGAGCAATGAGATTAGGAAGCAGATCTAGATCTAAATTACTCCCTTGATCAAACAGAAAATAATTGCAGAATAAATAAAAGGGAAAATAGAAAATGAAACTTTGATCTAATCCTTAGAACAATTTAGATGAGAGGTGAAAGATAATTCTCAGATTTAGAATTAATGAAGCTCTTCAATCTCAATTCAAATTCCAAGAACAGATAGCAGAAGTTGCAGAAGAAAAGAAAATCAAAACAAAAAGCAAGATCCAATTCCCAAAATCCCAAATTCAAAGACAATGAAAATTCAAAGTGAAAACTAAAAAATGAACTAAAGGTAAAAAGTCAAAAGTGAGCAAAAGGTTCCTCTACAAATCAAATAAACTCCTATTTATACACTTTCTATTTTTTGGTTTTCAGAATTTGGAATGGGCTTTTCAAGTTTGTGAAGAAGTGAATCCAAGATGGCATTTGATTGAAAATGGTCCATGGGTCCTAGCATCAGTGGAGCGCTCAGTTAAGTAAGGTAACGTAGCGCTCCCTTGCTTAATGTCAAGCCTTCGAACCAAGCCTTATGCCAAAGTAGCACTCACTAAATGATTTCAACGTAGCACTACATGATTGAGTTGGTCTCCACGTTCGAACCTTGCTGGCTTCATTTGCTAGCAATTTCCTCAGGCCAAAGTAGCGCTCAGTGAGGTTAAGCAACGTAGCGGTACTTTGCTTCCCTTGTGTGCATGGTTCGAACCTTGGCACCTTCATTGGCGAGTGTCGCGCCTTGCTTTTATTTTGGTGGGTCACGAAAAAGTGAAAAGAGTTAACGTAGAGCTCTCTTCAATTGAGGGCTACCCTTGTTTTCCTTGGTTCTCTTTGAGCGCTCCGTTTGGGCACTCAACGTAGCGCTATGCTTGAGCGCTTGCTTTAGTGGAGTGCTTTGTCTTGTAGCGCCTTGGTGCTTAATTGCCAGCGCTCACTTTGTGAGCACTGCGCTCAATTAGAGAGCGTTGCCTCCCTTGCCCCTTGGTTTGGATGATCGCCATGCTTTTATGTCATGGGTCACGCTTTTCAAAGCGTGGGCTAAGGTCCAAAGCATGCTCTAAGATTCCTTTTTCCTTTTTTTTTCATCGTTTCTTCACCTACAAGTAATCAAAACAACCAATCAAAGCATCACCAAATTCACAAGATTTCTAAATCATTTAAAAACCAAGTAATTCTAGCTTAAACCTTATGATTTTATTGCAAATAATTAATGGTTGATTGAATTGACATAACCATGCAAATCCACTCCAAATCACTTACTTATAATGCAAGAAAGTGCATAAAACCTAATAAAACAAGTGATAAATGCTTGAAAAGCTAGCAAAAGATAACTTGTCATTGATGAGCGGATAATTTATACGCTTTTTGGCATCATTTTTAGTATGTTTCAGTTAGTTTTTATTATATATTTATTAGTTTTTATTTAAAATTCACTTTTCTGGACTTTACTATGAGTTTGTGTGTTTTTCTATGATTTCAGGTATTTTCTGGCTGAAATTGAGGGACCTGAGCAAAAATCTGATTCAGAGGCTGAAAAGGATTACAGATGCTGTTGATTTTGACCTCCCTGCACTCGAAGTGGATTTTTTGAAGCTACAGAAGCTTAATTGGCGCACTCTCAATTGCGTTAGAAAGTCGACATCCAGGGATTTCCAACAATATATAATAGTCCATACTTTGCCCGAGATTTGATGGCCCAAACAGGCGGTCCAAGTCAGCTTCAGAATTCCTGGCATTAAACGCCGGAACTGGCACAAAAGTGGGAGTTAAACGCCCAAACTGGCACAAAAGCTGGCGTTTAACTCCAAGAAAAGTCTCTACACATGGAAGCTTCAATGCTCAGCCCAAGCACACACCAAGTGGGCCCGGAAGTGGATTTTTACGTCATTTACTCATTTTTGTAAACCCTAAGCTACTAGTTCTCTATAAATAGGACCTTTTGCTATTGTATCTTAAAATCTTCGGAATCTTCGGACGTCTAGTTCTTAGATCATGGGGGCTGGCCTCTCGGCCATGCCTAGACCTTGTTCTTATGTATTTTCAACGGTAGAGTTTCTACACACCATAGATTAAGGTGTGGAGCTCTGCTGTACCTCGAGTATCAATGCAATTACTACTATTTTCCATTCAATTCAGCTTATTCTTGTTCTAAGATATTCATTCGTACTCAAGAACTTGATGAATGTGATGATTATGTGATGCTCATCATCATTCTCACTTATGAACGCATGCCTGACAACCACTTCCGTTCTACATGCAAACAAGGCTTGAATGTGTATCTCTTGGATTCCTTAATCAGAATCTTCGTGGTATAAGCTAGAATTCATTGGCGGCCATTCTTCGTGGTATAAGCTAGAATTCATTGGCGGCCATTCGTGGTATAAGCTAGAGAGACGGAAGGGACAAAGCATCTCCATACGCTTATCTAAAATTCTCGCCAATGAATTACATAAGTATCTTGGTGCACGAATTTGTAATCCGCACAACTAACCAGCAAGTGCACTGGGTCGTCCAAGTAATACCTTACGTGAGTAAGGGTCGAATCCCACGGAGATTGTTGGATTGAAGCAAGCTATGTTTATTTTATTTGTCTTAGTCAGGATACCAATAGGATTCTTTAGCCTCGTATTTTAATAAAGGAAAGGGCATAAAATAAACAGTTATTACTTTAATAATGGAGAATAAAAGCGTTACTTGTTGTGCAGTAATGAGAAATATGTTGGAGTTTTGGAGATGCTTTGTCCTCTGAACTTCAACTCTTCCTTGAAATCCTTTCCCACACGCAAGGTTCCTTCCATGGCAAGCTCTATGTAGGGTGTCACCGTTGTCAATGGCTACTTCCCATCCTCTCAGTGAAAACATTCCTATGCTCTGTCACAGCACGGCTAATCATCTGTCGGTTCTCAATCAGGTTGGAATAGAATCCATTGATTCTTTTGCGTCTGTCACTAACGCCCAGCCTTTAGGAGTTTGAAGCTCGTCACAGTCATTCAATCCCAGAATCCTACTCGGAATACCACAGACAAGGTTTAGACTTTCTGGATTCTCATGAATGCCGCCATCAATCCGGCTTATACCACGAAGATTCTGATTAAGGAATCTAAGAGATACTCATTCAATCTGATGTAGAACGGAGGTGGTTGTCAGGCACACGTTCATGGATTGAGGAAGGTGATGATTGTCACGGATCATCACCTTCTCCATAATTAAGCGCGAATGAACATCTTAGATAAGAACAAGCGTGTTTGAATGGAAAACAAAGGAATTGTATTAATTCATCGAGATGCCGCAGAGCTCCTCACCCCCAATAATGGAGTTTAGAGACTCATGCCATCAAAAAGTATGTAATTCAGATCTGAAAATGTCATGAGGTACAAGATAAGTCTCTAAAAGTTGTTTAAATAGTAAACCAGTAACCTAGGTTTACAGAATATGAGTAAACTAAGGTAATTGGTGCAGAAATCCACTTCTGGGGCCCACTTGGTGTGTGCTGGGGCTGAGACTAAAGCTATCCACGAGTTGAGGCCTTTTTTGGAGTTGAACTCCAAGTTATAACGTGTTTTGGGCGTTCAACTCCGGATCATGACGTTTTTCTGGCGTTTAACTCCAGACAGCAGCATGTACTTGGCGTTCAACGCCAAGTTATGTCGTCTATCTTCGCGCAAAGTATGGACTATTATATATTGCTGGAAAGCCCTAGATGTCTACTTTCCAACGCCGTTGAGAGCGCGCCAATTGGACTCCTGTAGTTCCAAAAAATCCATTTCGAGTGCAGGGAGGTCAAGATCCAACAGCATCAGCAGTCCTTTTTCAGCCTAACTCAGATTTTTGCTCAGCTCCCTCAATTTCAGCCAGAAAATACATGAAATCACAGAAAAACACACAAACTCATAGTAAAGTCCAGAAATATGATTTTTGCCTAAAAACTAATATTATTCTACTAAAAACCAATTAAAACATGCTAAAATCTACATGAAATTACCCCAAAAAAGCGTATAAAATATCCGCTCATCATATCTCTATCTTTATTTTATGCTTTATTCATAAATCATTCATAACCATTTGAATTTGCCTGACTGAGATTTACAAGATGACCATAGCTTGCTTCATACCAACAATCTCCGTGGGATCGACCCTTACTCGCGTAAGGTTTATTACTTGGACGACCCAGTGCACTTGCTGGTTAGTTGTGCGAAGTTGTGATAAAGATTTGAGATTGCAATTGAGCGTACTATGTTAATGGTGCCATTGATGATCACAATTTTCTACACCAAGTTTTTGGCACCGTTGCCGGGGATTATTCGAGTTTGGACAACTGACGGTTCATCTTGTTGCTTAGATTAGGTATTTTTCTTCAGAATTTTTAAGAATGAATTCTAGAGTTTCAAGATGATGTTCTTATCATCACAAAAGCTGATTGATTCTCATCAATTTAGCTGTTGAATGTAATGTCCTGCTGAAGCTTGGCTAGCCATGTCTAATTTCTTTAGACTAAAGCTTTAGACTAACATTGCATGATTCCTGGAATTCTTATTAAAAATTTTGAATCTCTTTATTTTCTTTTCCACTCAATTTTCGAAAAAGCACAAAAGAATTTATAAAATCTTAAAATCAAAAATATTTTTATGTTTCTTGTTTGAGTCTAGTGTCTAATTTTAAGTTTGGTGTCAATTGCATGTCTTTATTCTTCTAATTTTCAAAAATTACATGCATTATGTTCTTCATTGATCTTCAAGTTGTTCTTGATGATTTCCTTGCTTTGATCTTTAAATTCTCTTGTCTTGAGTGTTTTGTTGTTTCTCATATGCATTCTCAATTTGTTAGTGTCAATAGTATACAAACTTCTAAGTTTGGTGTCTTGCATGCATTGTTTATTTGATTTTAGTTGCATTTTGATTATTCCTCATCATTAAAAATTCAATTTTTTTAATTTGTGTGTTTTCAAGTCAATAATACAGAGAATTGAAGATTCAGAATACGCCGCAGAAGAATTACACAAAAAAAGCTGGGCGTTCAAAACGCCCAATGAAGAAGGAAAACTGGCATTTAAACGCCAGCCAGGGTACCTGGCTGGGCGTTTAACGCCCAAAAGGGTAGCATTTTGGACGTTAAATGCCAGAATGGATACCATTCTGGGCGTTTAACACCAGGATGATACAAGAGGGAAGATTTTGTTTTTAATTCAATTTTTTTTTCAAGTTTTCATAATTTTTCAAAATCAAATCTTTTTCAAACCATATCTTTTCAATCATATATTTTCAAAATCAATTTCTTTCCATTCTCAAAAAATACTTGCCTACAATTAATGATTTGATTCAACATTTCAAGTATGTTGCCTTTTCTGTTAAGAAAGGTTTAATGTTTGAATCATATCCTTTAAATTTCTTGTTAGCCAAGTCATTAATTTTAAAAATCAAATCTTTTTAAAACCATAACTCTTCAATCATATCTTCTTAATCACATCTTTTTCCAAATAATTTTCAATCCTTTTTATTTCTAATTTCAAAATCTTTTTCAAAAATCACTTTATTTCTTTCCCAACTTTAATTTTCGAAAATCATTCTTCAATTTTTCAAAATTTCTTCAAAATCTTTTAATTTATTTTCGAAAATTCTTCCCCTCTTCTCACATCCTTCTAATTAAGGACTAACACTCCTCCACTATCAATAATTCGAACTCTATCTCTCTTAATAAGTTCGAATTCTTCTTCTTCTACCTCCTCCTTCTATTCTTCTTTTCCTCTGACATCTCAAGGAATCTCTATACTGTGACATAGAGGATTCCATATTTTCTTGTTCTCTTCTCTTTCATATGAGCAGGAGCAAAGACAAAAGCATTCTTGTTGAGGCTGACCCTGAACCTGAAAGGACCTTGAAGCGAAAGCTAAGAGAAGCTAAAGCACTACTCTCTGTAGAGGACCTAACAGAAATCTTCAAACAAGAAGAAGACATGGCAGCCGAAAACAACAACGATGCCAACAATGCAAGGAAGGTGCTGGGTGACTTTACTGCACCTACTCCTGACTTCTATGGGAGAAGCATCTCTATCCCTGCCATTGGAGCAAACAACTTTGAGCTTAAGCCTCAATTAGTTTCTCTAATGCAATAGAATTGCAAGTTCCATGGACTTCCATTGGAAGATCCTCATCAGTTTTTAGCTGAATTCTTGCAAATCTGTGACACTGTCAAGACCAATGGGGTTAACCCTGAGGTCTACAGACTTATGCTATTCCCTTTTGCTGTAAGAGATAGAGCTAGGATATGGTTGGACTCACAACCTAAAGAAAGCCTGAACTCTTGGAAAAAGTTAGTCAATGCCTTCTTGGCAAAGTTCTTTCCACCTCAAAAATTGAGTAAGCTTAGAGTGAAAGTCCAAACCTTCAGACGGAAGGAAGGTGAATCCCTCTATGAAGCTTGGGAAAGATACAAACAATTGATCAGAAAGTGTCCTTTTGACATGCTTTCTGAATGGAGCATCATAGGTATCTTCTATGATGGTCTGTCTGAACTGTCCAAGATGTTATTGGACAGCTCTGCTGGAGGATCTCTTCATCTGAAGAAGACGCCTGCAGAAGCTCAAGAACTCATTGAAATGGTTGCAAATAACCAATTCATGTACACTTCTGAAAGGAATCTTGTGAACAATGGGACGAATCAGAAGAACTGAGTTCTTGAGATTGATACTTTGAATGCCAGATTGGCTCAGAACAAAATATTGACTCATCAAGTCAATATGATTTCTCAAAGTCTGTCTGGAATACAAGCTACACCAGGCAGTACTAAGGATGCTTCATCTGAAGAAGAAGCTTATGATCGTGAGAACCCATCAATGGAAGAGGTGAATTACATGGGAGAACCCTATGGAAACACCTATAATCCTTCATGGAGAAATCATCCAAATCTCTTATGGAAGGATCAACAGAGACCTCAACAAGGTTTCAACAGCAAGAATGGTGGAAGAAACAGGTTTAGCAATAGCAAGCCTTTTCCATCATCTTCTCAGCAACAGACAGAGAATTCTAAGCAGAGCCACTCTGACTTAGCAACCATGGTCTCTGATCTAATCAAAACCACTCAAAGTTTCATGACTGAAACAAGGTCCTCCATTAGAAACTTGGAGGCACAAGTGGGTTAGCTGAGTAAGAAAGTTACTGAACTCCCTCCTTATACTCTTCCAAGCAATACAGAAGAGAATCCAAAAGGAGAGTGTAAGGCCATCAACATGGCCGAATTTGGAGAGGAGGAAGAGGCAGTGATCGCCACTGAGGAAGACCTCAATGGACGTCCACTGGCCTCCAATGAGTTCCCTAATGAGGAACCATGAGAATCTGAGGCTCACACTGAGACCATAAAGATTCCATTGGATTTACTTCTGCCATTCATGAGCTCTGATGAGTATTCTTCCTCTGAAGAGGATGAAGATGTCACTGAAGAGCAAGTTGCCAAGTACCTTGGAGCAATCATGAAGCTAAATGACAAGTTATTTGGTAATGAGACTTGGGAGGATGAACCCCCTTTGCTCACCAAGGAACTGGATGACTTGACTAGGCAGAAATTACCTCAAAAGAGACAGGACCCTGGGAAGTTCTCAATACCTTGTACATTAGGCACCATGACCTTCGAGAAGGCTCTGTGTGACCTAGGGTCAAGCATAAACCTCATGCCTCTCTCTGTAATGGAGAAGCTAGGGATCTTTGAGGTACAAGCTGCAAGAATCTCACTAGAGATGGCAGACAATTCAAGAAAACAAGCTTATGGACTTGTAGAGGATGTTCTGGTAAAGGTTGAAGACCATTACATCCCTGCTGATTTCATAGTCCTAGAGACTGGAAAGTGCATGGATGAATCCATCATCCTTAGTAGACCCTTCCTAGCCACAGCAAAGGCTGTGATTGATGTTGACAGAGGGGAATTGATCATTCAAGTGAATGAAGAATCCTTTGTGTTTAAGGCTGAAGGATATCCCTCTGTAACCATGGAGAGGAAGCATGAAGAGCTTCTCTCAAACCAGAGTCAAACAGAGCCCCACAGTCAAACTCTAAGTTTGGTGTTGGGAGGCCATAACCGAATTCTACGTTTGGTGTTGAACCCCGACATTCAAACTCTAAGTTTGGTGTTGGGAGGTTCCAACATTACTCTGAACATCTGTGAGGCTCCATGAGGGCCCACTGTCAAGCTACTGACATTAAAGAAGCGCTTGTTGGGAGGCAACCCAATGTTATATTTATCCATTTTCCATTATTATTTTATGTTTTCTATAGGTTGATGATCATGTGAAGTCACAAAAACAATTGAAAAAGCAAAAACAGAATAAAAAATAGAAAGAAAAATAGCACACCCTGGAGGAAAAGCTTGTTGGCGTTTAAACTCCAGTAAGGGCAGCAAATGGGCGTTTAACGCCCAGTCTGGCACCATTCTGGGTGTTTAACGCTAGAAAGGGGCACCAGACTAGCGTTTAACGCCAGAAAAGGACAACAGCCCGGTGTTAAACGCCAGGATTGGCAGAAAGGGCATTTTACACGCCACTTGGTGCAGGGATGAGATATCCTTGACACCTCAGGATCTGTGGACCCCACAAGATCCCCACCTACCCCACCCCTATCTCTCTTCTTCACCCATTCACCAATCACCTCAACACCTCTTCCCCAAAAACCCCTCACCTATCAAATCCCACCATTCTCTTCACCACTCACATCCATCCTTCATAAAACCCCACCTACCTCACCATTCAAATTCAAACCACTTTTCCCCTCAAACCCACCCATAATGGCCGAACCCTACCCCTCTCTCCACCCCTATATAAACCCTTATTCACTCCTTCATTTTCACACAACCTAACCACTACTTCTCCCCCTTGGCCGAACCAAAAAAGCCCCCTCCATCTCCTCTATTTCTTCTTCTTCTACTCTCTTCTTTCTTCTTTTGCTCGAGGACGAGCAAACCTTCTAAGTTTGGTGTGGTAAAAGCGTTGCTTTTTGTTTTTCCATAACCATTTTTGGCACCTAAGGCCGGAGAAACCTCTAGAAAGAGGAAAGGGAAGGCAAAAGCTTCCACCTCCGAGTCATGGGAGATGGAGAGATTCATCTCAAGGGTGCATCAAGACCACTTCTATGAAGTTGTGGCCATGAAGAAGGTGATCCCCGAGGTCCCTTTCAAACTCAAAAAGAGTGAATATCCGGAGATCCAACATGAGATCCGAAGAAGAGGTTGGGAAGATCTTACCAACCCCATTTAACAAGTTGGAATCTTAATGGTTCAAGAGTTCTATGCCAATGCATGGATCACCAAGAACCATGATCAAAGTGTGAACCCGGACCCAAAGAATTTGCTTACAATGGTTCGGGGGAAATGCTTAGATTCTAGTCCGAAAAATGTAAGGTTGGCATTCAACTTGCCCATGATACAAGGAGATGAACACCCCTACACTAGAAGGGTCAACTTTGATCAAAGGTTGGACCAAGTCCTCATAGACATTTGTGAAGAGGGCGCTCAATGGAAGAGAGATTCAAGAGGGAAGCCGGTTCAACTGAGAAGGCATGACCTCAAGCCCGTGGCTAGGGGATGGTTGGAGTTTATCCAACGCTCAATCATTCCCACTAGCAACCGGTCCAAAGCTACTATAGACCGGGCTATCATGATTCATAGCATCATGATTGGAGAGGAAGTAGAAGTTCATGAGGTTATATCCCAAGAACTTTATAAGGTGGCGGACAAGTCCTCTACCTTGGCAAGGTTAGCCTTCCTTCATCTCATTTGTCACCTCTGTAATTCAGTTGGAATTAACATAGAGGGAGACATCCTCATTGATGAGAACAAGCCCATCACTAAGAAAAGGATGGAGGAAACAAGAGATCCCACTCATGGACATGAGAAAATTCTTCATCATGAAATCCCTGAGATGCCTCAAGGGATGCACTTTCCTCCACAAAACTATTGGGAGCAAATCAACACCTCCCTAGGAGAATTGAGTTCCAACATGGGACAACTAAGGGTGGAGCACCAAGAACATTCCATCCTCCTCCATGAAATTAGAGAAGATCAAAGAATCATGAGAGAGGAGCAACAAAGGCAATGAAGAGACATTGAGGAGCTCAAGCACTCCATAAGATCTTCAAGAGGAAGAACAAGCCGCCATCACTAAGTTGGACCCGTTCTTTAATCTCCTTGTTCTTTATTTTTCTGTTTTTCGAAAATTATGCTTTATGTTTTATTTATGTTTGTGTCTTATGATCATTAGTGTCTTAGTGTTTATGCCTTAAAGTTATGAATGTCCTATGAATCTATCACCTTTCTTAAATGAAAAATGTTCTTAATTGAAAAAGAGAAGAATTGCATGAATTTCGAATTTTATAACAGATTAATTATTTTGATGTGGTGGCAATACTTTTGACTTCTGAATGTATGCTTGAACAGTGCATATGTCTTTTGAATTTGTTGTTCATGAATGTTAAAATTGTTGGCTCTTGAAAGAATGATGAAAAAGGAGACATACTGAGGATCTGAAAAATCATAAAAATGATTATTGAAGCAAGAAAAAGCAGTGAATTCAAAAAAAAAAAAAGAGCAAGCAGAAAAAGCCAATAGCCCTTTAAACCAAAAGGCAAGGGTAATAAAAAGGATCCAAGGCTTTGAGCATCAGTGGATAGGAGGGCCTACAGGAATAACATCCTGGCCTAAGCGGCTAAACCAAGCTGTCCCTAACCATGTGCTTGTGGCGTGAAGGTGTCAAGTGAAAACTTGAGACTGAGCGGTTAAAGTCGTGATCCAAAGCAAAAAGAGTGTGCTTAAGAATCCTAGACACCTCTAATTGGGGACTCTAGCAAAGCTGAGTCACAATCTGAAAAGGTTCACCCAGTTATGTGTCTGTGGCATGGATGTATCCGGTGGTGATACTGGAAAACAGAGTGCTTTGGGCCACGGCCAAGACTCATAAAGTAGCTATGTTCAAGAATCATCATACTTAACTAGGAGAATCAATAACACTATCTGGATTCTGAGTTCCTATAGAAGCCAATCATTTTGAACTTCAAAGGATAAAGTGAGATGCCAAAACTGTTCAGAGGCAAAAAGCTAAAAGCCCCGCTTATCTAATTAATACTGATCTTCATAGATTTTTTGGAATTCATTGTATATTCTCTTCTTTTTATCCTATTTGATTTTCAGTTGCTTGGGGACAAGCAACAATTTAAGTTTGGTGTTGTGATGGGCGGATAATTTATACGCTTTTTGGCATCATTTTTAGTATTTTTTAGTATATTTTAGTTAGTTTTTATTATATATTTCTTAGTTTTTATTTAAAATTCACTTTTCTGGACTTCACTATGATTTTTTGTGTTTTTCTATGATTTCAAGTATTTTCTGGCTGAAATTGAGGGACCTGAGCAAAAATCTGATTCAGAGGCTGAAAAGGGCTGCAGATGCTGTTGGATTCTGACCTTCCTGCACTCGAAGTGGCTTTTCTGGAGCTACAGAAGCCCAATTGGCGCGATCTCAATTGCGTTGGAAAGTAGACATCCAACGCTTTCCAGAAATATATAATAGTTTATACTTTTCCAGAGACTTGATAGCCCAAATAGGCGTTCCAAGTCAGCTTCAGAATTCCCAGCGTTAAACGCCAGAACTGGCACAAAAGTGGGAGTTAAACGCCCAAACTGGCACAAAAGTGGGAGTCATTTACTCATTTTTGTAAACCCTAAGCTACTAGTTCTCTATAAATAGGACCTTTTGCTATTGTATCTTAAAATCTTCGGAATCTTCGGACGTCTAGATCATGGGGGCTGGCCTCTCGGCCATGCCTAGACCTTGTTCTTATGTATTTTCAACGGTAGAGTTTCTACACACCATAGATTAAGGTGTGGAGCTCTGCTGTACCTCGAGTATCAATGCAATTACTACTATTTTCCATTCAATTCAGCTTATTCTTGTTCTAAGATATTCATTCGTACTCAAGAACTTGATGAATGTGATGATTATGTGATGCTCATCATCATTCTCACTTATGAACGCGTGCCTGACAACCACTTCCGTTCTACATGCAAACAAGGCTTGAATGTGTATCTCTTGGATTCCTTAATCAGAATCTTCGTGGTATAAGCTAGAATCCATTGGCGGCCATTCTTGAGAATCCGGAAAGTCTAAACCTTGTCTGTGGTATTCTGAGTAGGATTCAGGGATTGAATGACTGTGACGAGCTTCAAACTTGCGATTATGGGGCGTTAGTGACAGACGCAAAAGAATCACTGGATTCTATTCCGACATGATCGAGAACCGACAGATGAATAGCCATGCTGTGACAAAGCGCGTTGAACATTTTCACTGAGAGGACAGGACTGTAGCCATTGACAACGGTGATGCCCAACATACAGCTTGCCATGGAAGGGATTAAGAAGGATTGGATGAAGACAGTAGGAAAGCAGAGAGACGGAAGGGACAAAGCATCTCCATACGCTTATCTGAAATTATCACCAATGAATTACATAAGTATCTCTATCTTTATTTTATGTTTTATTCATCTTTTAATTATCAATCCTCCATAACCATTTGAATCCGCCTGACTGAGATTTACAAGATGACCATAGCTTGCTTCATACCAACAATCTCCGTGGGATCGACCCTTACTCGCGTAAGGTTTATTACTTGGACAACCCAGTGCACTTGCTGGTTAGTTGTGCGAAGTTGTGATAAAGAGTTGAGATTGCAATTGAGCGTACCATGTTAATGGCGCCATTGATGATCACAATTTCGTGCACCAGTCATCACAACACCAAACTTAAATCTCTCTTGTCCCCAATGAAGCACTAAACATAAGAAGAAATGAAATGAAACAGAGAAATATAAATGTCCTTATTTAGCAGATAATTGAACTTGGTTCATGGGGTTTTATGCAGACAAATGTAGCTCAATTATTCTTTGCTGATAGATATAAATTGTTTCCTTAAAGATTCACTAGAGTTTCTGCTATAATTCCTTGTTTTTTTATTGATCCCTGTTAGATTTTTCTTTCTTTCTTTTGCTTTAGACAGCTCATTTCTTAATGAAAGTGGTGCACGAAATTGTGATCTCAATGGCGCCAACAACTTGGTACGCACATTTGTAACATCACTCTTTTTCACAACTTCGCACAACTAACCAGCAAGTGCAATGGGTCATCCATGTAATAAACCTTACGTGAGTAAGGGTCGATCCCATGGAGATTGTCGACTTGAAGCGAGCTATGGTCACCTTGTAAATCTCAGTCAGGCAGATTCAAATGGTTATAGAGTTTCAATAATTAAAAGATAAATAAAACATAAAATAAAGATAGAGATACTTATGTAAATCATTGGTGGAAATTTCAGATAAGTGTATGGAGATGCTTTGTCCCTTTTGAATCTCTGCTTCCATACTGCCTTCATCCAATCCTTCATACTCCTTTCTATGGCAAGCTGTATGTTGGGTGTCACCGTTGTCAATGGCTACTTCCCGTCCTCTCAGTAAAAATGGTCCTCTACGGTTTCCCGCATGGCTAATTAGCTGTTGGTTCTTGATCGTGTAGGAATAGGATTTACTATCCTTTTACGTCTGTCACCACGCCCTACAGTCGCGAGTTTGAAGCTCATCACAGTCATCCCATCCCAGATCCTACTTGGAATACCACAGATAAGGTTTAGACTTTCTGGATCTTAAGAATGCTGCCAATAGATTCTAGCTTATACCACGAAGACTCTGATCTCATGGAATGGAAGGCTCTGTTGTTAGGAGAGGCAACCATGCGTCGTGGACTAGGAATCCAAGAGATACACACTCTAGCTTTCGCTGGTAGAACAGAAGTGTTTGTCAGGCACGTGTTCATAAGTGAGAATGGTGATGAGTGTCACGGATCATCACATTTATCAGGTTGAAGTGCGAATGAATATCTTAGAATAAGAACACACATGAATTGAATAGAAGAACAATAGTACTTTGCATTAATACTCGAGGAACAGCAAAGCTCGACACCTTAATCTATGGTGTGTAGAAACTCCACCGTTAAAAATACATAAGAACAAGGTCTAGGCATGGCTGAATGGCCAGCCTCCCCAATGTCTAAGATCGCATAAACTGATCAAAGATAGATACCAAAATGAAAATACAATAGTAAAAAGTTCTATTTATACTAAACTAGTTACTAGCGTTTACAGAAATAAGTAGGTGATGCAGATATCCACTTCCGGGCCCACTTCGTGTGTGCTTGGGCTGAGCATTGAAGCTTTCACATGTAGAGGTCTTCCTTGGAGTTAAATGCCAGCTTTGGTGCCAGTTTGGGCGTTTAACTCCAACTTTTATGCCAGTTCTGGCGTTTTGACGCCAGAAAAGGACAGAGAGCTGGCATTTTGACGCCATTTTTCATCATCAAAACGCACGCAAAGTATAGACTATTATATATTTCTGGAAAGCCCTATATGTCTACTTTACAACGCAATAAAAAGCGCGCCATTTGGAATTCTATAGCTCTAGAAAATCTACTTCGAGTTTAGGGAGGTCAGAATCTAATAGCATCTGCAGTCCTTTGTCAGCCTCTGAATCAGATTTTTGCTCATGTCCCTCAATTTCAGCCAGAAAATACCTAAAATCACAGAGAAACACACAAACTCATAGTAAAGTTCAGAAATGTGAATTTTACTTAAAAACTAATAAAAATATACTAAAAACTATATAAAAATAATGCCAAAAAGTGTATAAATTATCTGCTCATCAGAAAGCTTGGTGGCAAGTGTTGTAGCAGCCCTTTGGCTTAATTTGCTCAACACTTCTTCACCACAGACACTTGGCTCACAATTTCTTCCTTGGAACATTGGTGCCTAGCATTTCTTTGGATTACTAAATGCTTTGTAACTAGGTTGCTCTTGATAATGGACTTTCGGTTGGCAATCCCAGATTAGTTAATCCAAGTTTTAAAATACTCCTCATACCCTAATTGTCCAAGCATATCCTAGTACAAAAGCACCACAGGCATATGTCCTAAGGTCCAAGCTATTGGTGTCTAGCCTTATTGTTTGTTTCTTTGCCAATTCTTGGCTTTTCTTTTTCTTTTTCTTTCTTATTTTGCTTCATTCTCAAGGGATATTCATTGATAAAAGGCTTTATAGCAGAAACCTAATTCACACTTCAAGGAACATTTTATTATGTAGCTTTTATCATTGAGCTAATCATTAAATCAAACAAGTACCACCACTGGATTTCATTCTAATTCCTACAACATTGAACAATCACTTTCTGTTTCAAACATATTTTTTTATTGATGCAAAAGGGAACAAAACAGAATGTAAAGCTAATGAGTTATGACAAGCATAATATGCAGGCTAGCATCCTTAGCAAACATTTACATTTACACTTAATTGAACACTTCACCAGGACAAATAGGAATCTTCAAGTTAAAACACAGCAAAAGGATTAAGTGTCAATACAACCTGTTAGGACTGTCTCTTAGCTTTTTCTTCTGTTATCATTATTTCTCTTTGTTGTACTTCCTTTGGATAATGATGCAAACCCCCTCCGCAGGTTGAATGTTTTCCTGCATAATCCTTAGAAGTTTCTTATTTCTCAAACCCTTAGACAAATGGTTAGCATGCATGAATTGTTTGTGAGCTTTTGAACTTTTTTTGGTGTGTGAACACCAAACTTAGTCCCTTGCCAATATTTTTTTTATGCAACAAGTCAACTATTTATATGAAACCTTGTGCCTTTGCTGAAAGTCACAAAACTAAAAACTAGAAGACAGAAAATGGTTAAGTAGTTTCTCTGATTGCTTGGAGCTAGCAACTATTTATGCAGAAGGTGAAAGTGTGTTTTCAAATGAGATTTTTGGTGGAACACCAAACTTAGCATCCTTCATTCTCTCTTAAATTGTTTTTGGTGTGCAATACCAAACTTAGCTCCTTGCAATATAGATAAAGCCACTCAACCTTTTTATTGAAATAGTTAGGAAAAGAAAACTACCTCTGGTTGGGTTGCCTCCCAACAAGCACTCTTTTAATGTCACTAGCTTGACATTGACTCCTTATTAGGGTGGCTGATGATTGTGGTGCCTCAGTTTGTCTTCTCTCACTGTAAGCTTTCTTCCAGTGCCTTCATGTTCGATCTCTGTATGCTCTAGTGAGAGTATCCTATTGATAGTGTAGTAATCATCAGATTGTTGCTCTATCACCAACTGTTGGTAGATTAGTTGTACTTTATCTCCCTTTGAGAATCCTTCAGTTGGGATCTTTTTGTTTTTCTACCCCTTTTGAGCCTTTTTCTTGCTTTTCTTCCCCCTTTTTTGTGATCCTTCTGCTTTGACATTGGGCTGTATTTTGGGATCTATCTTCTTAGTGGCCAACACCTCACTTTCTTCTTGCTCTCTCTCATTATTCTGTACAGTCTCATTCTCCTTTTGTCCTGCTTTGCTGCTTGTCTCTTACCTTGGAGGGGAACTAATGAGTATCTCTTTGGATTCTTCCTTCCAATGCAAGTCTTCTCTATCATCATTTATGCAGTTTTCCTTTTCATCAGTATGTTGTGCTTCTGGAAACACATTCAGAGTGATGCTTTCATCATGCACCCTTAAGGTCAATTCTCCTTGTTCAACATCTATAATGGCCCTTGCTGTGGCCAGGAATGGTCTTTCCAAGATAATAGAGTCACTCCCTTCTTCTCCTATGTCAAGGATTACAAAGTCTGCAGGGAATATAAATTTATCTACCTTGACCAAAAGGTTTTCAATCACTCCTTTGGGAAGTACCATTGATTTATCCACAAGCTCCAACGACATCTGTGTAGGCTTTACTTCCTCTATACAGAGCCTTCTCATCATAGAATAGGGTATTATATTGATGGATGCTCCTAAATTGTATAGGGCCTTATCAATGGATATATTTCCAATGGTGCAAGGTAAGAAGAAGCTCCCAGGGTCCTTGAGTTTTTGTGGGAGTCCTTTTTGGATTACTGCACTCCACTCTTCAGTGAGCATAATGGTTTCTTTCTCATGCCAGCTTTTCTTTTTGTTGATGAGCTCCTTCAAGAACTTGGCATATAGAGGCATCTGCTCTAATGCTTCAGCAAGTGGGATATTAATCTCCAGCTTCTTGAAGACCTCAAGGAACTTAAGGAATTATTGATCCTTGAGTTCTTTTTGTAGTCTTTGATGATATGGCAGAGGAGGTGTATAGGTCTTCACTTTCTTCCTCTGTTTTTGTGATGATTCCTCCATTACTTGCTTCCCTTTCCTTGAAGCTTGTGGTTGCTAATTTTTCTCTTTAAGCTTCTCCTGATCTTGCTTGTCTTTTTCCTTGCTGATGGCCTCATCATTTTCAGCTGGCCTTTTGTCATTGTCCATAAGCTTCTTGTTGGTTTCCTTGCCTTTCACCAAGGTTCTTCCACTCCTTAACTAGATCGCTTTGCATTCTTCTTTAGGATTCAGAATGGTATCACTTGGGAGTGAGCTGGTTGGTCTTTTAATCACTACTTGCTTAGACAATTGACCAATTTGTCTTCAAAAATTCTTCATTGAGGCTTCATGGATTTTGCTAATTAGCTCTTGGTGCTTCATCATCCTTTCCATCATTATCTCCAAGTTGGAGATTCTTTAAGAGTCTTGAGCTGGTTATGGTTGATTATAGGATGTTGAGGGTTGGTGAAAAGTGTTTTGGTTAGTTGATGGATTATTGGGTGGATAGAAGTTGGAGTTGGGGTAGTTGTTTTGTGGTTTTCTGTATTGGCTTTGGTTAGTTTGCTGATGGTATTGGAGGTTTGTGTTTCTTGAGTTATTTTGGATTGAATTTTTTTGCCATGGCTGTTGGTTTTGATTCTGGTTGTCTACCTATCTCAGATTTGGATGGTTTCTCCAGGAGGAGTTGTAAATGTCTCCATGAAAGTTATTTGATCTAGAACCTTGGTTTTGCACATATTGAACTTGTTCCTGCTGCTGATCCTCTTGGTTTTCTTTATTTTGCCCCCATGTGGGTGATGGTTGACTTGTATTCACTACTGCAACTTGGAGGCCATCAATCCTCTTGGCCATCATCTCTATTTGCTACTGGATTTGTTGGTGCATCACCTTGTTTTGAGCTAGAATAGTGTCCACACCTTCAAGCTCCAATACACCTTTCCTTTGAGCTGGTTGGCATTACCTCTGATGACCATAGAAGTACTGGTTGTTTGTTACATTGTCAATGAGATTTTAAGCCTCCTCAACTGTCTTCATGAGTTGTACTGAGCCTCCAGTAGAGTAACTGATGAGCGGATAATTTATACGCTTTTTGGCATTGTTTTTAGGTAATTTTTAATAAGTTCACATTTCATTAGTTTTCATGAGTTTTTAATAGGTATTTTTGGCATTGTTTTTTGGCATTGCTACTTTTAGGGATGTTTTCATTAGTTTTTATGTTAAATTCACATTTCTGGACTTTACTATGAGTTTGTGTGTTTTTCTGTAATTTCACGTAATTTCTGGCTGAAATTGAGGGACTTGAGCAAAACTCTGAAAAAGGCTGACAAAAGGATTGCTGATGCTGTTGGAATCTGACCTCCCTGCACTCGAAATGGATTTTCTGGAGCTACAGAACTCCAATTAGCGCGCTCTCAATGGCGTTGGAAAGTAGACATCCAGAGCTTTCCAGCAATATATAATAGTTCATACTTTATTCCGAAATTGACGACGTAACTTGGCGTTGAACGCCAAGTACATGCTGCTGTCTGGAGTTAAACGCCAGAAACACATCATGATCCGGAGTTGAACGCCCAAAACACGTTATAACTTGGCGTTCAACTCCAAGAAAAGCCTCAGCTCGTGGATAGATCAAGCTCAGCCCAAACATACACCAAGTGGGCCCCGGAAGTGGATTTATACATCAATTACTTACTCATGTAAACCCTAGTAGCTAGTTTAGTATAAATAAGACTTTTTACTAGTGTATTAGTCGTCTTTTGACCACGTTTCATCTTTGGTCTCAGATTTGTTTTATTCTTCATCTTAGGAGGCTATTGATCATGTTTTAGGGGGCTGGCCATTCGGCCATGCCTGAACCTTTCACTTATGTATTTTCAACGGTGGAGTTTCTGCACACCATAGATTAAGGGTGTGAAGCTCTGCTGTACCTCAAGTTTCAATACAATTATTATTACTTTCTATTCAATTCTCTTTTATTCTTATTCCAAGATATACGTTGCACAACACTTTGATGAATGTGATGATCCGTGACACTCATCATCATTCTCACCTATGAACGTGCGTGACTGACAACCACTCCCATTCTACTCTAGGACGGGCGCATATCTCTTAGATTCCCCAACAGAATCTTCATGGTATAAGCTAGATAGATGGCGGCATTCATGGGGATCTGGAAAGTCTAACCTTGTCTGTGGTATTCCGAGTAGGATTCCGGTATTGAATGACTGTGACGAGCTTCAAACTTCTGAAGGCTGGGCGTGATGACAAACTCAAAAGAATCAATGGATTCTACTCCAACCTGATTGAGAACCGACAGATGATTAGCCGTGCTGTGACAGAGTTTTTGTTCCATTTTCACTGAGAGGATGGGATGTAGCTATCAACAAGGGTGATGCCTCCAGACGATTAGCCGTGTAGTGATAGCACATAGGACCATTTTCCCGAGAGGATTAAAAGTAGCCATTGATGATGGTGATGCCCTACATACAGCTTGCCATGGAAAGGAGTAAGAAGGATTGGATGAAAGCAATAGGAAAGTAGAGACTCGAGAGGAGCACAGCATCTCCATATGCCTATCTGAAATTCCCACTATTGATTTACATAAGTATTTCTATCTTATTTTATTTTCTATTTATTATTAATTTTCGAAACCCATAACCATTTAATCTGCCTAACTGAGATTTACAAGGTGACCATAGCTTGCTTCATACCAACAATCTCTGTGGGATCGACCCTTACTCACGTAAGGTATTACTTGGATGACCCAGTACACTTGCTGGTTAAGTTGAACGGAGTTGTGAGCTTCTCTAACAGTGCCTGGAACTCTTGTATCACAATTTCGTCCACCAAGTTTTTGGCGCCGTTGCCGGGGATTGTTCGAGTATGGACAGCTGACGGTTCATCTTGTTGCTCAGATTAGGTAATTTTCTTTTCAAAAAAATCTTTTTCAAAATTTTTCTTTTCTTTTTTTCGTTTTTCCAAACCTTATTTTCGAAAAATATAATAAAAATCCAAAAAAATTAATAAAATCATAAAAATAAAAAATATTTTATGTTTCTTGTTTGAGTCTTGAGTCAATTTTTAAGTTTGGTGTCAATTGCATGCTTTAAAAATTTTCTTGCATTTTTCGAAAATTCATGCATTCATGGTGTTCTTCATGATCTTCAAGTTGTTCTTGATGAGTCTTCTTGTTTGATCTTGATGTTTTCTTGTTTTGTGTTGTTTGTTGTTTTTCATATGTATTTTTCGTTTGTTAGAGTCCATGCATTAAAAATTTCTAAGTTTGGTGTCTTGCATGTTTTCTTTGCATCAAAAATTTTTCAAAATTATGTTCTTGATGTTCATCATGATCTTCAAAGTATTCTTGGTGTTCATCTTGACATTCATAGCATTCTTGCATGCATTCATTGTTTTGATCTAAAAATTTCATGCATTGAGTATTTTTGTTGTTTTTCTCTCTCATCTTTAAAATATTCAAAAATCAAAAAAATATCTTTTCCTTACTTTTCTCCAAATTTTCGAAATTTTGGGTTGACCTGGTCAAAAATTTTCAAAATTAGTTGTTTCTTACAAGTCAAGTCAAAATTTCAATTTTAAAAATCTTATCTTTTCAAAATCTTTTTCAAAAATCATATCTTTTCCAATTTTTCCTCTTTTTCGAAAATTTCAAAAATCTTTTTCAAAATATTTTCAAAATCTTTTTCTTATCTTTATATCATATTTTCGAAAATTCACTAATAATTAATGTGATTGATTCAAAAATTTGAAGTTTGTTACTTTCTTGTTAAGAAAGGTTCAATCTTTAAGTTCTAGAATCTTATCTTGTAGTTTTTTGTTAGTGAAGTAAGTAATTTTAAATTTTTAAATTAAATCTTTTTATCTCTTATCTTATCTTTTTCAAAAATTTTATCTTTTTCAAAATTTGATTTCAAAATATCTTATCTAACCTCTTATCTTCTTATCTTTTCAAATTTGATTTTACTATCTTTTTCAACTAACTCTTTGACTTTTTGTTTGTTTCTTATCTTTTTCAAAACCACCTAACTACTTTTCCCTCTCTAATTTTCGAAAATATCTCATCTCTTTTTCAAAAATTCTTTTTGTTTTAAATTCTTTTTGTTTCTTACCTTTTTTTTAAATTATTTTCGACATTCTCCCTCTCTTTTCTTATTCTATTTAATTATTTAATTACTAACACTTCTCTTCACCTCTCTTCACCTAAATATCCGAACCCATTCTTCTTCACTCTTATCCCCTTTCTTCTTCTACTAACATAAAGGAATCTCTATACTGTGACATAGAGGATTCCTCTTCTTTTCTTGTTTTCTTCTCTCTCATATGAGCAGGAACAGGGAAAAAGGCACTCTTGTTGAAATTGATCCTGAACCTGAAAGGACTCTGAAAAGAAAACTAAGAGAAACTAAATTACAACAATCCAGAAACAACCTTTCAGAAACATTAGAACAAGAGAAGGAGATGGCAGCCGAAAATAATAATAATGCAAGGAGAATGCTTGGTGACTTCACAAAGCCAACATCCAAATTTGATGGAAGAAGCATCTCCATTCCTGCCATTAGAGCCAAAAACGTTGAGCTGAAACCTCAGCTAGTTGCCTTAATGCAACAAAACTGCAAGTTTTATGGACTTCCATCTGAAGATCCTTATCAGTTTTTAACTGAGTTCTTGCAGATCTATGAGACTGTAAAGACGAATGGAGTTGATCCTGAAATCTACAGACTCATGCTTTTCCCTTTTGCTGTAAGAGATAGAGCTAGAATATGGTTGGATTCACAACCTAAGGATAGCCTGGACTCCTGGGATAAGCTGGTCACAGCCTTCTTGGATAAATTCTTTCCTCCTCAAAAGCTGAGCAAGCTGAGAGTGGATGTTCAAACCTTCAAACAAAAAGATGGTGAATCCCTCTATGAAGCTTGGGAAAGATACAAGCAGCTGACCAAAAGATGTCCATCTGACATGTTTTCAGAATGGACCATATTAGATATATTCTATTATGGCCTGTCTGAATTTTCGAAAATGTCATTGGACCATTCTGCAGGTGGATCTATTCACCTAAAGAAAACGCCTGAAGAGGCTTAAGAACTCATTGATATGGTTGCAAATAACCAATTCATGTACACTTCTGAGAGGAATTCCGTGAATAATGGGATACCTCAGAAGAAAGGAGTTCTTGAAATTGATGCTCTGAATTTCATATTGGCTCAGAACAAAGTGTTGACTCAACAGGTCAACATGATCTCTCAAAATCTGAATAGATGGCAACATGCATCCAACAGTACTAAAGAGGCAGCTTCTGAAGAAGCTTATGATCCTGAGAACCCTGCCATGGCAGAGGTTAATTACATGGGTGAACCTTATGGAAACACCTATAACTCATCATGGAGAAATCATCCAAATTTCTCATGGAAGGATCAACAAAAGCCTTAACAAGGCTTTAACAATGGTGGACGCAATAGGCTGAGCAATAGCAAGCCTTTTCCATTATCTTCTCAGTAACAGCCAGAGAATTCTGAACAAAACACTTCTAATTTAGCCAATCTAGTCTCTGATCTGTCAAAGGCCACTTTCAGTTTCATGAGTGAAACAAGATCCTCCATCAGAAATCTGGAGGCACAAGTGGGCCAGCTGAGTAAGAAAGTCATTGAAACTCCTCCCAGTATTATCCCAAGCAATATAGAAGAGAATCCAAAAGGAGAGTGCAAGGCCATTGATGTAATCAATATAGCCGAATGCACAAGGGAGGAGGAGGACGAAAATCCTAGTGAGGAAGACCTCCTGGGACATCTCTGAAGCAAGAAGGAGTTTTCTATTAAGGATCCAAAGGAATCTGAGGCTCATATAGAGACCATAGAGATTCCACTAAATCTTTTTCTGCCATTCATGAGCTCTGAAGACTATTCTTCCTCTGAAGAGGATGAAGATGTGACTGGAGAGCAAGTTGCTCAATACCTAGGAGCTATCATGAAGCTGAATGCCAAGTTGTTTGGTAATGAGACTTGGGAAAGTGAACCTCCCTTGCTCATTAGTGAACGGATACCTGGATTCAGCAAATTTTACCTCAAAAGAAACAAGATCCTGGCAAGTTTTTGATACCTTGTACCATAGGCACCATGACCTTTGAAAAGGCTCTATGTGATATAGGGTCAGGGATAAATCTTATGCCACTCTCTGTAATGGAGAAGCTGGGGATCATTGAGGAACAACCTGCCTTGTTCTCATTACAATTGGCAGACAAGTCATTGAGACAAGCTTATGGAATAGTGGAGGACGTGTTAGTAAAGGTTGAAGGCCTTTTGATGCATTCGCAAATTTACTATTTTAACTAGTTAGTTTAGTTAGTTTTAGCTAAATTTCACTCATTTTCCTAGAATTAAAGAAGCAATTTTGTGAGTTTTCCTCCATGCATTCATGAACCAAGAACTAAGTGAAATGTGCCATAATCTATGCAAATGATTCAAGAAGTTGTATGCAATTTGAGATGAATGATTCCCTTGAAAACTTTTGTGTTAGATGGCAAAACTTTGAAGAGAATTTCTTGGTTTATGTTAGGTGATGAAGCAAGAGGACAATGGAGCAAGGGAAGCTTGGAACAAGGAGCAAACAGCACATTGGCAACTTAGAAACCAAGTTGCCAACGCCCATTTGGTGCTGCCAGGGAATAATAGCACGTTGGCAACTTGGAAACCAAGTTGGCAACGTGCTAGTGTGTGTTCAGCAGAGTGAGCAGCTTGACCTCCCCCTCTTCAAGGATGAATAACTTGAACCACAGAGATCCAATTGACATGCTTCCAATTGTGTTGAGAAGCTGACATCCAGAACTTTCCAACGATATACAATAGTCCATAATGTGGAAAGAAATGGAAGCTCAAATCAGAGGAAACACTGAGCCCGAAAAACAAGGAAAATGAAGTGGAGAAGAGGAATGGGCGTTGTCACTGGCGTTGTTGCCAATAACTTGGGCAACAACGCCCAACATTGATGAAGAGGCAACATCCAGAGCACGTTGCCAACGCCTAGAGCACATTGCCAACGCCCAGAGCACGTTGACAACGCCCAGAATGCTTCTAGTGGGCGTTGTCACTGGCGTTGTTGCCAAATGAAGAAGAAGCTTCAACACGTTGCCAACGCCCATGCAAGTTGCCAACGCCCAGAATGCTTCCAGTGGGCATTGTCACTGGCATTGTTGCCAATAACTTGGGCAACAACGTCCAAGAGGAATGAAGAAGAAGCTTCAACACGTTGCCAACGCCCATGCAAGTTGCCAACGCCTAGAATGCTTCCAGTGGGCGTTGTCACTGGCGTTGTCGCCAATAACTTGGGCAACAACACCCAAAATGAAGAAAGGAGCAGCATCATGCACGTTGCCAACGCCCAGAGCACGTTGCCAATGCCCATGAGCTTCCAGTGGGCGTTGTCACTGGCGTTGTTGCCAGTAACTTGGGCAACAACGCCCAGATAGCCTGACCCTCCTCTCTTCAATGACTTGTATCTGGAGCTAGAGAACTCCAAATGAGATAATTCCAATTGCATTGGAAAATAGACATCAAGAGCTTTCCATCCATATGTCATGGCATGGTATTGAAGTTCATTTGAAGGTTCAAAAGCCAGCTTCATTTAGAGCCCCAGAAACCTTGGGCGTTATCATGGGCGTGTTTACCAAAAACGCCAGGCAGCCTGACCATACCCTCTTCAAAGGAGCATAACTTGAGCTATAGAGATCCAATTGAGGTGCTTCCAGTTGCGTCGAAAAGCTGACATTCAGAGCTTTCCAACCATGTATAATTGTCTATAGTGAAGCATGAAATTGAAGCTCAAACAAGAGGCAACTTTAGGCATCAAAACTGAATTCAGAGAAGGCCAAACACTTAGCAACAATTTGGGCTGGGAACGCCCAAGCCCAGGAAATTGCTTGCACGTTTCCAACGTGCATAGAACTGGCGTTATTGGCAGCAATGCCCATTTTGGGCCAGAATCTATGAAGAGATGGCTCTTGTTCTCTACACCCTTTTCAAAGGCAACTTCTTCCTTCATTGGACCAGAAACTTAACAATGGAAAAGCCCACATTGCCAACCCAATTGAGGACTTCCAAATGAGCTTTAGGAGTAGTATAAATAGAGTAGTATTTTGTACTTGGGGGGCTCTTCTAGGGACTGAGAGACTTTTTGCACTTTTAGTTTACTTTTACAGCATTCATCTCTTTTGGGGGAGATACCCCGAAGACTATTTTGTCTTTCTTGCAACTTTCGAATTTCAATTTTAAAAGAACTTCATCTTCTTCATTCTTCATTTTTCTTCTCTATTCAATTTTAATGTTTATCATTGCAATTGTTGTTGAATTTAGAGCTATGATTCACTAAACCGCATCTTCATTAGGGGGAGGAGCTCTGTTTATTTGGATGGGTTGACAACAATTCTTCTCTTTCTCAATTCAAGTGGTTCATCTAAGAGGAAACTCTTGTTCTTCACAGATTCAATTACATTCGAGAGAAGGATTGAATCTATATGAATTGTATGGTGAACTTGAGAAAGAATCCATAGAATTCAGTTTAGAGTTATCCTTTCATGATTTCTTTGATCAATACACTTTGGGTTGGTATGTGAGATGTAACCTCCCTTGGTTGAGATCCTAGAAGTTGTGTGGCTTTGGATTAGAAATTGAGCTTCCCCTCTTCTCATGACCAATTAGATCACGAGAGTGGCAATTGATTGTGTTGAGAGAAATTGGATTGCCAAGAGATTGGGATCCAATTATTCATAATCTGCCATGGATCTATACCCATGATTGAGAAGGAGTTGAACCAAGTCAATCCATGATAATTTACATCTCTGATCCCTAATGATTTCTCCATCATTAATTCTCATCTCTTTTGTTCTTTAGTTATTTTGAATACCCAATACCCAATTCCCTTTTTACTTTCTTGCAATTTATCATTCTGTCACTTATATTCTGCTTCCTACTTCCTGCAATCTATTCTTCTGCTCTCTAAATTTTGCAACATTTACCTTCTTGCTATTTACTTTCCATGTCATTTAAGTTTCTTGCACTTTAAGTTTCAGCTATTTCCTTTCATTTTCTTCCTTTATTCTAGTTCTTTAAATTCCTTGTCATTTAATTTTCTGTAAGTACATTAAAAAAAATCAATTCTCATGAATTCAAAATCATGTTTGCTTGACTAAATATACCATTTAACTAAAATTGCTTAATCTACCAATCTCCGTGGGATCGACCTCACTCTTGGTGAGTTTTATTACTTGATGCGACCCGGTATACTTGCCGGTTGTACGTGGATTCTTAATTTTCGCGTATCAAGTTTTTGGTGCCGTTGCCGGGGATTGGAAAAGATTGACAATGATTAAGTGAATGGTGGTTTAGATTAAGCATTTTTTTTATTTTTGCTGAGCCCACTAACTGTTTGACACTTTGTTTCACTAACTTCAATTCCACTCTAGTTATAGAGTGTCTCACTTGTGATTTTGGTTGTTTGTGTATGTTAGGAGCTAATAGACTTAATCCTGAAGACGAGAGGACCCTCCGAAGGATAAGGAGAGCAGAAAGAGGAAAGGGGATAGTTGGTGAAGAGGAATCAGAGGGAGAAGACCAAGTCATGGAGGACAACGTGCACAATCCTCCTGGAGGGGTCAACAACAATGATGGACCACCTAGAAGGGTGTTATCTTCTTACACCATCCTTGATCCAAAACATTGAGGGAGCAGTATTGCCACTCCAAATGTTCATGCCCACAATTTTGAGTTGAAACCTCAGCTCATCACCTTGGTACAAAACAACTGTTCCTATGGAGGGGGACCTCTTAAAGACCCAAATCAACATTTGTCTGTTTTTCTGAGGATATGCAATACAGTGAAGACAAATGGAATGCATCCAGATGTCTACAAATTGCTGCTATTCCCATTCTCTTTGAGGGACAAGGCCACTCAATGGCTAAAGTCATTCCCCAAGGAAAGCCTCGACAATTGGAATGACCTGATGGGCAGATTTCTAGCAAAGTTCTACCCACCTCAAAAGATCATCAAGTTAAAGACAAAGGTTCAGACTTTTAGGCAAATGGACGGGGAGTCGTTATATGAAGCCTGGGAAAGGTATAAGGCATTAATGAGAAGGTGTCCACCTGATATGTTTAGTGATTGGGTCAAACTCCAAAACTTCTATGAAGGCTTAAATCTAGAAGCAAGGAAAGGGCTAGATTACTCATCAGGAGGATCACTCAACATGATAAAGACTGCAGAAGAGGCTCAAGACCTCATTGAGATTGTGGCAAACAATCAGTACTATTACTCATCAGAGAGGCAACATAACCCAGCCCCAAAGAAAGGCGTGATGGAACTTGAAGGTGTTGACGCTATCTTGGCACAAAATAAGTTAATGCACCAACAGATCCAGCAACAAATGGAAATGATAACAAAGAAAATGGATGGCCTCCAACTAGCATCAGTGAACACAATAAATCAATCATCACTT
The DNA here is from genome assembly GCF_003086295.3 of Arachis hypogaea. Lineage (NCBI taxonomy): Eukaryota > Viridiplantae > Streptophyta > Magnoliopsida > Fabales > Fabaceae > Arachis > Arachis hypogaea. Next base: position 43,680,363 of record NC_092042.1, on the reverse strand, counting down.
GAATGGGGCCAAGGTGAAGGGACCACTGCAAAATACTTCAAATTCTCAGGATGAATTTCATGGTGATACATACAACCCATCCTGGAAAAATCATCCCAATCTAAAGTGGGGTGAAAATCATTGGCAAAAGAACAACAACCATAATCACACCCGTAACACATAACCAAAATCACCATGCTACCAACACTAACCAATATAGAAAAACACAAAACACATATTAACCACCTCATAATAATTCACAAACTCACCAAAACAACTTTCCTGCACCAACATCCAACTCACAAAATTACCACACTAATCCTCCCAATAACTTCCAACAACAAAAATCAACCCCCATCATATCCCCAATTGACCATCATGAGACCAGAATCTCAAATCTTGAAGCAACCTTGCAAGCACTTACTCAAACCACACAAGCACTTGCTCAAACCACTCAAACCTTAATCAAGGGACAAAAGGAACATGAGGCCACCATGAAGAGTATTGAGCGACAAGTGGGACAATTAGCCAAACAAGTTGAACGGCCAACCAATGTTCTCCCAAGTGACACAATACCCAACCCGAGAGAAGAATGTAAAGCTCTGCAGTTGAGGAGTGGCAAGGTAGTTGGAGAAAGTTTGAATAAAGAAGCAATAAAACCCAAGGAGAAAGACACAGTGGAGAAACAAGTGGAAGGGCAAGATGAAGAAAAGGCTTCAACATCTTAAAGAAGCAAAGAGGCTGTCAAGCCACAAGGCAAACCACCCAGTCAAGAAACCACCACGATAACAAGGGGAATGTGAAGCCACAACAAGAAAACAAAAATGAAGGAGTAAAAGCTTATATACCCAGGCTTCCATACCCAACCAGGATACATAAAGGAGCAAAGGACCAACAATTCCCAAGGTTCTTAGAAATCTTCAAGAAACTCGAAATCAACATCCCATTGGCAGAAGCTCTGGAACAAATGCCATTATATGCAAAGTTTCTTAAGGAATTGATCACCAAGAAGAGAAGTTGGCAAGAAAAAGAAACAGTGATTCTCACTCAAGAGTGCAGTGCCATCATTCAAAAAGGGCTACCACCAAAGCTCAAAGATCCTGGCAGCTTCCTCATACCCTGCACGATTGGGAACATGGCCATTGACAAATCACTTTGTGACCTAGGAGCAAGCATTAACTTAATGCCCCTTACCATGATGAAGAAAATGATGATTGAAGAGCTTAAACCCATAAGGATGTCACTCCAACTTGCTGACAGATCCATCAAAATACCAAATGGAGTAGTTGAGAACCTCTTGGTGAAAGTGGGAAACTTTATATTCCCAGCTGATTTTGTGGTCCTAGATATGGATGAAGAAGGGAATAACTCAGTCATTCTTGGTAGACCCTTTTTGGCCACAGCAAGAACAATCATCGATGTGGAAAAGGGAGAGATGATCTTCAGAGTACATGATGAACAAATGACCATAAATGTCTTCAAAGCAATGCAGTATCCTGCTGAAAAAGAAGGATGCATGAGGATTGATATGGTGGACTCATTGGTTGAAGAAGTATTTGAGGCAAACCATCAAGTGAAACAAGATGAAGTCCAGAATATCCAAGAACAAGAGGAGAATGAATTGCAAGCACTAGAGGAACCAATGGAAACCAAGAAAGAAGAGGCGCCACAACAAGAGTTAAAGCCACTACCCTCCCATCTCAAGTACGCGTTCCTTGGTGAAAAGGACAGCTTCCCAGTTATCATCAATTCTACATTGAGTGCAGATGAAGAAGAAAAACTCCTTGGAGTATTAAGAGCCCACAAAGATGCATTGGGATGGACCATTGATGACTTGAAAGGCATAAGCCCTGCCATATGCATGCACAAGATACTATTGGAAGAGAACTCTAAACCAGTGGTACAACCTCAGAGAAGGTTAAATCCCACCATGAAGGAGGTTGTTCAAAAAGAGGTGCTAAAATTGTACAAAGCTGGGATCATTTACCCCATCTCTGACAACCCATGGGTAAGCCCAGTGCAAGTGGTACCCAAGAAAGGTGGCATGACTGTTATTGTCAGTGAGAAGAATGAACTTATCCCAACAAGAACTGTGACAGGTTGGAGAATGTGTATTGATTATAGAAGGCTAAATGATGCCACACGAAAAGACCACTTCCCCCTTCCTTTCATTGACCAAATACTTGAAAGGCTGGCCGGTCATGCATACTATTGCTTCCTTGATGGTTATTCCGGATATAACCAAATAGTTGTTGACCCCATGGACCAGGAGAAGACATCATTCACATGTCCCTTTGGAGTCTTCGCATACCGAAGGATGCCATTTGGGCTGTGTAATGCTCCAGCTACCTTTCAGAGATGCATGTTATCAATCTTCTCGGATATGGTAGAAAAATTCATAGAAGTATTCATGGACGATTTTTCTATTTTTGGTGATTCCTTCAATACTTGTTTACATCATCTTACCCTAGTCTTGAAAAGGTGCCAAGAAACTAATTTGGTTCTAAATTGGGAAAAATGCCATTTCATGGTACCTGAAGGAATTGTACTTGGTCACAAAATTTCAAGAGAGGGTATAGAGGTGGATAAGGCAAAAGTAGAAATTATTGAAAAACTTCCTTTACCAAACAATGTGAAAGCTGTTAGAAGCCTCTTAGGGCATGCTGGATTCTATCAAAGATTCATTAAAGATTTTTCCAAAATAGCAAAGCCACTAAGCAATCTACTAGTGGTGAGCAACCCTTTTCTCTTTGATGATGAATGCAAACATGCCTTTAAGACTCTAAAAGCTAAGCTCACCACAACACCAATTATCACACCCCCAAGCTGGGAAATGCCTTTTGTACTTATGTGTGATGCAAGTAATCTTGCCATTGGTGCTGTGTTGGGGCAGAGAAAGGAAAAGAAACTTCATGTTATCTACTATGCAAGTAAAGTATTGAATGAGACCCAAAGAAATTACACCACAACAGAGAAAGAGCTACTAGCTGTGGTATATGCTTTTGATAAGTTTAGGCAATATTTGATTGGATCAAAAATTTTTGTTTATACTGACCATGCTACTCTTAAGTATCTTATGTCAAAACAGGATGCCAAGCCAAGGTTAATTAAATGGATATTACTTCTACAAGTGTTTGACATTGAGATAAAAGACAGAAAGGATAGTGAAAATCAAGTTGCTGACCATCTCTTAAGGCTGCCACAAGAAGCAAATCAAGACACTTCTCAACCAGTAAATGAAGACTTTCCAGATGAACACATCATGCAAATTCAACATATTCCTTGGTTCGCAGACATGGCCAACTACAAGGCAGGGAGGAGCATCCCACAAGAATATACAAAGCAACAAGTTAAGAAGCTACTACATGAAGCTAAGTTGTTCTTTTGGGATGAACCCTTCTTGTTTAAAAGATGCCCAGATGGAATGATTAGAAGATGTGTGCCAGAGGTGGAGATGAAGGACATATTGTGGCATTGTCATAACTCTAGCTATGGTGGTCATTTTGGAGCTGAAAGAACTGCAGCAAAGGTGCTTCAAAGTGGATTTTACTGGCCATCCATCTTCAAGGATGCTAGAGATTTTGTGAGTTATTGCAATGAATGCCAAAGAGCAGGTGGCCTAACAAAGAAGAATGAGATGCCTCAAAAGTTCATCCTAGAGGTGGAGCTCTTTGATCTCTGGGGAATAGACTTCATGGGACCCTTCCCTCCCTCATACACTTTCAAATACATTTTGGTGGTAGTGGAGTATGTTTCGAAATGGGTTGAAGCAATAGCCACAACCACATGTGACACCAACGTGGTATTACAATTCCTAAAGAAAAACATCTTCACTAGATTTGGAGTGCCAAAGGGACTTGTAAGTGATGGGGGGAGCCACTTTTGCAACAAACAATTGAACTCTCTTCTCCATAAATATGGAGTAACTCATAAAGTGGCAACACCCTATCACCCCCAGACAAATGGGCAAGCTGAACTTGCCAACAGAGAGCTAAAGAGAATCTTGGAGAAAATTGTAGGAGCAACAAGAAAAGATTGGGTAAGGAAGCTGGATGATGCACTCTGGGCATACAAGACAACATTCAAAACACCCATAGGGAAATCTCCATTTCAGCTAGTGTATGGGAAAGCATGCCATCTACCTGTAGAGCTTGAACACAAGGCCTTTTGGGCCACTCAACTCTTGAATTTAGATGCTCAAGCGGCAATAGAAAAAAGGCTACTACAACTCAATGAATTGGAAAAATTCATATTGGAGGCATATGAGAATGCCAGAATATACAAGGAAAGGGCAAAAAGGTGGCATGACAAGAGAATCTCTACAAGAATATTCGAACCAGGCCAAAAAGTCTTGCTATTTAATTCAAGATTGAAAATTTTTCCTGGAAAGCTGAGGTCTAAATGGACTGGTCCATACACCATTACCAAAGTATCCCCACATGGCTATGTAGAATTACTTGATGAGAGCTCAAAGGAAACCTTTACAGTCAATAGGCATAGGGTGAAACTCTATCTTGGTGGCCCCTGGAGCAAAGAAGAAACTGTACTATGGCTAGCATGAGAAAGGAGGCTACATTGTCAAGCTAAGGACAATAAACAAGCGCTTCATGGGAGGCAACCCATGCACAGGAGTCTTTTATTTTTATGCTTTAAGTAGTTAATAATGAAAGGGTGCATCATATATTTAAGAAAACAAAAAAAAAGAGTATAGCATGTAGTGTATGCAAGACACTAAGTTTGGTGTGGCAAACCTTAAAGAAATGCAGATTTTTTTTTGCAACATTTAGTCACAAACTAAGTTTGGTGTCCATGCATGCATAAAATGCTAGAAAAAAATATTTTAGTTTAATTCAGCACATGAAAACACCCTTAGAATTAAATTTGTCATTTTAATTAAGGCCTCATTAGGATTTCAAAAAAAAAGAGAGTTTGTTTTCAAGAATCTTAAGGCTTTTGAATCTTTGTTGCAGAGAAGTGAAAGAAAGAAGTGATAGAGAATCTTGAAATATGGGTTCACGGATGCACATAGAAGAAAGAGGAAGTCACATGTGCCTTGGAGTTTGTGCTTCGGGAAAAGCAACTCAACATGCATTAGCTAAGAAGGTTCATGCTTCCCATGACACAACCAAACCATTAAGGCAATGTCTCCACCATGCAAAGCAACATTGCATCCCACCCAACAATAACCACACTTCACTTCATTCTCAATATATAGATTACCACCATACTTCACCCACTCATCCGAAAAACACTTCTCCTCTTATTCACACTTGTCTCACAAACTTTAACCCCTAGGATGACCGAACCATCTTTCACTCCACAATCCCTTTGCAATCACTTTCAAGCCTTCAACTCTCACCCTATAAGCTTACCACTCTAAGCCTCACTCATTTATATTTTTTGTATGCTTGAGGACAAGCATTGCCTTCAGTTTGGTGTTGGAAAATTCAGCCATGGCCTCATCATCAAGAACGAAAAAGAAGAAAGATAAGCAACCCATGCAAGAGCCCATGCAAGAGCAACCCAAATTTGATGAAAGAATATTCAAATCTGAAAATCATGAACACATTTTTAAGTGGATGATGAGCAGAGACGTTGTTTCGGAAGTACCTTTCAAGCTAAAAGATGAGGAGTATCCGGACATACAAGAAGTGATCAGAAAAAGGGGATGGGAGCGTCTATGTAACCAACCCCAAGTTGTAAGTGTGCTCCTCATCCATGAGTTCTATACCAATGTCATGAAAAAAGATGATGAGGAAGAGCCTTACTTGAGTTATGTACGGGGGGTTGTAGTGCCCTTTAGCCCAGACACCATCAATAGAGTGCTACAAACCAAGAGAAAATGGTTCAAGCAACCTAGCTATGAGGAGAGAGTCAAAAATGACCCAAGGTGTGTGGACATCTTGAGTGATCTATGTAGATTGGGCACGGACTGGGTATTGGATTCACACAATCAACCACTTAAACTTAGAAGGGGTGATCTCATACCTCAAGCAAAAGGTTGGCATGATATAGTAAGAAGATCATTAATCTCCACCTCAAACAATTCAGAAATAACACTAAACAGAGCCATCATGATTCATTGTATTATGAAAGGAGGGAAGATAGATGTGGGAGAAACCATAGCCAAAAACATCGTGAGCATAGCTGAAGGTGTTCAAAAAGACAGCTGGCTAGGATATCCTAGCACCATCTTGCGGCTATGTGAAGAAGCTGGAGTGCCACTTAGAGAATTTGATCTCACAGACATAGTTTCCATTGGGAAACCCATCACCAAGAGATTAATGGAATATGTCACCACAGTCCAATTAGAGAGGCAGCCTTTAGCAAGAAGAAAGAGGAGGAAGGAAGCAAGACAAGAGGAGGAGCAAGAAGAAGAAGAGGAGCAAAGAGAAGAAGAACATCAAGAAGATGGAGAAGAGCAAACTGCTTGGAGCATGAACCAACTCCAAACCGCTTTACAAGGAATCTCTGGGCAGTACTTACAAATTCAAAGAAACCAAGATGAGCAAGCTCAACAACAAAGGGATCTTTGGCAATTGATGGATCAACAAAGAGGAGCCCAAGCTCAATGGATGCATCAGCAGAGGGAGTATCAAGCGCATATGATGGAGCTACAACAAGAGCAATATGCAAAGATGTATGAAGCCATCAACAACTCAACTACTGAATATGAAACATCCATGAACAAAGTTATACAAGAGCAGGTTTAGTTGAGGAAAGAACAAGCTCAACAAAGGGAACTTCTTCAAAGAATGGATAATAGCCAAGATTTGCTCTACAGGGAATTCAATGAAAATAGAATCTTCAAAGAAGCAAGACACAAAGATAGAATTGACTATGATGTACTCACTCAAGAAAAACTTAGCTACATTTGTGGAACACTCCCAGTGCTTAACCCAAAAATCGAATCATTCAATGAGGCACAAAAGGTGTTGGAAGAACAAGAAATTGCAAGGGTAAAGTTCAACATGGATAGGCTAAAGGAGAGAATGTTGAGCTCCGGGTATTGGAGAAGGGTGGAAGAAGAACCAACAACAAAACAACAAGGAGAATTAAGAAGCAAAAAAAAGCAGGATCCAAAAAGCAAAGGAAAGCAAGGAGAATCAAGTAAAGGAAAGGGACACATGGCTTAAAAGGTGGTGAAGTTTCTTTTAGTATTTTGATAAATAAAGAAGATGTATATCTGAAACATGATATACCTTCTAGGCTTTAGTTTATGCAATTTCATGCTTATGTCATGCATCTCCATCTTTACATCATATTTGGAATGTATGTTTGTCCTAAGTCCTTTAGTTTGATAATTGAATAAAAGATGTGATTTGAACAAAAACAGAGAGAAATCTAGCCTAGAAAGAATGAAGTTGTCCCATGAAAAGTCCTAGTATACATACCTTTCTTGTAAATGAATCAAGGATCAAGAAATCAAGAAGATGTTTGCCTATACAAGACTAGTTGGTTAAAGGGTCTAAACTAAGAAGTTCTGAAGCGCAAAGATCCTTAACAACAAGAATACAAAAAAAAAGAGAAAGGAAGAAAGAACACAAAATGAAAAGCTGGGCATCAATGACCAAATTTGGATATGTGTCTGTGGTGATTGATGTTAGGAGACATACTTGGGCCAGTAAATTCGAGGGGTGCTTCATCACCCAATAACTTGAGTTAACTAACTCAGGATTATCGATTGAAAACCTCACTTCAAGAGTAGCTCCATAACAGAACATTTAGCAACCCAAAGAGGTGCTGGACACCACTATCCAAGTACAATCCTAAAGTTATATGCCTGTGATAGAATGTGTTAAGGAGAGAGGCTTGAGCCAGTAAATCTTTAAGAGTGTTTCAACACTTAACAACTTAGACCAACTGGTTTGGGATTGTTGGTTGAAAGCTTATGCTAAAAAGCCTCCTTAAGACAAGATATTTAGCTCAATTGAAGCAAAGGAAACTGGAAAGAAAAGAATTGAGTTAAGGATTAGATGGTAAGATATGAAAAAGGGGTCTAATAAATCTAGCTAGTCTAGTACTAAAGCAAGCATTTTGATAAAGAAGTAAATGAGCCTTGACCATTTGCAATGAATAAAGGGCTACACAACTAAGGATGATAGATTTCTTGAAAGGAGTTCCTCTCTGTTTACATATGTGTGCATCTTAAATTCTGTTATCAAATCATTTTCTCTTGCTTGAGGACAAGCAACATTTTAAGTTTGGTGTTGTGATGCATTCGCATATTTACTATTTTAACTAGTTAGTTTAGTTAGTTTTAGCTGAATTTCACTCATTTTCCTGGAATTAAAGAAGCAATTTTGTGAGTTTTTCTCCATGCATTCATGAACCAAGAACTAAGTGAAATGTGGCATAATCTATGCAAATGATTCAAGAAGTTGTATGCAATTTGAGATGAATGATTCCCTTGAAAACTTTTGTGTTAGATGGCAAAACTTTGAAGAGAATTTCTTGGTTTATGTTAGGTGATGAAACAAGAGGACAATGGAGCAAGGAAAGCTTGGAACAAGGAGCAAACAGCACGTTGGCAACTTGGAAACCAAGTTGCCAACGCCCATTTGGTGCTACCAGGGAATAACAGCACGTTGGCAACTTGGAAACCAAGTTGGCAACGTGCTAGTGTGTGTTCAGCAGAGTGAGCAGCTTGACCTCCCCCTCTTCAAGGATGAATAACTTGAACCACAGAGATCCAATTGACATGCTTCCAATTGTGTTGAGAAGCTGACATACAGAACTTTCCAACGATATACAATAGTCCATAATGTGGCAAGAAATGGAAGCTCAAATCAGAGGAAACTCTGAGCCCCGAAAACAAGGAAAATGAAGTGGAAAAGAGGAATGGGCGTTGTCACTGGCGTTGTTGCCAATAACTTGGGCAAAAACGCCCAAGATTGATGAAGAGGCAACATCCAGAGCACGTTGCCAACGCCCAAAGCACGTTGCCAACGCCCAGAATGCTTCCAGTGGGCGTTGTCACTGGCGTTGTTGCCAATAACTTGGGCAACAACGCCCAAGAGGAATGAAGAAGAAGCTTCAACACGTTGCCAACGCCCATGCAAGTTGCCAACGCCCAGAATGCTTCTAGTGGGCATTGTCACTGGCGTTGTTGCCAATAACTTGGGCAACAACGTCCAAGAGGAATGAAGAAGAAGCTTCAACACGTTGCCAACGCCCATGCAAGTTGCCAACGCCTAGAATGCTTCCAGTGGGCGTTGTCACTGGCGTTGTTGCCAATAACTTGGGCAACAACGCCCAAAATGAAGAAAGGAGCAGCATCATGCACGTTTCCAACACCCAGAGCACATTGCCAACGCCCAGGAGCTTCCAGTGGGCATTGTCACTGGCGTTGTTGCCAGTAACTTGGGCAACAACGCCCAGACAGCCTGACCCTCCTCTCTTCAATAACTTGTATCTTGAGCTAGAGAACTCCAAATGAGATGATTCTAATTGCATTGGAAAATAGACATCAAGAGCTTTCCATCCATATATGATGGCATGGGATTGAAGTTCATTTCAAGGTTCAAAAGCCAGCTTCATTTAGAGCCCCAGAAACCTTGGGCGTTATCATGGGCGTGTTTACCAAAAACGCCTGGCAGCCAAACCATACCCTCTTCAAAGGAGCATAACTTGAGCTATAGAGATCCAATTGAGGTGCTTTCAGTTGCGTCGGAAAGCTGACATTCAGAGCTTTCCAACGATGAATAATTGTCTATAGTGAAGCATGAAATTGAAGCTCAAACAAGAGGCAACTTTAGGCATCAAAACTGAATTCAGAGAAGGCCAAACACTTAGCAACAATTTGGGCTGGGAACGCCCAAGCCCAGGAAATTGCTTGCACGTTGCCAACGTGCATAGAACTGGCGTTATTGGCAGCAACGCCCATTTTGGGCCAGAATCTATGAAGAGATGGCTCTTGTTCTCTACACCTTTTTCAAAGGCAACTTCTTCCTTCATTGGACTAGGAACTTAACAATGGAAAAGCCCACATTGCCAACCCAATTGAGGACTTCCAAATGAGCTTTAGGAGTAGTATAAATAGAGTAGGATTTTGTACTTGGGGGGCTCTTCTAGGGACTGAGAGACTTTTTGCACTTTTAGTTTACTTTTACAGCATTCATCTCTTTTGGGGGAGATACCCCGAAGGCTATTTTGTCTTTCTTGCAACTTTCAAATTTCAGTTTTAAAAGAACTTCATCTTCTTCATTCTTCATTTTTCTTCTCTATTCAATTTTAATGTTTATCATTGCAATTGTTGTTGAATTTAGAGCTATGATTCACTAAACCCCATCTTCATTAGGGGGAGGAGCTCTGTTTATCTGGATGGGTTGACAACAATTCTTCTCTTTCTCAATTTAAGTGGTTCATCCAAGAGGAAACTCTTGTTCTTCACAGATTCAATTACATTCGAGAGAAGGATTGAATTTATATGAATTGTATGGTGAACTTGAGAAAGAATCCATAGAATTCAGTTTAGAGTTATCCTTTCATGATTTCTTTGATCAATACACTTTGGGTTGGTATGTGAGATGTAACCTCCCTTGGTTGAGATCCTGGAAGTTGTGTGGCTTTGGATTAGAAATTGAGCTTCCCCTCTTCTCATGACCAATTAGATCACGAGAGTGGCAATTGATTGTGTTGAGAGAAATTGGATTGCCAAGAGATTGGGATCCAATTATTCATAATCTGCCATGGATCTATACCCATGATTGAGAAGGAGTTGAACCAAGTCAATCCATGATAATTTACATCTCTGATCCCTAATGATTTCTCCATCATTAATTCTCATCTCTTTTGTTCTTTAGTTATTTTGAATACCCACTACCCAATTCCCTTTTTACTTTCTTGCAATTTATCATTCTGTCACTTATATTCTGCTTCCTACTTCCTGCAATCTATTCCTCTGCTCTCTAAATTCTGCAACATTTACCTTCTTGCAATTTACTTTCCATGTCATTTAAGTTTCTTGCACTTTAAGTTTCAGCTATTTACTTTCATTTTCTTCCTTTATTCTAGTTCTTTAAATTCCTTGTCATTTAATTTTCTGTAAGTACATTAAAAAAAAATCAATTCTCATGAATTCAAAATCATGTTTGCTTGACTAAATATACCATTTAACTAAAATTGCTTAATCTACCAATCTCCGTGGGATCGACCTCACTCTTGGTGAGTTTTATTACTTGATGCGACCCGGTATACTTGCCGGTTGTACGTGGATTCTTAATTTTCGCGTATCACCTTTACATCCCTGCTGATTTCATAATCTTAGACACTAGGAAGGAAGATGATGAATGCATTATCCTTGGAAGACCTTTCCTAGCCACAGCAGGAGCTGTGATAGATGTCAACAGAGGTGAACTAGTCCTTCAATTGAATGGGGACTACCTTGTATTTAACGCACATGGCCATCCCTCTGTGACAAAAGAGAGTAACCATGAAGAACTTCTCTCAGTTCAGAGTCAAGAAGAGCCCCCACAGTCAAACTCTAAGTTTGGTGTTGGGAGGCCACAACCAAACTCTAAGTTTGGTGTTAAGACCCTATATCCAAACTCTAAGTTTGGTGTTGGGACTATACAACATTGACCTGATCACCTTGTGGCTCCATGAGAGCCACTGTCAAGCTATTGACATTAAAGAAGTGCTTGTTGGGAGGCAACCCAATTTTATTTATCTAATTTTTATTTTATTTTATTTTATTATTATTTTGTGTTTTATTAGGTACATAATCATGTGGAGTCACGAAAAAAATATAAAAATTAAAACAGAATCAAAAACAGCAGAAGAAAAATCACACCCTGGAGGAAGCACAGGCTGGCGTTCAACACCAGTAAGGAGCATCTGGCTGGCATTCAACGCCAGAACAAAGCATGAATCTGGCGCTGAACGGCAGAAACAAGCAACATTCTGGCGCTGAACGCCAGGAATGTGCCTAGAAGAAAAGCTGGCGCTGAACGCCAGTAACAAGCATGAAACTGGCGTTCAACGCCAGAAACATGCTTTACATGGGCGTTGAACACCCAGAACGTGCACCACTCGGCGTTTAAACGCCAGAATGGTGTGCAAAGGCATTTTACATGCCTATTTGGTGCAGGGATGGAATTCCTTGACACCTCAGGATTTGTGGACCCCACAGGATCACCTCAGGATCTGTGGATCCCACAGGATCCCCACCTAACATATTCCCACCTTACCTCCTAATCCTATTTTACTCTTCCCAATAAACACTCCTTCCCAAAACCCTTCACCTATCACCTCAATCTCTCTTCCCCATCACCTCTTCACCACTCACATCCATCCACTCTTTCCCATACACCCCACCTACCTTTAAAATTCAAATTCTCTTTCCCACCCAATCCCACCCATATAGCCGAATACACACATCCCTCAATCTCCTCCATATCTTCTTCTTATTCTTCATCTTTTCTTTCTTCTCTTGCTCGAGGGCGAGCAATTTTCTAAGTTTGGTGTGGTAAAAGCATAACTTTTTGCTTTTCCATAACCATTAATGGCACCTAAGGCTAGAGACATCCAAAAAAAAAGAAGAGAAAAAAGGGAAGACAAAAGCTTCCACCTCTGAGTCATGGGAGATGGAAAGACTCAAGTAAATGGTTTATAGCTCAGGGGTAGAACATTTGACTGCAAATCAAGAGATCCCTGAGATACCTCAGGGGATAAATTGTCCTCCACACAATTATTGGGAGCAACTAAGGATAAGAACACCAAAATTACTAGGGATCATGCAACAAAAGCAAAGAAGAGACATAAAGGAGCTCAAAAAGCACCATTGGACCTTCAAGAAGGCGTCACCCTCACTAAGGTGGACTCATTCCTTGTTCTTAAATTTTTCTTCTGCTTTTCATTTTTTTTATATTATATGTTTATCTATGTTTTGTGTCTCTACTTCATGATCATTAGTGTTTAACTATGTCTTAAAGTTATGAATAATTCCATTAATCCTTCACCTTTCTTAAATGAAAAATGTTTTAATTCAAAAGAACAAGAAGTACATGAATTTCGAATTTATCCTTGAATTTAATTTAATTATATTGATGTGGTGACAATACTTTTTGTTTTCTGAATGAATGCTTGAACAGTGCATATTTTTTATATTGTTGTTTATGAATGTTAAAATTGTTGGCTCTTGAAAGAATGATGAACAAAGAGACATGTTATTGATGATCTGAAAAATCATAAAATTGATTCTTGAAGCAAGAAAAAGCAGTGAAAAAGCAAAGGCTTGCGAAAAAAAAAACTGGCGAAAAAAATAGAAAGAAAAAGAAAAAGCAAGCAGAAAAAGCCAATAGCCCATAAAACCAAAAGGCAAGGGTAAAAAGGATCCAAGGCTTTGAGCATCAACGGATAGGAGGGCCCAAGGAAATAAAATCCAGGCCTAAGTGGCTAAATCAAGCTGTCCCTAACCATGTGCTTGTGTCATGAAGGTCCAAGTGAAAAGCTTGAGACTGAGTGGTTAAAGTCGTGATCCAAAGCAAAAAGAGTGTGCTTAAGAGCTCTGGACACCTCTAACTGGGGACTCTAGCAAAGCTGAGTCACAATCTGAAAAGGTTCACCCAGTCATGTGTCTGTGGCATTTATGTATCCGGTGGTAATACTGGAAAACAAAGTGCTTAGGGCCACAGCCAAGACTCATAAATAGCTGTGTTCAAGAATCAACATACTTAACTAGGAAAGTCAATAACACTATCCGAAATTCTAGGTTCCTAGAGAAGCCAATCATTCTAAACTTCAAAGGAAAAAGTGAGATGCCAAAACTGTTCAAAAGCAAAAAGCTACAAGTCCCGCTCATCTAATTATAATTAATATTCATTGATATTTTGAAATTTATAGTATATTCTCTTCTTTTTATTCTAATTGATTTTCAGTTGCTTGGGGACAAGCAACAATTTAAGTTTGGTGTTGTGATGAGCGGATAATTTATACGCTTTTTGGCATTGTTTTTAGGTAGTTTTTAATAAGTTCAAGCTACTTTTAGGGATGTTTTCATTAGTTTTTATGTTAAATTCACATTTCTGGACTTTACTATGAGTTTGTGTGTTTTTCTGTAATTTCAGGTAATTTCTGGCTGAAATTGAGGGACTTGAGCAAAACTCTGAAAAAGGCTGACAAAAGGACTGCTGATGCTGTTGGAATCTGACCTCCCTGCACTCGAAATGGATTTTCTAGAGCTTCAGAACTCCAATTGGCGCGCTCTCAATGGCGTTGGAAAAGTAGACATCCAGAGCTTTCCAGCAATATATAATAGTTCATACTTTATTCGAAAATTGACGACGTAACTTGGCGTTGAACGCCACGTACATGCTGCTGTCTGGAGTTAAACGCCAGAAACACGTCATGATCCGGAGTTGAACGCCCAAAACACGTTATAACTTGGCGTTCAACTCCAAGAAAAGCCTCAGCTCGTGGATAGATCAAGCTCAGCCCAAACATACACCAAGTGGGCCCCGGAAGTAGATTTATACATCAATTACTTACTCATGTAAACCCTAGTAGCTAGTTTAGTATAAATAAGACTTTTTACTAGTGTATTAGTCGTCTTTTGACCACGTTTCATCTTTGGTCTTAGTTTTGTTTTATTCTTCATCTTAGGAGGCTATTGATCACGTTTTAGGGGGCTGGCCATTCGGCCATGCCTGAACCTTTCACTTATGTATTTTCAACGGTGGAGTTTTTGCACACCATAGATTAAGGGTGTGGAGCTCTGCTGTACCTCAAGTTTCAATACAATTATTATTACTTTCTATTCAATTCTCTTTTATTCTTATTCCAAGATATACGTTGCACAACACTTTGATGAATGTGATGATCCGTGACACTCATCATCATTCTTACCTATGAACGTGCGTGACTGACAACCACTCCCGTTCTACTCTAGGCCGGGCGCGTATCTCTTAGATTCCCCAACAGAATCTTCGTGGTATAAGCTAGATAGATGGTGGCATTCATGGGGATCCGGAAAGTCTAACCTTGTCTGTGGTATTTCGAGTAGGATCCCAGGAATCCGGAAAGTCTAACCTTCTCTGTGGTATTCCGAGTAGGATTCCGGTATTGAATGACTGTGACAAGCTTCAAACTCCTGAAGGCTGGGCGTGATGACAAACGCAAAAGAATCAATGGATTCTACTCCAACCTGATTGAGAACCGACAGATGATTAGCCGTGCTGTGACAGAGCATTTGGACCATTTTCACTGAGAGGATGGGATGTAGCTATCAACAAGGGTGATGCCTCCAGACGATTAGTCGTGCAGTGACAGCGCATAGGACCATTTTCTCGAGAGGATTAAAAGTAGCCATTGATGATGGTGATGCCCTACATACAGCTTGCCATGGAAAGGAGTAAGAAAGATTGGATGAAAGCAATAGGAAAGTAGAGATTCGAGAGGAGCACAGCATCTCCATACGCCTATCTGAAATTCCCACTATTGATTTACATAAGTATTTCTATCTTATTTTATTTTCTATTTATTATTAATTTTCCAAACCCATAACCATTTAATCTGCCTAACTGAGATTTACAAGGTGACCATAGCTTGCTTCATACCAACAATCTCTGTGGGATCGACCCTTACTCACGTAAGGTATTACTTGGATGACCCAGTACACTTGTTGGTTAAGTTGAACGGAGTTGTGAGCTTCTCTAACAGTGCCTGGAACTCTTGTATCACAATTTCGTCCACCAGTAATCAAGTATCTTGAGCTCTCAGTGTTAATCCTTCATAGAAGTTTTAGAGTTTATCTCATTCACTGAACATTTCTAGCAGGAACTTCCTGATTAGAGCTTTGTATTTGTCCCATGCCTCATACAATGACTTTCCATCCATTTGAGTGAATGTTTGGACCTCTATTTTGAGTCTGATGATCCTTGGGGATGATAGAACTTGGCTAAGAACTTGTTCACTATATATTCCCAATTGTTGATGCTATTTCTTGGAAATGACTCCAACCATTGAGTAGCTTTGTCTCTCAGGGAAAATGGAAACAGCAACAATTTGTAAATGTCAGGATGCACACCATTGGTTTTCACTGTGTCACATATCCTCAAAAGGTGGATAAGTGTTGGTTTAGATCTTCAAGTGGGCCTCCTCTATAGGAACAATTGTTCTGCACGAATGTGATGAGTTAAGGCTTCAATTCAAAATTGTTTGCATTGACATTGGGGGTAAGGATGCTACTCCCATAGTGCCTTGAATTAGGAAAAGTGTAGGAGGCTAGAACCCTCTTTTAAAGCTGACCATTGTTGTTAGCCACTCCCTCTGGTGGATAAGGAGCATTTTCTTCCATTTCCTGGTTCTCTTCCTCTGATTCCTCTCCACCAATAATTCCCTTTCCTCTAGCTTCTCTTCTTATTCTTCGAAGAGTTCTCTCATCAATGTCACCAAAGGTGGAGAACTCTCTCCTTGCTTCTGTCATACAACCTAAACAACAAGAAACACACAGAGCACTCTGTAGCTTGAGTGTAGTGAGAGTTAGTAGAGACAAAGGCTCAAATAGTTAGTGTGCTCATCAAAAATAAAGAGAAACAAAGAAAAAGTGCTTAATCTAGACCACCACCTTACTTAATCATTGTCAACCTAAATCAATCCCCGACAACGGTGCCAAAAACTTGATGAGGGAAAAAACGATTCCACACAAACTCACCGGCAAGTGTACTGGGTCACATCAAGTAGTAATAACTCACAAGAGTGAGGTCAATCACACATAGATTGATGGATTGAGCAATTTTAGTTAGGTAATAAATTTAGTTAGGCAAATAGTTGATGATTTGAGTGAATTGTGATCAACAGAAGCTAAATTGCATGAAAATAAAAGGGAGAGGGGAAATTGACAGAATCTAAAGTTCAAAAAATATAAATTGAGCTGAAACTTAAATTGCAAGTAATATAAATGACTGAAACTTAGATTGCAAGAAATGTAATGGCCGAAGCTTATAGTGCAAGAAAATGAAATGATTGAATCTAAATTGCTGAGAAACTTAAATTTCTTGAAGATTAAAGGGATTTGGGTGCTGGGATTCAGAATTCAACAAGAAAATGTAAATTAAAGCAAAAAAGAAAGCTATTAGATGAATGGACTCAATTTAGTAACGAAACAGAAAGGAAAGTTGCTTGAAGAAACAAAACAGAAAGAAAACTTAGCTTGATTGTGAAATCTAGAGAGAAATTGAAGATCTGAGAGGAGCAATGAGATCAGGAAGCAGATCTAGATCTCAATTACTCCCTTGATCAAACAGAAAATAATTGCAAAAGAAATAAAAGGAAAACAACAAATGAAACTTAGATCCAATCCTTAGAACAATTGAGATGAGAGGTGAAAGATGATTCTCAAATTTAGAATCAATGAAGCTCTTCAATCTCAATTCAAATTCCAAGAACAAATAGCAGAAGTTGCAGAAGAAAAGAAAATCAAAACAGAAAGCTAGATCCAATTCCAAGAATCCCAAATTCAAAGACAAATGAAAATTCAAAGTGAAAACTAAAAAATGAACTAAAGGTAAAAAGTCAAAAGTGAGCAAAAGGTTCCTTTACAAATCAAATAAACTCCTATTTATAAATTTTCTATTTTTTGGTTTTCAGAATTTGGAGTGGGCTTTTCAAGTTGGTGAAGAAGTTGATCCAAGATGGCATTTGATTGAAAATGGTCCATGGGTCCTAGATCCAGTGGAGCGCTCGGTTAAGTAAGGTAACGTAGCGCTCCCTTGCTTAGTGTCAAGCCTTCGAACCAAGCCTTGTGCCAAAGTAGCACTCAGTGAATTATTTGAACGTAACGCTACATGCTTGAGTTGGTCTCCACTTTCGAACCTTGTTGGCTTCATTTGCTAGCAATTTCCTCAGGCCAAAGTAGCACTCAGTGAGGTTAAGCAACGTAGCGCTACTTTGCTTCCCTTGTGTGCATGGTTCGAACCTTGGTGCCTTCATTGGCGAGTGTCGTGCCTTGCTTTTATTTTGGTGGGTCACGAAAAAGTGAAAAGAGTTAACGTAGCACTCTCTCCAATTGAGCGTTACCCTTGTTTTCTTTGGTTCCCTTGAGCGCGCCGTTTGGGAACTCAACGTAGCGCTATGCTTGAGCGCTTGCTTTGGTGGAGTGCTTTGTCTTTTAGCGCCTTGGTGCATAATTGCTAGCGCTCACTTTGTGAGTGCTGCGCTCAATTAGAGAGCGCTGCCTCCCTTGCCCCTTGGTTTGGATGATCACCACGCTTTTATGTCATGGGTCACGTTTTTCAAAGCGTGGCCTAAGGTCCAAAGCATACTCTAAGATTCCTTTTTCCTTTTTTTCATCATTTGTTCACCTACAAGTAATCAAAACAACCAATCAAAGCATCACCAAATTCATAAGATTTCTAAATCATTCAAAAACTAACTAATTATAGCTTAAACCTCATGATTTTGTGGCAAATAATTGATGGTTGACTGAATTGACATAACCATGCAAATCCACTCCAAATCACTTACTTATAATGCAAGAAAGTGCATAAAACCTAATGAAAGAAGTGAAAAATGCTTGAAGATGACTTGTCATCAATGGTGGACTTTTGGTTGGAAATCTCGGGTTAGTTAACCCAAGTTGCCGGGTGATGAGACACCCCTTAGAACCTAGTTATCCAAGCTTATCTTTGTACAAGAACATCACAGGTATTTATCCAAATTTCTAGCCATTGGTTCCCAGCCTTGTTTATTTCTTTTTTTGTTTCTTTTTCTTGCATTTTCTTTCTTTTATTTTAGACCTTTTCATTTGTCATCATGAAATGTAACTCAAGTTCATATCAAAAATTCATGCCAACATTCAGCCTTATTTATAAGTCAACTAATGAACCAGCACATACCACCACATAACCTTATTTTGTCTCATATCATACCAGACTTTTACTCTTTCTCTATTTCACAGTAATTTTTCTTTTATTCAAGCATGAGGAACAAAGCATATAATTTGAGTAAGATGAAAGTGAATCAAGCACTTAGACTAGCAAGCCACAACAGCATGGAAACAAATAAACTTAATAGACAGTAATTAAATCTAAGAAGACACTAATCAACAGGGGACATCTGCACTTTCAATAACATATTTGAGCTAAAGTCAGTCAGAGAACAATACAACCTCTTTGAGTTTATTTGTTTCCTCTGTGTCATCATCATTGTTGGGTTCCGTGTCCTTCCTTTGTCCATCCACCTAATGATGTATCTTTCCCTCCAAGAGATTGAATGACTTCCTACAAGAGATATTCAAAGTTGCTTGTCCCCCAAGCACTTGAGAAACAATTAGCATGCATGTATGCTTGTGATTTTCTGAACTTAAGTTGGTGTGGGAACACCAAACTTAATTCTTTGCCTACTTCTATATGCAGCAGAATGAATACATGCATGAATCATCAAGTACTTTTTATTAAAAAAGTAAAATATGAACTAGAAAACAAACTATGAACTAGAAAACAAACTAAAAACTAGAAACATGGCAATTCTTAAGTAGTTTCTCTGATTGTTTGGAGCCGATACTAGTCATGCTGAGGGTGTAATGTGTTCTTAATGAAATTTTTGGTGGAACATCAAACTTAGCATCCAACATTCACCCTTTAATTACTTTGGTGTGCAACACCAAAATTAGCTCTTTGCAATACAGAGAAATCTACTTAACTCCTTTATTGAAATAACTAAGAAAGGAAAACTACTGACTTGTAGTTGATGACTTTTTTCCTCTTCTTCCAGTTTGTTAAGAGGAATGACCTCAATGGTAAAGAGGAGCCAGTTAGTGCCCTCTTTCTTGGCCTCTTCCCAGCAAGCTTCCTTTTGTTAATTACTTGATTGAGCTTTCTTGCTGGTGGTCCAGGGGTTGGATTACTTGTGGTTGACCTCTCCTTCTTCCTTGATATGTTCAATGGCAGCTTAGTCACAATCCTCTCTTCGGTGTTGTTGTTAGTTGCCTTCACTTCTTTAATTCCAAGACATGGTTGCTGTGTGATTATTGGAGTTTTATCTTCATCTAGGGCCTTTTGAATTGATGGTTCAATGAGCGCTTCATTTATGTATTTCTCTGCTTCACTTGAGTTTGGACTTCCTTGATTATCTTCCTCACTTTCTTGTTCCTCCACTTCCTCCTTTGCACTCAACATCTAGTTTAATAGCACTTTTATGGAGGAGGTTTGTTGATCTTCCTAAGATTTCTTCATCTCCTCTTCATATCTTTTAATCACGGATTCAAGTGCTGAGAATTTTTGGTTCAGGGAAGTTTGTGAGTGTTGTGAGTTTTCATGTTCATTTGTCATCTCAAGTGGCTTCTTGGGTATGTAGTCTCAGGTTCAAATACCTCCACAACCTCCTCCTCCATTGAAATTTCACTTGATACAGTAGCCTCTTCATCTTACTCTTCTACTTTCCCCTTCACATCCACCAATTGGTCTTCATCTTCCTTGCTTAATATTTTTTTAATTTTCCTTGCCTGCTCTAAATATCCATCCATCTTATTGCAGAGGGTTTCTTGTTCTTTCCAAGAGTCTATGGATGTTTGTCAGTATTGTTCAAATGCTAGCTCAAGAGATGAAGGCTGAGAATGAGTTTCATGATATGTGGGTGTTGTGGTGATGTTTTGAGGGGCATGGAATGATGAATTTTGTGAATTGTGGAATGAATTTTGTGGTTGGTATGGATTATGGACGAAACTTTGTGTTGAGGCATCATCAAGTGATGAAGAATTTTCACATGAGAAACTAGAGATGAGGTTGGACAATTTTGCATGAATGAGTTGAAGGTTTGCTCAAGTGATGATGGCTCTTGATTAATGGAGTATGACACATTGAGTGCTCTCTGATTTTGATCCTCCCAAGCACAACTTGAAGAATTGTTGAATTCATCACAGTATGGATCATCTTGTGGAATTGGGGGACAATCTTGCATAAATTTATTGAAAGCACACTCCAGTGATGATGTCTATTGATGAGTGGAGTATGAACTATTGAATGCTATTTGGTTTTGATCCTCCCATCCACGACTTGAGTGATTGTTGAATTCATCACATTGTGGATTATTTTGTGGCATAGAGGAACAATCTTCCATCTATGTACTAATAGCATAGTCAAGTGATAATGTCTTTTAATGATTAGAATTTGAATCACTACAATTCCATTCCCAGCCATCATTTGTGTCGTGTTATAACAGTATGAGTCACTTTGTGGCTTTGGGAAATAGTTCATTTCACTTGATTGTTCATACTCTGTCATTCCTTGTTGATATTCCCAATCACCATGAGGATAATGACCTATATCATCTTGTGGTGGTGGGCAATATCTTATGAAATTATCTTGATCATTTTCTGAAGCATATCCCCATTGATTGGGTTGCTCAGAATTCGTTGATTCATGGTGATACTCCCAGCCACAATTAGGATACTGATATGAATCATTTTGTGGTGTTGGGTAATATCCCATGAAATTGTCTTGCTCATCTTGTGGTTTTGAAGCATATTTTCATTGATTGGAGTACTCAGAATTTGTTAATTCTTGGTGATACTCACAGCCACCATTAGGATTTGAATCATATTGTGGTGGTGGGTAATATTCCATATGATTCTCTTGCTCATCTTGTGGCTCTGAAGCATATCTCCATTGATTGGAGTGCTCAAAATCTGTGATTTCTTGGTGATATTCCCAGCCACCATTAGAATAGTCAGTTGGTAATGGTGAGTAATATCCCATAAAATTTGTTTGATCACAAGATGATTTGAACTCCATTTGAATTTTATAAAATACATCACCAATGAAAATTGAAATTCATGTCTCAGATGAGAATTTCTTAGTGAGGCAATAACTTAAACACCTTTTGTTCAAAGGGTTACCTGAAACTGTAGGTTGATCTCGGACGAGATCTTCTATGCTGGTCGGAGCCGACGCGTCCGGCAGGTGTATAGCGGCCAGAGCTGGTGTGTCCAACTTGTGAAATTGAGAATGCTGCTGATCCCTTGTCACTGAAGGGTGGGGGGTACCTGCAAGGAACTCCGATGCTTAAGTTAGCAAGGGTATTAAACAGGTATTGAGTAGAATCAGAGTATGAGTTATACCTGGGTGCTTCAGTGTATTTATAATGGTAAGGAGTGACCTTTCTGGAGATAAGATAGTTATCTTATCTTATCTTATCTTTATCTTTGAGTGAGGTCATCTTATCTTTAGGGGAACTGCCTTTATCTTTCTGGGCTTTGCTGCCTTTAGATTGGGCTGTGTTCCTTCGCTTTGGGCCTGTTTTGGGATCCTTTGGCGAGTCGGCCGAGCTCTTTGAGAAGAGGTCGGGCATTTGGCCGAGCTCTTTGAGAAGAGGTCGGATAGTCTGACAGCTTGCCGCTAAACATCCCGGGTCGGACAGCTTGACCCAGGGTATGAACAGTGCCCCTGCTTGAGTTCAATCTTTCCATGATATCATGCTTTTCAGAGCTTCGATCTCTTTGGAAGTCGTGCTCAAGCATCTGTCTGGCTTGTTTCTTCATTGCTTTGCAATCTTTGCAAATTTTCTAGAGGTTTGGTACTTCACAGTCCAACCTCTTTTGAGTGGTAGTGTGGGTTTTCTACCCTTGCCTTCTGGATCACGCCTTGCTTTAAGTTTGTGTTGACAACCCTCTGCTTTGGCGAAGTTATCCTTGCGGCTTGATATCTGGGCTTTTTGTCCAATGACTTTTTAGTGTTCTTTATATAGAATCTTTTTTTAGTCTCGGATGACGTTCGTACCCCTGTTTGAGATTGTGCCTTCTTTGAGTGGTGTTGTATGATGAGCGGATAATTTATACGCTTTTTGGCATTGTTTTTAGGTAGTTTTTAGTAAGTTCAAGCTACTTTTAGGGATGTTTTCATTAGTTTTTATGTTAAATTCACATTTCTGGACTTTACTATGAGTTTGTGTGTTTTTCTGTGATTTCAGGTAAATTCTGGCTGAAATTGAGGGACTTGAGCAAAACTCTGAAAAAGGCTGACGAAAGGACTGCTGATGCTGTTGGAATCTGACCTCCCTGCACTCGAAATGTATTTTCTGGAGCTACAGAACTCCAAATGGCTCGCTCTCAACGGCGTTGGAAAGTAGACATCCAGAGCTTTCCAACAATATATAATAGTCCATACTTTATTCTGAAATTGACGACGTAACTTGGCGTTGAACGCCAAGTACATGCTGCTGTCTAGAGTTAAACGCCAGAAAAACGTCATGATCCGGAGTTGAACGCCCAAAACATGTCATAACTTGGAGTTCAACTCCAAGAGAAGCCTCAGCTCGTGGATAGATCAAGCTCAGCCCAAGCATACACCAAGTGGGCCCCGGAAGTGGATTTATGCATAAATTACTTACTCATGTAAACCCTAGGAGCTAGTTTATTATAAATAGAACTTTTTACTGTCATACTCTCATCCTGGATTGTATTTTGAATCCTGTGATCACGTTTTGGGGGCTGGCCATTCGGCCATGCCTGAACCTTTCACTTATGTATTTTCAACGGTGGAGTTTCTACACACCATAGATTAAGGGTGTGAAGCTCTGCTGTACCTCAAGTTTCAATACAATTACTATTACTTTTCATTCAATTCTCTCTTATTCTTATTCCAAGATATACGTTGCACAACATTTGATGAATGTGATGATCCGTGACACTCATCATCATTCTCACCTATGAACGCGCGTGATTGACAACCACTTCCGTTCTACCTTAGGCCGGGTGCATATCTCTTAGATTCCCCAACAGAATCTTCATGGTATAAGCTAGATAGATGGCGGCATTCATGGGGATCCCGAAAGTCTAACCTTGTCTGTGGTATTCCGAGTAGGATCCTGGGAATCCGGAAAGTCTAACCTTATCTGTGGTATTCCGAGTAGGATTCCGGTATTGAATGACTGTGACGAGCTTCAAACTCCTGAAGGCTGGGCGTTAGTGACAAACGCAAAAGAATCAATGGATTCTACTCCAACCTGATTGAGAACCGATAGATGATTAGTCGTGCTGTGACAGAGCATTTGGACCATTTTCACTGAGAGGATGGGATGTAGCCATCAACCAAGGGTGATGCCTCCAGACGATTAGCCGTGCAGTGACAGCGCATAGGACCATTTTTCCGAGAGGATTAAAAGTAGCCATTGATGATGGTGATGCCCTACATACAGCTTGCCATGGAAAGGAGTAAGAAGGATTGAAGGAAGAGTGAGTAGTGAAGTAGAGTTTCAAAAGGAACACAACATCTCCATACACCTATCTGAAATTCCCACTATTGATTTACATAAGTATTTCTATCCTTTTTTTATTTTCTATTTATTATTAATTATTCGAAAATCCATAAACCAATTTTAATCTGCCTAACTGAGATTTACAAGGTGACCATAGCTTGCTTCATACCAACAATCTCTGTGGGATCGACCCTTACTCGCGTAAGGTTTATTACTTGGACGACCCAGTACACTTGCTGGTTAGTTGAACGGAGTTGTGAAAAGAAATTGCTGAGTTAATGTTTTTGTGCACATACCAAAGAGCTAAAATTGTTGATCACAATTTCGTCCACCAAGTTTTTGGCGCCATTGTCGGGGAATGTTTGAATTACAATTACGTGCAACCACAGCACCAAGTTGATCCGGCAACAACACCAAGTTTTTGGCGCCATTGCCGGGGATTGTTCGAGTATGGACAACTGACGGTTTATCTTGTTACTCAGATTAGGTAATTTTCTTTTCAAAAATCTTTTTCAAAATTTTTCTTTTCTTTTTCGTTTTCTCCAAAAATATTTTCGAAAAAAAAAATCAATAAAAATCCAAAAAAACTAGAAAATCATAAAAACCAAAAATATTTTGTGTTTCTTGTTTGAGTCTTGAGTCAATTTTTAAGTTTGGTGTCAATTGCATGCTTTAAAAATTTTTCTTGCATATTTCGAAAATTCCATGCATTCATAGTGTTCTTCAAGATCTTCAAGTTGTTCTTGATAAGTCT
This sequence comes from Arachis hypogaea, assembly GCF_003086295.3. NCBI lineage: Eukaryota > Viridiplantae > Streptophyta > Magnoliopsida > Fabales > Fabaceae > Arachis > Arachis hypogaea. The sequence goes on along the minus strand of NC_092042.1, from coordinate 43,655,438 downwards.
TCTTGTTTGATCTTTATGTTTTCTTGTTTTGTGTCTTTTCTTGTTTTTCATGTGCATCTTTGCATTCATATTTTCCAAGCATTGAAAATTTCTAAGTTTGGTGTCTTGCATGTTTTCTTTGCATCAAAAAATTTTTCAAAATTATGTTCTTGATGTTCATCATGATCTTCAAAGTGTTCTTGGTGTTCATCTTGACATTCATAGCATTCTTGCATGCATTCATTGTTTTGATCTAAAAATTTCATGCATTGAGTATTTTTGTTGTTTTTCTCTCTCATAATTAAAAATTCAAAAATCAAAAAAATATCTTTTCCTTAGTTTCCTCCAAATTTTCGAAATTTTGGGTTGACTTGGTCAAAAATTTTTAAAATTAGTTGTTTCTTACAAGTCAAGTCAAAATTTCAATTTTTAAAAATCTTATCTTTTCAAAATCTTTTTCAAAAATCATATCTTTTCCATTTTTTTTCTTATTTTCGAAATTTTTAAAAATTATTTTTTTCAAAAATCTTTTCCTTATCTTTTATATCTAATTTTCGAAAAAATTAGCTAATAATTAATGTGATTGATTCAAAAATTTGAAGTTTGTTACTTTCTTGCTAAGAAAGGTTCAATCTTTAAGTTCTAGAATCTTATCTTGTAGTTTCTTGTTAGTGAAGTAAGTAATTTCAAATTTTTAAATTAAATCTTTTACCTTTTATCTTATCTTTTTCAAAAAAACTTTATCTTTTTCAAAATTTGATTTCAAAATATCTTATCTAACCTCTTATCTTCTTATCTTTTCAAATTTGATTTTAATATCTTTTTCAACTAACTAATTAACTTTTTGTTTGTTCCTTATCTTTTTCAAAACCACCTAACTACTTTTCCCTCTCTAATTTTCGAAAATACCTCCCTCTTTTTCAAATATTCTTTTTAATTAACTAATTGTTTCAAATTTTAATTTTAATTTTAATTCATCTTTAATTTTTGAAATTACTAACTCCTTTTTAAAAATATTTTCGAAAATCCCTCTCTCATCTTCTTCTATTTATTTATTTATTTACTAACACTTCTCTTCATCTCTTATCACCTCCCCTATCCTTACTCTTTATACAGACTATTCATCCCTCTCCTTCCATTATCCCCTTTCTTCTTCTACTAATAATAAGGATCCTCCTTACTGTGACATAGAGGATTCCTCTTCTTTTCTTGTTTTCTTCTCTTTCATATGAGCAGGAACAAGGAAAAAGGCACTCTTGTTGAAATTGATCCAGAACCTGAAAGGACTCTGAAGAGGAAATTAAGAGAAGCTAAATTAAATTATTCTAAAGGTAACCTTTCAGAAATTTTCGAACAAGAGAAGGAGATGGCAGCCGAAAATAATAATAATGCAAGGAGAATGCTTGGTGACTTCACAAAGCCAACATCCAAATTTGATGGAAGAAGCATCTCCATTCCTGCCATTGGAGCCAATAATTTTGAGCTTAAGCCTCAACTAGTTGCCTTAATGCAACAAAACTGCAAGTTTTATGGACTTCCATCTGAAGATCCTTATCAGTTTCTAACGGAGTTCTTGCAGATCTGTGAGACTGTAAAGACAAATGGAGTTGATCCTGAAGTCTACAGACTCATGCTTTTCCCTTTTGCTGTAAGAGACAGAGCTAGAATATGGTTGGATTCACAACCCAAGGATAGCCTGGACTCCTGGGATAAGCTGGTCACTGCCTTTTTGGATAAATTCTTTCCTCCTCAAAAGCTGAGCAAGCTGAGAGTGGATGTTCAAACCTTCAAACAAAAAGATGGTGAATCCCTCTATGAAGCTTGGGAAAGATACAAGCAGCTGACCAAAAGATGTCCATCTGACATGTTTTTAGAATGGACCATATTAGATATATTCTATTATGGTCTATCTGAATTTTCGAAAATGTCATTGGACCATTCTGCAGGTAGATCTATTCACCTAAAGAAAATGCCTGAAGAGGCTCAAGAACTCATTGACATGGTTGCAAACAACCAATTCATATACACTTCTGAGAGGAATTCAGTGAATAATGGGATACCTCAGAAGAAAGGAGTTCTTGAAATTGATGCTCTGAATGCCATATTGGCTCAGAACAAAGTGTTGACTCAACAGGTCAATATGATCTCTCAAAATCTGAATGGATGGCAACATGCATCCAACAGTACTAAAGAGGCAGCTTCTGAAGAAGCCTATGATCCTGAGAACCCTTCCATGGCAGAGGTTAATTACATGGGTGAACCTTATGGAAACACCTATAACTCATCATGGAGAAATCATCCAAATTTCTCATGGAAGGATCAACAAAAGCCTCAACAAGGCTTTAATAATGGTGGACGCAATAGGCTGAGCAATAGCAAGCCATATCCATCATCTTCTCAGCAACAGACAGAGAATTCTGAACAAAACACCTCTAATTTAGCCAATCTAGTCTCTGATCTGTCAAAAGCCACTTTCAGTTTCATGAGTGAAACAAGATCCTCCATTAGAAATCTGGAGGCACAAGTGGGCCAGCTGAGTAAGAAAGTCATTGAAACTCCTCCCAGTATTCTCCCAAGCAATACAGAAGAGAATCCAAAAGGAGAGTGCAAGGCCATTGATTTAGTCAATATGGCCGAATGCACAAGGGAGGAGGAGGACGAAAATCCTAGTAAGGAAGACCTCCTGGGACGTCCCTCAAGCAAGAAGGAGTTTCCTATTAAGGATCCAAAGGAATCTGAGGCTCATATAGAGACCATAGAGATTCCATTAAATCTCCTTCTGCCATTCATGAGCTCTGAAGACTATTCTTCCTCTGAAGAGGATGAAGATGTAACTGGAGAGCAAGTTGCTCAATATTTAGGAGCTATCATGAAGCTGAATGCCAAGTTGTTTGGTAATGAGACTGGGGAAAGTGAACCTCCCTTACTCATTAGTGAACTGGATACCTAGATTCAGCAAATTCTACCTCAAAAGAAACAAGATCCTGGCAAGTTCTTAATACCTTGTACCATAGGCACCATGACCTTTGAAAAAGCTCTGTGTGATCTGGGGTCAGGGATAAATCTTATGCCACTCTCTGTAATGGAGAAGCTGGGGATCATTGAGGTACAACCTGCCTTGTTCTCATTACAATTGGCTGACAAGTCATTGAGACAAGCTTATGGAATAGTAGAGGATGTGTTAGTAAAGGTTAAAGGCCTTTACATCCCTGCTAATTTCATAATCTTAGACACTAGGAAGGAAGAGGATGATTGCATCATCCTTGGAAGACCTTTCCTAGCCACAGCAGGAGCTGTGATAGATGTCAACAGAGGTGAATTAGTCCTTCAATTGAATGGAGACTACCTTGTGTTTAAGGCACATGGCCATCCCTCTGTGACAAAAGAGAGTAAGCATAAAGAGCTTCTCTCAGTTCAAAGTCAAGAAGAGCCCACACAGTCAAACTCTAAGTTTGGTGTTGTGAGGCCACAGCCAAACTCTAAGTTTGATGTTAAGATATCCAAACTCTAAGTTTGGTGTTGGGACTATACAACATTGACCTGATCACCTTGTGGCTCCATGAGAGCCACTGTCAAGCTATTGACATTAAAGAAGCGCTTGTTGGGAGGCAACCTAATTTTATTTATCTAATTTTTATTTTATTTTATTGTTATTTTGTGTTTTATTAGGTACATGATCATGAGGAGTCACGATAAAAAATCATAAAAATTAAAAACAGAGTCAAAAACAGTAGAAAAAATTCGCACCCTAGAGGAAGCACAGGCTGGTGTTCAACGCCAGTAAGATGCATCTGGCCGGCGTTCAATGCCAGAACAGAGCATCATTCTGGCGCTGAACGCCAGAAATAAGCAACATTCTGGCGCTGAACGCCAGGAATGTGCCCAGAGAAGAAAAGCTGGCGCTGAACGCCAGCAACAAGCATGAAACTGGCGTTCAACGCCAGAAACATGCTTTACATGGGCGTTGAACGCCCAGAATGTGCACCACACGGCGTTTAAACGCTAGAATGGTGTGCCAAAGCAATTTACATGCCTATTTGGTGCAGGGATGGAATTCATTGACACCTCAGGACCTGTGGACCCCACAGGATCACCTCAGGATCTGTGGACCCCATAGGATTCCCACCTACCATATTCCCACCTTACCTCCTAATCCTAGTTTTTGTGATTACTCTTCCCCATGTCACACTTCCCAACCCTCCTCACCAATCACCTCAATTCCTCTTCCCAATCACCCCCTTCACCACTCACATCCATCCACTCTTCCCCATAAACCCCACCTACCTTCAAAAATTCAAAATCAATTTCCCACACATTCCCACCCTAAATGGCCGAATACACACTACCCCCTCTCCCTATAAATACCCTTCCATTCTACTTCATTTTCACACAACACAAATCCCTCTTCTCCCACTTAGCCGAACCTACATCTCTCCCTCTCTACCATATTTTCTTCTTCTTCTTCTTCTCTTCTTTCTTCTCTTGCTCGAGGGCGAGCAATATTTTAAGTTTGGTGTGGTAAAAGCATAAGCTTTTTGTTTTTCCATTACCATCAATGGCACCTAAGGCCGGAGTATCCTCTAGAAAAGGAAAAGGGAAGATAAAAGCGTCCACCTCCGAGTCATGGGAGATGGAAAGATTCATCTCCAAGAGCCATCAAGACCACTTCTATGATGTTGTGGCAAAGAAGAAGGTGATCCCTGAGGTCCCTTTCAAGCTCAAGAAGAATGAGTATCCGAAAATCTGACATGAGATCCGAACAAGAGGTTGGGAAGTCCTAACCAACCCCATGCAACAAGTCGGAACCATAATGGTTCAAGAGTTCTATGCCAATGCATGGATCACTAGGAACCATGATCAAAGTATGAACCCGAATCCAAAGAATTATCTCACAATGGTTCGGGGGAAATACTTAGATTTTAGTCCGGAAAATGTGAGGTTGGCATTTCACTTGCCCATGATGCAAGGAGATGAACGCCCCTACACTAGAAGGGTCAACTTTAATCAAAGGTTGGACCAAGTCCTAATGGACATATGTATGGAAGGAGCTCAATGGAAGAGAGACTCCAAAGGCAAGCCAGTCCAACTAAGAAGACTGGATCTCAAGCCTGTGGCTAGAGGATGGTTGGAGTTCATACAACGCTCCATCATTCCTACTAGCAACCGATCTGAAGTTACTGTGGATCGGGCCATCATGATTCACAGCATCATGATTGGAGAGGAAGTAGAAGTTCATGAGGTCATCTCCAATGAAATTTACAAAATAGCTGACAAGTCCTCCAATATGGCACGGCTAGCTTTCCCTCACCTTATTTGCCATCTATGTTACTCAGCTGGAGTTATCATAGAAGGAGACATCCCCATTGAAGAGGATAAGCCCATCACCAAGAAGAGGATGGAGCAAGCAAGAGAGATCCCTCACGGTTCTCAAGAGATGCATGAAGAAGCTCATCATCAAGAAATCCCTGAGATGCCTCAAGGGATGCACTTTCCTCCCAACAACTATTGGGAGCAACTCAACACCTCCTTAGAAGATTTGAGCCACAATGTGGAACAATTAAGGGTGGAACATCATGAGCACTCCATGATTCTCCATGAAATAAGAGACGACCAAAGAGCAATGAGGGAGGAGCAACAAAGGCAAGGAAGGGACATAGAAGAGCTTAAGGACATCATTGGTCCTTCAAGAAGAAGACGCCACTAAAGGTGGATTCATTCCTTGTTCTTTATTTCTTTCTGTTTTTCGGTTTTTAATGTTGTGTTTATTTATGTTTTGTGTCTCTACTTCATGATCATTAGTATGTAGTAACCATGTCTTAAAGCTATGAATAAAATCCATTAATCCTTCACCTCTCTTAAATGAAAAATGTTTTAATTCAAAAGAACAAGAAGTACATGAATTTCGAATTTATCATTGAATTTAATTTAATTATATTGATGTGGTGACAATACTTTTTATTTTCTGAATGAATGCTTGAAGTCATTTTTGATCTTGTTGTTTATAAATGTTAAAATTGTTGGCTCTTGAAAGAATGATGAACGAAGAGAAATGTTATTGAGGATCTGAAAAATCATGAAATTGATTCTTGAAGCAAGAAAAAGCAGTGAAAAAGCAAAAGCTTACAAAAAAATGGCGGGAAAAAAAAAACAGAGTTAAACCAAAAGGCAAGGGTAAAAAGGATCCAAGGCTTTGAGCATCAATGGATAGGAGGGCCCAAGGAAATAAAATCCAGGCCTAAGCGGCTAAATCAAGCTGTCCCTAACCATGCGCTTGCGTCATGAAGGTCCAAGTGAAAAGCTTGAGACTGAGTGGTTAAAGTCGTGATCCAAAGCAAAAGAGTGTGCTTAAGAGCTCTGGACACCACTAACTGGGGACTCTAGCAAAGCTAAGTCACAATCTGAAAAGGTTCACCCAGTTATGTGTCTGTGGCATTTATGTATCCGGTGGTAATACTGGAAAACAAAATGCCTAGGGCCACGGCCAAGACTCATAAGTAGCTGTGTTCAAGAATCAACATGCTTAACTAGGAAAGTCAATAACACTATCCAAAATTCTAAGTTCCCAGAGACGCCAATCACTCTGAACTTCAAAGGAAAAAGTGAGATGCCAAAACTGTTCAGAAGCAAAAAGCTACAAGTCCCGCTCATCTAATTATAATTAATATTCATTGATATTCTGGAATTTATAGTATATTCTCTTCTTTTTATCCTATTTGATTTTCAGTTGCTTGGGAACAAGCAACAATTTAAGTTTGGTGTTGTGATGAGCGGATAATTTTTACGCTTTTTGGCATTGTTTTTAGGTAGTTTTTAGTAAGTTCAAGCTACTTTTAGGGATGTTTTCATTAGTTTTTATGTTAAATTCACATTTTTGGACTTTACTATGAGTTTGTGTGTTTTTCTGTGATTTCAGGTAAATTCTGGCTGAAATTGAGGGACTTAAGCAAAACTCTGAAAAAGGCTGACAAAAGGACTGCTGATGCTGTTGGAATCTGACCTCCCTGCACTCGAAGTGGATTTTCTGGAGCTACAGAACTCCAAATGGCGCGCTCTCAAGGTGTTGGAAAGTAGACATCCATAGCTTTCCCGCAATATATAATATTTCATACTTTATTCGGAAATTGACGACGTAACTTGGCGTTGAACGCCAAGTACATGTTGCTGTCTAGAGTTAAACGCCAGAAAAACGTCATGATCCGGAGTTGAACGCCCAAAACATGTCATAACTTGGAGTTCAACTCCAAGAGAAGCCTCAGCTCGTGGATAGATCAAGCTCAGCCCAAGCATACACCAAGTGGGCCTCGGAAGTGGATTTATGCATCAATTACTTACTCATGTAAACCCTAGGAGCTAGTTTATTATAAATAGAACTTTTTACTGTCATACTCTCATCCGGGATTGTATTTTGTATCTTGTGATCACGTTTTGGGGGCTGGCCATTCGGCCATGCCTGAACCTTTCACTTATGTATTTTCAACGGTGGAGTTTCTACACACCATAGATTAAGGGTGTGGAGCTCTGCTGTACCTCAAGTTTCAATACAATTACTATTACTTTTCATTCAATTCTCTCTTATTATTATTCCAGGATATACGTTGCACAACATTTGATGAATGTGTTGATCCGTGACACTCATCATCATTCTCACCTATGAACGCGCGTGATTGACAACCACTTCCGTTCTACCTTAGGCCGGGCGCATATCTCTTAGATTCCCCAACAGAATCTTCATGGTATAAGCTAGATAGATGGCGGCATTCATGGGGATCCGGAAAGTCTAACCTTGTCTGTGGTATTCTGAGTAGGATCCTGGGAATCCGGAAAGTCTAACCTTGTCTGTGGTATTCCGAGTAGGATTCCGGTATTGAATGACTGTGACGAGCTTCAAACTCCTAAAGGCTGGGCGTTATTGACAAACGCAAAAGAATCAATGGATTCTACTCCAACCTGATTGAGAACCGACAGATGATTAGCCGTGCTGTGACAGAGCATTTGGACCATTTTCACTGAGAGGATGGGATGTAGCCATCAACCAAGGGTGATGCTTCCAGACGATTAGCCGTGCAGTGACAGCGCATAGGACCATTTTCCCGAGAGGATTAAAAGTAGCCATTGATGATGGTGATGCCCTACATACAGCTTGCCATGGAAAGGAGTAAGAAGGATTGAAGGAAGAGTGAGTAGTGAAGTAGAGTTTCAAGAGAAACACAGCATCTCCATACACCTATCTGAAATTCCCACTATTGATTTACATAAGTATTTCTATCCTTTTTTTATTTTCTATTTATTATTAATTATTCGAAAATCCATAAACCAATTTTAATCTGCCTAACTGAGATTTACAAGGTGACCATAGCTTCATACCAACAATCTCTGTGGGATCGACCCTTACTCGCGTAAGGTTTATTACCTGGACGACCCAGTACACTTGCTGGTTAGTTGAACGGAGTTGTGAAAAGAAAGTGCTGAGTTAATGTTTTTGTGCACATACCAAAAAGCTAAAATTGTTGATCACAATTTTGTCGACCATTGTATCCCTTTTAGCTAAGCACATTTGAGCCTTAAGTTGTTTCCCAACCTTTTGGCTTGTTCTTTTTTGAAGTCGTAGTTGCGCCTCATCTTTAGCTGACGTCGACCTGTAATCCTTTGCCCCTGCTTGAGTTCGGACTTTTCCGTGAGACCGTGCTTTCAGAGTTTCGATCTCTTTGGGGAAGTCGTGCTCAAGCATCCTGACTTTGATCGATCTTTGAGTAGTTTCTCCTTGTGCGAGTCTGGTATTGCCCCTTTTACTTTGTTGAGGGGACTTTTCAGCCCCGTGTCCGACTTGTTTGTCTTCCCTGTTCGGGCTTTTTAGTCATAATCCAATAACTTTTTAGGTAGTGTTTCGATGGGGAACTTTTGTATAGTCTGTTTGGATGACTTTTTAGCGCCGTTTTGATTTGTGCGTTTGCCTTTTAAGTAGTGTCTTTTTTCAAGACTTCGTACCTTTTAGCAAAGCATTCCTGGCCTTCCTCTGGCCATTTGCGAGATGTCTTTGTCCCTTTTTGTGGATCTTTGTAGAGTGTCGGTACTTTGTTGTCCGACCTCTCTTGATCACTTCTGTTTTGTCCACTCTCTGCTTGGTCGAGGTGGTCCTTGGGGCTAACTTGTCCGACGACTTTTTAGTGTTCTCATAGAACACTTTTTAGTCATTCTAAACAATTTTGATAGCCTTGTCGTGGAGCCGTGGCTTTTTGGGCGGAGCTATGTCCGTTTCAGCGCATGTTTTTCGTTGGTCCGACTTCTTCTTGTCGGTCCAAGCTGTAGCTTTTGTTGGTCCGACTTCTTCTTGTCGGTCCAAGCTTTCGTTGGTCCGACTTCTTCTTGTCGGTCCAAGCTGTTGCTTTCGTTTGGTCCGACTTCTTCTTGTTGGTCCCTTCTAAGTTATTTCTAGTAATCCTCTTTTTTGGACCTTTGTCGGGTCTCTTTCAGGGATTACTTTTTATAACTTTTTTGTAGCTTTGGCGTGGGCCGACTTCTTCCTGTCGGTCCCTTTTAAGTTATTTCTAGTAATCCTCTTTTTTGGACCTTTGTTAGGTCTCTTTCAGGGATTACTTTTATAACTTGTTTTGTAGGAAACCGACTTCGTTAGGTCGATCTCTTCTAAGTTAAAGCAATTCCTCTTTAATAGGGTTGGCCAGACCTCTTTCCAGGGATTTGCTGATAACTTGGGTTGACTTGGTCCGACTTTTTAGTGTCGGCCAGTCTTTTTAAGTTATTATATAGCAATCCATAAGACCTCGTCAGGTTCTTTTTGGGATCACTTTCGATAACTTGCATTATTCTGTGTTCATCTTTGCCGATTTATAGATGGTGGTATCTGTCCCGGTTTGATTGTCCTTTAGGTGAATCGCGTTTTCACCTTTGTCGGACGATCATTCCTATCGAGATCGTACAGTGAATCTATTCTACACTTTCTGTCGATCTGTTGCTTTATAATCGGACGATGAATGCTTCAGATGAATGTGTCTTGATTGAGCAGTAAATATGGTTTTCACTTTGTCGACCTTTGTCAAAATCAAACGATGAATTCGGTTTTCATCGTGGTCGGGCGGTGAAGTTGGTTTTCACCTTGCCGGCCTGTCGCTTTGTAATCGAACGATGAATTTGGCTTTCATCTTGCCGACTTTGTCGTGATCTGGCGGTGAATTTGGTTTCCACCTTGCCGACCTTTGTCAAAATCAAACGATGAATTCGGTTTTCATTGTGGTCGGGCGGTGAAGTTGGTTTTCACTTTGCCGACCTTTGTCGTGATCGGGCGGTGAATTTGGTTTTCACCTTACCGACCTGTCGTAATCGGACGTCTTGGTAGGAAACTTTTTAGGGAATCTGCAAACTTTTAAACAATAAAATGAAGATATGAATAAGAGTGTGTACATGTTAGTGCTTACCCTTCTAGGTTAGGAAATCTTTCAGATCTCGGCCTAGTGCCTTTTGCAGGCATGCCATGACCTTGGTCGCTCTTGCCCCTCGAGGTCGGACACTTTGTGGTGACCTTTCCCTAGTACTTCCATGACTTGGCAGGGTCCTTTCCAATTAGCTGCTAGCTTTTCCTCTCCCGGTCGACTTGTTCTGATGTCATTTAGGATGAGCTTTTTCATTGTAGAGGATCGTTTTGGGAGATCCTTCTTCGACTTCTACTGGTATCATTGCCTCCATTCCATAAGCCAATCGGAAAAGTGATTCCTTTGTGGTGAAATTGGAGTTGTCCGATATACCCATAGGACTTGTGGGAGCTCTTTAGCCCAAGCTCCTTTTGCGTCCTGTAGCCTCCATTTTAACCCGGTTAGTATGACCTTATTGGAAGCTTCTGCTTGTCCATTAGCCTGTGGGTGTTTTATGGATGTGAATTGGTGCTTTATTTTCAAGTTGGCTACCAACTTTCTAAAGCCTGCGTCTGTGAATTGAGTGTCATTGTCTGTGGTGATGGAGTAAGGAACCTCACACCTTGTAACAATGTTTCTGTGCAAGAATTTCCGACTTCTTTGAGCTGTGGCATTAGCTAGGGGCTCTGCCTCAATCCATTTTGTGAAGTAATCCACCCCTACAATGAGGAACATGACTTGTCCCGATCCTTAGGGAAGGGGTCCGAGGAGGTCGAGTCCCCATTCTGCGAACGGCCAACGTGATGTTACATTGATGAGTTCCTCTGGTGGGGCAATGTAGAAGCTAACATGCTTTTGATGTAAAGCTTTGACTTTGTATTTGGGTTTTTGCTCTCTTGTTGCCTCCAAAGGGTGCCCCTGGACTTTCGTGTGAGTACTGGGGTTTCCCTTTTACTATTGTATCTGACACTTGATGTTTTGTTGTTATTGTCCGAGTTGTTTCTGATGACAAGTCATCTTAGCCTAGTTTCACTAGTCTTTTTCCTTTGTTTTCAATAGATTTTATGCACTTTCTTGATCCAAAAGCAAGCCATTTGGGTAGAATTTCATGTTTCCTTTGATTCAATCAACCATGGATGAATTGATGTATTTTCATGAGTTTTTATGCCATAATTGCTTAACTTTCAATAAGAAGAAGAACTCTCATGATTATAGCATAGCTTTGATGTTTTTGATTGATTGATGATAGGTGAAAAAAGCATTGAAGAAGGTTGAAGAAAGAAGGAATGGCAAAGAGCAAGAAAGGACAAAAAGCTTGAGCTAAAGCTTGCCTCAAGCTTTAGCTCAAACGTGAGGAAGAGCTTGACTTCACCCTGGAGGCATCAAAAGCTTGCGCCAACATTTGCCTCAAGCTAGATGTCAGACGTTGGCTTGCAAAAAGTTCATCCTGGAGGCCAAAAGCTTGCGCCAACGTTTGCCTCAAGCTTGAGGTCAAACGTTGGCGCCATATTAGCAAGGAAGAGCACTTTGTTTGAAGCCCTGGAGAAGCCAACGTTTGCACCAACGTTTGCCTCAAACGTTGGGCCAAACGTTGGCCAAGAGAGATGCATTGAAGAAGCCACGTTTGAGGTCACGTTTGACCTCAAACGTTGAGCCAAACATGGATGGCAGTAAAGAAAGGCAATCTGCTAAAAAAAGCTTGAGCCAAAGCTTGCCTCAAGCTTTGACTCAAGCTTAAATGGTTCATGGCCCGGTTCACAAGTGGTTTTCTTCCTAACACCAAGAGCAATCAACGGAGGCTACTATCAACCCAATTCCATCAAGGCCAAGGCCCAAATTCAAGGCTTGAAGATCATTTGAAGAAAGTGTATAAATAGCTTAGAATTTAAGTTTTCGGGGAGCTTTTCCTTTTGGGAGTTTTTTTTTTAGTTTTGTTGGGTAGTTTTGGAAAGCTTTTGGTTTCGAGATGTTTGGAGATTCTGAGTCTTGAGGAAGGAGAATTGAATTCTCTCCCTCTTAGTTTTCTTGTTTCCATTTCATTTACACTTGTCTTGAGTCTTGGGTGTTGAGAATTGAAGGAATTCTATTTCAATCTTACTTTGAGATCTCCCTCTGTTTTGATTTACTGCAACTTTTGGAAATTGAACTTTGAATTTACTTTTCTACATTGCTCTCTTCTTAAATTCTGCAATTTCTCTCTAAATTTGGATCTAGGAAGGCATTGAGATCTAGACTTAGTTATCTAGTCTCTTGGGTCCTGAGATCTGCCGGTTTCCACTTTCAATTCTTCTGTTGAATGCTTCTTCAAGCCAATTTACATTTCTTGTTTGAACCCTGCTGCAATTAAATTCATCTTTTACTTTCCTGCTTGTTGCAATTTACTTTTCTCTCGTTTAGTTTCTGCAATCCCAATTCCCAATTCCTTTTATAATTCAAGTAATTTACATTTCTTGCACTTTAAGTTTCAGTCATTTACATTTCTTGCAATCTAAGTTTCTGTAATTTATATTACTTGCATTTTAAGATTCAGCTTCTTTACTTCCTGTTCTCTTTAATTTTCTACAAATTACCCATTCCCTTTTACATTCTATGCAATTTAATTCTTGTCGAACACAAATTCACCCAAATCAACTTCTGTTTGCTTGACTAAATCAACCACTAAATTAAAATTGATCAATCCTTCAATCCCTGTGGGATCGACCTCACTCCCGTGAGTTTTATTACTTGATGCGACCCGGTGCACTTGCCGGTGAGTTTTGTGACGGATCATTTTCCGCACATCATGTTTTTGGCGTCGTTGCCGGGGATTGATTAGGTTGACAATGATTAAGTGAGGTGGTAGTTTAGATCAAGCACTTTTTCTATATTTTTTGACTAACCTACTAATTGTTTGAAGATTTGCCTCTATTAACCCACTAACTGTTTGAGGTTTTGCCTCAACTAACTACACTCAATTTTCAAAAGTACCACTGTGTGTTCCTTGTGTTAATTTGTATGTCACAAGAAAGAAGAGAAGCCAGAGGGAAGGCTATCATTGAAGAAGGAGCCTCTGAGGAAGAAGAACATCACGACATGAAACCGCAACTCATCACACTAATCAAGAAAAATTGTTCCTATGGCGGAAACCCATTGGAGGATCCTGAACAGCACATATCCATTTTTCTGAGGACTTGTGGTGCTGTCAACCCCGATGGTGTAAATCATGATACCTATAAGCTCTTGTTATTCCCCTTCTCACTAAAAGATGAAGCTGCACAATGGCTTGAAACCTTTCCCCAAGGGAGTATCACTAGTTGGGACGATTTGGTTGCCAAGTTTCTAGCCAAATTCTCCTCATCCCAACAGACCATCAAGCTGAAAGAGGGGACACATCCATTCAACAAGGAGAGAAAGAACCACTCTTCAAAGCATGGGAAAGATACAAGAAAGCAAGTGACAAAGTGGGTTTCCAAGATTTCTATGAAGGATTAACCCCAGAAACAAGAAAAGCGGTGGATTACTTCTCAGATGGCCTACTCAAAGCGACAATAACCGCCCAAGGAACTGCAAATTTCAATGACAAAGGAGTCAACAATCAACACTCATTTGAGGAACCACAGAATGCAATTTCAGAAAAGAAAGTGATGAATCTTGAAGGAGTGAAGGCAGTCATGAATCAAAACAAGTAGCTACACCATCAAACTCAGCAACAATTGGAGTCAATAGCTAGACAAATTGATTTTCTACATTCTACTATAGCGAATGCACAATTTCCACCATGGAAGCCACATTCTTATCTAAGAATGGGGGAATACCAACATCAAGAACAAAGGGGTTCCAACATAGGCAAACCCATGATCACAAACAACCAAAGTCACCCATCCAATAATGCCAATCAAAACCAATGCTCACAAAACATGCACCCTCAGTCTCATAACAACCCACAAAATCCACAGAATACCTTTGCAACACCCACATGTTACCCACACAATACATGTGGAATTCCTTCGCAAGGTTTTCCACAGCCACCAGTCCATCTCATACATTTGAACTATTCTCTGAAGATCACTAAGTTGGAGATCTTAATAGAGAGAATGATGAAGCACCAAGAGGTGACAACAAAGAACCAAGAAGCTTCAATCAGAAGAATTGAGAGGCAGATGGAGCAACTGGCTAAGCACCTTACAGAAATGGGTGAGAAGAGGGCAAATACTTTCCCCAGAACCACTGAAGACAACCTGAAAGACAATGAAAAAATTGCTAGGTGGGAGAAATGGAAAGCAATCATAGAAGGAAGTGAGAAGGCTATGGGAAAAGAAACAATCATCAAGGAGAAGCACCACAGAGAAGTTTCTCAAGAAGAAATAGAGGAAAGAAAACCCACAATAAGAGGAAAAACTCAAAGGCAACAGAATTCTCAACTTCCATGATCAGAGGATGGAGAATGTCAAGCTAGTGACAATAAAGAAGCGCTTGTTGGGAGGCAACCCAACCTAAGGTAGTTTTCTTTCCGTAGCTATTTCAATAAAGAGGCTAAGTAGCTTTATCTATATTTCAAGGAGCTAAGTTTGGTGTTGCACACCAAAACAAAGGGAGAATGAAGAATGCTAAGTTTGGTGTTCCACTAAAAATCTCATTTAAAAACACATTCTCACCTTCTGCATAAAGGGTTGCTAGCTCCAAGCAATCAAAAAAACTACTTAACCAATGTCTATTTTCTAGTTTTTAGTCTTATTGCCTTTAGCAAAGAAAAAGAGTTCCACCTATGGTCAATTTGATGCATGAGAACTATTGGCAAGGTACTAAGTTTGGTGTTCTCACACCAAAGTAAGTTCAAAAGCCCACAAATAATTCATGCATGCTGACCATTTTTCAAGTGCTTGGGGAACAAGCAACTTTCAAAGTTTATTGTAGGCAGTCAGTTGAATCTAATGAAGGATTAAGCACCATCAACCAAAGAGACAAAGAGGGATGCAAAGATCAACAATGGTGCTGAGAAGGAGTGAAGCAAGTAAACTCCAACAACAGGTTGTATTGTTAAGTGACTATCTTATATTCAAAACTGTTATGATTGATAGTGATATTGTACCCCTGTTTAGTATAATTTCCTTGTAGTCAATAACTAAGATGTTTGGTATATCATAGCACCATATACTTAAAATTTTGCTTGCACTCATGGTTTGGAAAAATACGAATAGCAAACATTTCTTTGAAGAGAAGGATTGAGGAATCAAAAAATTTATCGTGAGGTAAGCAAAAGATCAAGGGAAGTGGTGGTTCTGGTTGTAAGAATGTGTATTGAGGTTGCATGTTTGTGAAAACCTGCATGGGAGCTCATAGGCAGGAAATAGAGTTCAAAGAAGTATTGTGGAGATTCTCAAACATCTCTTGAGCCAAGAAGCAGCAAAAAAAAAAAGAGAGAGAACATGGCCCAAGGCTCTGAGCATCAATTACTAGGCATGAAAGAAGAAAGAAACAAGAACTCAAAGAGTTATTGTCCTAGTAAATGCTTGTGGTCGAAATGTGTCAACGAGAGAGGCTTGAGCAAGTAAATCCTTTGGGGTGCTTTAACATCTAATACCTTAAAACCAACTGGTTTATGAGTATTGATTGAAAGCTTATCTAAAGAGCCGCTTTAAGACATGACACTTAGAGTCAAGGCCAAAACACAGAAATCATAAGCTGCTTCATGGTGATTATCTATAAAGAGATTTCCACGGTATCATTTAGATGAAATTCCTAAGACCTAAGACTTTCGCGATGTGGGGACTAATAAACACTGAAGCCCTTACATAAACATATGATTCAGAGTTCACCCCACTGTCAATTAATCACTTCACTCACAAAGCATTACATGTCATTCTTCAATCTATTATAATCTGGCAGAAATTTTGAGCATAAATTCTTTTCTTGCTTGGGGACAAGCAAGCTTTAAGTTTGGTGTTGTGATGACAAGTCATCTTAGCCTAGTTTCACTAGTCTTTTTCCTTTGTTTTCAATAGATTTTATGCACTTTCTTGAGCCATAAGCAAGTCATTTGGGTAGAATTTCATGTTTCCTTTGATTCAAACAACCATGGATGAATTGATGTATTTTCATGAGTTTTTATGCCATAATTGCTTAACTTTCAAGAAGAAGAAGAACTCTCATGATTATAGCATAGCTTTGATATTTTTGATTGATTGATGATAGGTGAAAAAAGCTTTGAAGAAGGTTGAAGAAAGAAGGAATGGCAAAGAGCAAGAAAGGACAAAAAGCTTGAGCTAAAGCTTGCCTCAAGCTTTAGCTCAAACGTGAGGAAGAGCTTGACTTTACCCTGGAGGCATCAAAAGCTTGCGCCAACGTTTGCCTCAAGCTTGAGGTCAAATGTTGGCTTGCAAAAAGTTCATCCTGGAGGCCAAAAGCTTGCGCCAATGTTTGCCTCAAGCTTGAGGTCAAACGTTGGCGCCATATTAGCAAGGAAGAGCACTTTGTTTGAAGCCTTGGAGAAGCCAACGTTTGCGCCAACGTTTGCCTCAAACGTTGGGCAAAACGTTGGCCAAGAGAGATGCATTGAAGGAGCCACGTTTGAGGTCACGTTTGACCTCAAACGTTGAGCCAAACGTGGATGGCAGCAAAGAAAGGCAATCTGCTAAAAAAAGCTTGAGCCAAAGCTTGCCTCAAGCTTTGACTCAAGCTTAAATGGTTCATGGCTCGGTTCACAAGTGGATTTCTTCCTAACACCAAGAGCAATCAACGGAGGCTACTATCAACCCAATTCCATCAAGGCCAAGGCCCAAATTCAAGGCTTGAAGATCATTTGAAGAAAGTGTATAAATAGCTTAGAATTTAAGTTTTCGGGGAGCTTTTCCTTTTGGGAGTTTTTTTTTAGTTTTGCTGGGTAGTTTTGGAAAGCTTTTCGTTTCGAGTTGTTTGGAGATTCTGAGTCTTGAGGAAGGAGAATTGAATTCTCTCCCTCTTAGTTTTCTTGTTTCCATTTTCATTTACACTTGTCTTGAGTCTTGGGTGTTGAGAATTGAAGGAATTCTATTTCAATCTCACCTTGAGATCTCCCTCTGTTTTGATTTACTACAACTTTTGGAAATTGAACTTTGAATTTACTTTTCTACATTGCTCTCTTCTTAAATTCTGCAATTGCTCTCTGAATTTGGATCTAGGAAGGGATTGAGATCTAGACTTAGTTATCTAGTCTCTTGGGTCCTGAGATCTGCCGGTTTCCACTTTCAATTCTTCTGTTGAATGCTTCTTCAAGCCAATTTACATTTTCTGTTTGAACCCTGCTGCAATTAAATTCATCTTTTACTTTCCTGCTTGTTGCAATTTACTTTTCTCTCGTTTAGTTTCTGCAATCCCAATTCCCAATTCCTTTTATAATTCAAGTAATTTACATTTCTTGCACTTTAAGTTTTAGTCATTTACATTTCTTGCAATCTAAGTTTCTGCAATTTATATTACTTGCACTTTAAGATTCAGCTTCTTTACTTCCTGTTCTCTTTAATTTTCTGCAAATTACCCATTCCCTTTTACATTCTATGCAATTTAATTCTTGTCGAACACAAATTCACCCAAATCAACTTCTGTTTTGCTTGACTAAATCAACCACTAAATTAAAATTGATCAATCCTTCAATCCCTGTGGGATCGACCTCACTCCCGTGAGTTTTATTACTTGATGCGACCCGGTACACTTGCCGGTGAGTTTTGTGTCGGATCGTTTTCCGCACATCAGTTTCCTTATTTGTCCGAGTTGTTTGGTAATAACCCCATGGTTGACCTTTGTCTTCTTGAAAAAATATTGCTGAGATGTCTACTAAGATCTCGGACGGCATGTCTGATTGACTGGATTCCATAGTTTTAATGCGTGTTACTGTGGCTGACCCTGAGTATTGTGTGCGATGTACGAGGTTCCGTAGAATGAGTTGGTGTCGCTGGACCCCGAGGAGAGGGTTTGTTTTCCTTCCTTGTTGTGGTCTTGTAATGTAGCCTGGATGAGGCTTCTGTTATTCCCTCTGGTTTGGTGTTGGCTAGTTTTGAAAATGCATCAACTCGGGCATTCTGCTCCCGAGGTATGTGTCGGACTTCATATTCCCAGAAATGTCCGAGCTATTTTTTGTTTTTGTCCAGGGTCCCCCAAATTGTCTGAGCTGTTCTCTGGTTGTGTCCAAGGTCCCCCGAATTACCCGAGGTATTTTTTCATAGTGGGATCCTCAGTTTGGTTGCTCCCTTGTATTTGTGAGGTGACTACTTGTGAATCACTAGACATGGTAAGCTCCTACCTTCTTAGCTAGCCTTAAACTAGTCAGTAGTGCCTCGTATTCAGCTTGGTCATTTAGCTTGATTTGGCTTCCCTGATCGCTTTCTATAATTACACCTGCACCACTCCCGGTTTTGTTTGAAGAGTCGTCCATGTAGAGTTTCCATTTTATAGGATTTCCCAGGGTGTCAGTGTACTCTGTAATAAAGTCGGCCAGATACTGTGATTTGATGGCTGTCTAAGCTTTATGTCGAAGATTGATTTCGGATAACTTGACTGCCCACTGTAGGATTCTTCCTGCTAAGTCTGTTGATGAGCGGATAATTTGTACGCTTTTTGGCATTGTTTTTAGTATGTTTTTAGTATGATCTAGTTAGTTTTTAGTATATTTTTATTAGTTTTTAGTTAAAATTCACTTTTCTGGGATTTACTATGAGTTTGTGTGTTTTTCTGTGATTCCAGGTATTTTCTGGCTGAAATTGAGGGACCTGAGCAAAAATCTGATTCAGAGACTAAAAAGGACTGCAGATGCTGTTGGATTCTGACCTCATTGCACTCTAAGTGGATTTTCTGGAGCTACAGAAGCCCAATTGGCGCGCTCTCAACGGCGTTGGAAAGTAGACATCCTGGGCTTTCCAGAAATATATGATAGTCCATACTTTGCCCAAGATTTGATGGCCCAAACCGGCGTTCAAAGTCACCCTCAGAATTCCCAGCGTTAAACGCCGGAACTGGCACCAAAGTGGGAGTTAAATGCCCAAACTGGCATAAAAGCTGGCGTTTAACTCCAAGAAGAGTCTCTACACGAAAATGCTTCAATGCTCAGCCCAAGCACACACCAAGTGGGCCCGGAAGTGGATTTTTATGTCATTTACTCATCTCTGTAAACCTTAGGCTACTAGTTCTCTATAAGTAGGACCTTTTACTATTGTATCTTTGGATCTTTGGACATCTAGTTCTTAGATCATTGGGAGGCTGGCCATTCGGCCATGCCTAGACCTTGTTCTTATGTATTTTCAACGGTGGAGTTTCTACACACCATAGATTAAGGTGTGGAGCTCTGCTGTACCTCGAGTATTAATGCAATTACTATTGTTCTTCTATTCAATTCCGCTTGTTCTTGTTCTAAGATATCACTTGTTCTTCAACTTGATGAATGTGATGATCCGTGACACTCATCATCATTCTCACCTATGAACGTGTGCCTGACAACCACCTCCGTTCTACCTTCGATTGGGTGAATACCTCTTGGATTCCTGATACACGATGCATGGTTGATCGCCTGACAACCGAGTGCTCGCCTGACAAACGAGCCAGCCATTCCGTGAGATCAGAGTCTTCGTGGTATAGGCTAGAACTGATGGCGGCATTCAAGAGAATTCAGAAGGTCTAACCTTGTCTGTGGTATTCTGAGTAGGATTCAATGATTGAATGACTGTGACGTGCTTCAAACTCCTGAGGGCGGGGCGTTAGTGACAGACGCAAAAGAATCACTGGATTCTATTCCGGCCTGATCGAGAACCGACAGATGGATAGCCGTGCCGTGACAGGTGCGTTGAACATTTCCACTGAGAGGATGGGAGGTAGCCACTGACAACGGTGAAACCCTTGCTTAAGCTTGCCATGGAAAGGAGTAAGAAGGAATGGATGAAGACAGTAGGAAAGCAGAGAGACGGAAGGGACAGCATCTTCATACGCTTATCTGAAATTCCCACCAATGAATTACATAAGTATCTCTATCTTTATCTTTATGTTTTATTCGTATATCACCCATATCCATTTGAGTTTGCCTGACTGAGATTTACAAGGTGACCATAGCTTGCTTCATACCAACAATCTCTGTGGGATCGACCCTTACTCGCGTAAGGTTTATTACTTGGACGACCCAGTACACTTGCTGGTTAGTTGTGCGAAGTTGTGTTTATGCCATGGTATTGAACACCAAGTTTTTGGATTCATTACCGGGGATTATTTGAGTTGTGAAAAGAAGAGATCACAATTTCGCATACCAAGTTTTTGGCGCCGTTGCCGGGGATTGTTGAGTTTGGACAACTAACGGTTCATCTTGTTGCTTAGATTAGGTATTTTTTTTTCGGAATTCTTAAGAATGAATTCTAGAGTTTCATGATGATTTGTTGAAGTCTGGCTGGCTGTGAAGCCATGTCTAATTTCATTGGACCGAGGTTTCAACTTATCATCACAAGAGCTTGTTGATTTCTATCAATCTTGCTTTTGGAGCAGTGATCTGCTAAGGCTTGGCTGGCCTTTGGCCATGTCTAGTGTTTTGGACCGAAGCTTTCTTTGAAAGCTTGGCTGGCTGTGAAGCCATGTCTAATTCTTGGACCGGAGTCTTAGACTAAACATTGCATGATTCCTGGAATTCTCATTAAGAATTTTGATACCTTTTTCCACTTAATTTTCGAAAAACACAAAAAATTTACAAAATCATAAAATCCAAAAATATTTCTTGTTTGAGTCTAGTGTCTCATCTTAAGTTTGGTGTCAATTGCATGCATTCATTCATGTGTCTTAAGGATCTTCAAGTAATTCTTGATGACTTCTCACTCTGATCTTTGAATTCTCTTGACTTGAGTGTTTATGTGTCTCATGTGCATTTTCATTAGTGTCAGTAATATACAAACTGCTAAGTTTGGTGTCTTGCATGCATTGTTGTTTGATTTTAGTTGCATTTTTTATTATTCCTTATTACTAAAAAATCCAAAAATATTTTTAATTTGTGTCTTTTCAAGTCAATAATACAGAGAATTGAAGATTCAGAACATACAGCAGAGGAATTGCACAGAAAAAGTTGGGCGTTCAAAACGCCCAGTGAAGAAGGACAGACTGGCGTTTAAACGCCAGCCAGGGTACCTGGTTGGGCGTTTAACGCCCAAAAGGGTATAGTTTTGGGCGTTAAACGCCAGAATGTGCACCATTATGGGCGTTTAACGCCAGGATGGCACAAGAGGGAAGATTTTGTTTTCAATGCAAATTTTTTTCAAGTTTTCAAAATTTTTCAAAATCAAATCTTTTTCAAATCATATCTTTTCAATCAAATCTTTTTCAAAATCAATTTTTTTTTTCAAGGATACTTGCTATCAATTAATGATTTGATTCAACATTTCAAGTATGTTACCTTTTCTGTTGAGAAAGGTTTAATGTTTGAATCATATCTTTTCTTGATAGCCAAGTCATTAATTTTAAAATCAAATCTTTTTAAAATGTTTTTCAAATCATATCTCTCAATCACATCTTTTTAAAACAAATCATATCTTCTTAACCACATCCTTTTCAAAATAGCTTTCAATCAAATCTTTTTGATTTCTAATTTCAAATTCTTTTTCAAAAATCACTTGATTTCTTTTCCACTTTTTGTTTTTGAAAATTATCAATCAAAGTTTTTCAAAAATGTTTTCAAAATCTTTTACTTAGTTTTCGAAAATTACTTCCTTTCTTCTCACATCCTTCTATTTATGGACTAACACTATTCCTTAATGCAAAATTCGAACTCCATCTTCTTTGATAAGTTCGAATTTTCTATTTCTGCCTTCTATTTTTCTTTTCTTATGACACCTAAAGGAATCTCTATACTGTGACATAGAGGATTCCACATTTCCTTGTTTTCTTCTCTTTCATATGAGCAGGAGCAAAGACAAAAGCATTCTTGTTGAGGCTGACCCTGAACCAGAAAGGACCTTGAAGCGAAAGCTAAAAGAAGCCAAAGCACAACTCTCTGTAGAGGACCTAACAGAAATCTCCAAAGAAGAAAAATCCATGGCAGCCGAAAACAACAACAATGCCAACAATGCAAGGAAGGTGCTGGGTGACTTTACTGCACCTACTCCTGACTTCTATGGGAGAAGCATCTCTATCCCTGCCATTGGAGCAAACAACTTTGAGCTTAAGCCTCAATTAGTTTCTCTAATGCAACAGAATTGCAAGTTCCATGGACTTCCATTGGAAGATCCTCATCAGTTTTTAGCTGAATTCTTGCAAATCTGTGACACTGTCAAGACTAATGGGGTTGACCCTGAAGTCTACAGACTTATGCTATTCCCTTTTGCTGTAAGAGACAGAGCTAGAACATGGTTGGACTCACAACCTAAAGAAAGCCTGGACTCTTGGGAAAAGCTAGTCAATGCCTTCTTGGCAAAGTTCTTTCCACCTCAAAAATTGAGTAAGCTTAGAGTGGAAGTCCAAACCTTCAGACAGAAGGAAGGAGAATCCCTCTATGAAGCTTGGGAAAGATACAAACAATTAATCAGAAAGTGTCCCTCTGATATGCTTTCTGAATGGAGCATCATAGGTATTTTCTATGATGGTCTGTCTGAACTGTCCAAGATGTCTTTGGATAGCTCTGCTGGAGGATCTCTTCATTTGAAGAAGACGCCTACTGAAGCTCAAGAGCTCATTGAAATGGTTGCAAATAACCAATTCATGTACACTTCTGAAAGAAATCCTGTGAACAATGGGACTAGTCAGAAGAAAGGAGTTCTTGAGATTGACACTCTGAATGCCATATTGGCTCAGAACAAAATATTGACTCAACAAGTCAATATGATTTCTCAAAGTCTGTCTGGAATGCAAAATGCACCGGGTAGTACTAAGGAAGCTTCATCTGAAGAAGAAGCTTATGATCCTGAGAACCCTTCAATAGAAGAGGTGAATTACATGGGAGAACCCTATGGAAACACCTATAATCCTTCATGGAGAAATCATCCAAATTTCTCATGGAAGGATCAGCAGAGACCTCAACAAGGTTTCAATAATAATAATGGTGGAAGAAACAGGTTTAGCAATAGCAAGCCTTTTCCATCATCTTCTCAGCAACAGACAGAGAGCTCTAAGCAGAACACCTCTGACTTAGCAACCATGGTCTCTGATCTAATCAAAACCACTCAAAGTTTCATGACTGAAACAAGGTCCTCCATTAGAAATTTGGAGGCACAAGTGGGTCAGCTGAGCAAGAGAATTACTGAACTCCCTCCTAGCACTCTTCCAAGCAATACAGAAGAAAATCCAAAAGGAGAGTGCAAGGCCATCAACATGGCCGAATTTGGAGAGGAAAGAGAGGCAGTGAACGCCACTGAGGAAGGCCTCAATGGACGTCCACTGGCCTCCAATGAGTTCCCCAATGAGGAACCATGGGAATCTGAGGCTCAAAATGAGACCATAGAGATTCCATTGAATTTACTTCTGCCATTCATGAGCTCTGATGAGTATTCTTCCTCTGAAGAGGATGAGTATGTCACTGAAG
Organism: Arachis hypogaea; assembly: GCF_003086295.3. Lineage (NCBI taxonomy): Eukaryota > Viridiplantae > Streptophyta > Magnoliopsida > Fabales > Fabaceae > Arachis > Arachis hypogaea. The sequence continues at coordinate 43,631,606 of NC_092042.1, read as the reverse complement.
AGCAAGTTGCTAAATACCTTGGAGCAATCATGAAGCTAAATGACAAGTTATTTGGAAATGAGACTTGGGAGGATGAACCCCCTTTGCTCACCAAAGAACTGGATGACTTGTCTAGGCAGAAACTGCCTCAAAAGAGACAGGATCCTGGGAAGTTTTCAATACCTTGTACCATAGGCACCATGACCTTCAAGAAGGCCTTGTGTGACTTAGGGTCAAGTGTAAACCTCATGCCTCTCTCTGTAATGGAGAAGCTAGGGATCTTTGAGGTGCAAGCTACAAAAATCTCACTAGAGATGGCAGACAATTCAAGAAAACAAGCCTATGGACTTGTAGAGGATGTTCTGGTAAAAGTTGAAGACCATTACATCCTGCTGATTTCATAGTCCTAGAGACTGGGAAGTGCATGGATGAATCCATCATCCTTGGCAGACCCTTCCTAGCCACAGCAAGGGCTGTGATTGATGTTGATAGAGGAGAATTGATCATTCAAGTGAATGAAGAATCCTTGGTGTTTAAGGCCCAAGGATATCCCTCTGCCACCATGGAGAGGAAGCATGAAGAGCTTCTCTCAAAACAGAGCCAAACAGAGCCCCCACAGTCAAACTCTAAGTTTGGTGTTGGGAGGCCACAACTAAACTCTAAGTTTGGTGTTGAACCCCCACATTTAAACTCTAAGTTTGGTGTTGGGAGGTTCCAACATTGCTCTGAGTATCTGTGAGGCTCCATGGGAGTCCTCTGTCAAGCTACTGACATTAAAGAAGCGCTTGTTGGGAGGCAACCCAATGCTACAAACGAGTGCTCGCCTGACAAACCGAGTGCTCGCCTGACAACCGAGTGCTCGCCTGACAAACGAGCCAGCCATTCCGTGAGATCAGAGTCTTCGTGGTATAGGCTAGAACTGATGGCGGCATTCAAGAGAATCCGAAAGGTCTAACCTTGTCTGTGGTATTCTGAGTAGGATTCAATGATTGAATGACTGTGACGTGCTTCAAACTCTTGAGGGCGGGGCGTTAGTGACAGACGCAAAAGAATCACTGGATTCTATTCCGGCCTGATCGAGAACCGACATATGGATAGCCGTGCCGTGACAGGGTGCGTTGAACATTTCCACTGAGAAGATGGGAGGTAGCCACTGACAACGGTGAAACCCTTGCTTAAGCTTACCATGGAAAGGAGTAAGAAGGAATGGATGAAGACAGTAGGAAAGCAGAGAGACGGAAGGGACAGCATCTTCATACGCTTATCTGAAATTCCCACCAATGAATTACATAAGTATCTCTATCTTTATCTTTATGTTTTATTCGTATATCACCCATATCCATTTGAGTTTGCCTGACTGATATTTACAAGGTGACCATAGCTTGTTTCATACCAACAATCTCTGTGGGATCGACCCTTACTCGCGTAAGGTTTATTACTTGGACGACCCAGTATACTTGCTGGTTAGTTGTGCGAAGTTGTGTTTATGCCATGGTATTGAACACCAAGTTTTTGGATTCATTACCGAGGATTATTTGAGTTGTGAAAAGAAGAGATCACAATTTCGCATACCATCTGTTTTCTGTAGGATGCCTTCTATGGGCTGGTTGGTCCGATCTCTGATAGTGTGAGCTTGAAAATATGGGCGGAGTTGTCGAGAAGAGAGTATGAAGGCGTATGCAAACTTTTCTATCTTTTGATAGTTTAGTTTGGCCCTTTGTAGAGCCTTGATGATGAAGTAGATGGGTTGTTGCCCACTTTTGTTTTCTTTAACTAGTGATGAGGCTATTGCCTGACTTCCCACTACGAGGTATAATATGAGCTTTTCACTTTCCCTTGGTCAGGTAAGAATGGGTGGTTGCCCCAAGAATTTTCAAAATCTCGGAAGGCTTGTTTGCACCCCGTTGTCCTATTCAAACCTCTCTCCCTTCCTTAATATACCTCTTTGAGGTGTCCTTTGCGAGATGATTTAGACATCCATCCTCCTGCGAATCCTCTATGAACATGTCTCTCAGGGGTGTGAGGTGGACGTTCAACTCGTTTGACCTCTTTGGTGTGAGATGTTTGACTTGTCCGACCTCTTTGGTGTGAGGTGGACCTTCAACTTGTCCTACCACTTTGGTGTGAGATGGACCTTCAACTTTGTCCGACCTCTTTGGTGTGAGGTGGACCTTCAACGCGTCTGACCTCTTTGGTGCGAGGTGGACCTTCAACGCGTCCGACCTCTTCAGTGCGAGGTGGACCTTCAACGCGTCCGACCTCTTCGGTGCGAGGTGGACCTTCAACGCGTCCGACCTCGTCAGTGCTCTTTGGTTTTGGATTCGGCGAAGTGGTGGGATCTTCTCAGTGTTGCATATTTCTCGGTAGACATCCACAAGAGACACCCGAAGGGGTGTAATTGTGGTATTTTCTAGGCTTCTCTACATGTTGATCTTCTTTTTTCTTGGACTCTTTATCCTTATCCCGGGAGGAGTAGGAATGTTCGGTTTTTGAGATCTTTCCTAGTCGAGAGTTTTCCTCCATGTTGATGTACTTCTCATCTCGTTCTTGCACCTTGTTCAGAGATGTGGGATGTTTCTTTGATATAGAGTGACTAAAAGGTCCCTCTCGTAGGCCATTGATGAGACCCATAATGGCTGCTTCAGTTGGCAGACTTTTTATGTCCAAACATGCTTTGTTGAATCTTTTCATGTAGTTGCGAAAACTTTCACGGTCTCCTTGCTTGATTCCTAATAGACTTGGGGCGTGTTTAGCCTTATCTTTTTGGATGGAGAATAACGGATTGCATCTGAGGCCTCCGTGAGATACATCCTGCTTCTGAAATTGCTAAGATGATGGCTTGGATCTGATGTGCCGTTTGTACAGAGTCATGTCTGGAGCTTTGAAGTCCTTTGGGACCTTTTAGCTTTCATGATCTCTTTGGTGAATAGATCTTGATCCTTGCAGGAGCTATCCTCATGAGAGGATCGATTAGCTTTGGTCTTGAGATCTGCTTTGAGTTTTAGGAGTTTGTCCTCCAATTCTCGGCGTCGCATTATTTCCCTTTGTAGCTCTTTCTCAACCTCTCGTTGATGTAGGGCTTCTTTTTCAAGTTGTTTCGGACGGTCTTGAAGCACTTCCATGGCTCCCGTGTTTGGAGAATTCTTTTCGTTGTTGAGTTGAGGAGTATCCTTTGGTGTAGTGTGATAAACCACTATTTTATGGTTTATCTTGTGCTCAATTGAGTGGATTTTATCAACTCTTTACCCACTTATTCATAATATTTGCATAGTTTTATATTTCCTTCCTGATTTCGTACTATGATTGAAAACATACTTCTTTGATCTTATATTTGCTTATTATTAATCCTCTCTTATTACCATTAGATGCCTTGATATGTGTGTTAAGTGATCTAAGAGATTACAAGAAGCATGCAAAGTGGATGGAATACAAGAAGTTGGAGAAAGTGCTAAGCTGTCCAGCCTGACCTCTTTGCACTCAAACGGCTATAACTTTAGCTACAGAGTTCCAAACGACGCGGTTCTAGTTGCGTTGGAAAGCTAACGTCCGGGGCTTCGATTTGATATATAATTTGCCATAGCTGCCCCAACGCCAGACGACGCAAACGCGTGCGTCACGCGGACGCGTGACCTGGCAGGAACACAACCCGTGCGGCCGCGTAAGCCATGCGGCCGCGTCACTTTTTCGTGACCTGTACGTACCAGAATACGCTGGGGGTGATTTCTGGGCTCTTTTTAACCCAGTTTGCGGCCCAGAAAACACAGATTAGAGGCTATAAAGTGGGGGAATCCCTTCATTCATGAGGAGACTCTCATAATTCACTTTTCATGTTTTAGATGTAGTTTTTAGAGAGAGAGGTTCTCTCCTCTCTCTTAGTATTAGGATTTAGGATTTCTCTTAGTTTTAGGAGTGGCTCTCAATCCCAGGTTCTTTATTTATTTTATTTCAGTTTGTTAATGTTGGTTTACAAACTTCATGTTAGAATTGATTTCTTTTATTAATGCATTTTGAGGTATTTCAGATTATGATTGTTTTATTCTGTTTAAGATTGCTTTCTATTCAATTTAGATTTATTTTTCCCTTTCGGCTTTGGTTAAATAATTGGTGACCCTTGAGTTATCAAACTCATTGTTGATTGAAAATTGGAATTCTTCAAGAATTAATTCAAGTTCTAATAACTCTAGTCTTTCCCAAGGAAAGACTAGGACCTGAGGAATCAGAATTAATTCATCCACATAACTTACCTTCATAGTTGGAGGTTAACAAAGTGGGAGAAGAATCCAATTCTCTTTACAATTGATAAGGATAACCAGGATAGGACTTTCTGCTTTCGTACCTTGCCAAGAGTTTATTTTATAGTTATTTATTTATTTTATTTCTTCTTATGCAACATACTGCTCCCTAATTTCCAAAACCCCTAATTTACAAACTCATAACCAATAATAAGAATATACCTCCCTGCAATTCCTTGAGAAGACGACCCGAGGTTTGAATACTCGGTTATCAATTTCAAAGGGGTTTGTTACTTGTGACAACCAAAACGTTTGTATGAAAGGACTTTTGAAGGTTTAGAAACTATACTTGCAACAAGGATTTATCTGCAAATTTCTAGACCACGCAAAAGTTCTCTCATCAAAATGGCGCCGTTGCCGGGGAATTGCAAACGTGTGCCTTATTATTGGTTATTGTAAATATTTGCTTTTTGATTTGTTTTTATTTTTTATTTTTATTTGCTTTTTCGTAAATTAAGAGGTTATTGATTTTTATTTTAAAATTTTTATCTTATCTTATCTTATTTCAAAAATCAAATTTAAAAATTTTCAATTTTCAAATTTCAAAAAAAATTCAAATTTCAAAAATTAAAAATTCAAATTTCAAAATTTAAAATTCAAATTTCAAAATTTAATTTTCAAATTCAAAATTTAAATAACCTTTTAATTTCAATTTGTTTTTATTTTTGTTTTTAATTTTTTTTATTTGCTATCATGAACTCTCACCCCTTTGGCTATGAGTTTGGTTACAATAATGTTGCAGGAAGAAGAAATTACAATGAGAACAGGCATCAAGGTTGGAACAATCAAAGATGGGAGGAGCCACAAGGACTTGATCAATCCTCATGGCAACAACCATCTCCAATGGACTATCAACAACCACCACCATATGCCTATGAACCCTTTCCTCAACATAACTTTGGACCACCAAACTCACAAGCCCCTTTCCGCCATTCACCTCCATATGACCCTAACCCTCAACCACCATACCAACCACCTTATGAGCCATATGAACCATATATAGAACCACCCCAATTCCAACCCAATTACTCCCAAGAACCACTACTTCAATATTCATCATCTTCATATCCATCAATCCAAGAGCACTATGATCCTACTTATGAAAGCCGAGTACATCAAGAGACAAAGGATCGTTTCAAGGAAACAGTGGATCGATTTCAGGCAACCATTCAACAACTGGAGCAAGTAGTAATTCAATGGGTTTCTAGGCGCTCAAATATACAAGGATCAGCCACAGCTCCATGTGGATAGTCTACTGAAGAGCGTAGCATGACGGAGATACCAGAAACCCCAGTGGACAAGACAGAGAATGAATTCGTACTAGAACAAGTAGAAGATGCTGTCATTGTTCAAGAAGAAGAAGAAGTGGTTGAAGACTTAGGAGATGCAGAACTTCCATGGGAAAGTCAAGACATAGAGCCTCCTTCCAAGACGGTTGAAATTGATGCTGAGGAGGGTGTACAACCTCCAAAGCATATCATAGTTGAAGACTTGGAAGAGGTTGATCAAGAGATGGAGATTCAAGAAGAAGAAGCACAACCTACCATGCCCTTGGAAAGCAATGAAGAGGAGATTGAATTGAAAGAGAGCTACCAAGAGGAAGAGGTTGAAATTGAAGAAGCTTGCAAAGAGGTGGTAATTATCAGAGAGGAGCACAAGGGAGTGGAGCTTGCAATTTCATTAAAAATACCTCCCCCTAAGTTGCCATCATCCTTCACAACATTCAAGTGGGTAAAATTCATATCCCTTAGCTTTCTAATCCCACTTGAATATGCGCTACTGGAGACGGATGGTCAACTTAGAGCTCTTTGTGGCATCAAGAGTAAGAGGAAGATGGTCAGTGGTAAGAATTGTCCTGCAAGGTTCATCATGGTTGGAAGCTTTAAGTTTAAACGCAAAGGTTGGTATAAAGCTCAACTGAATGGGTCTAGGAAGCTGTTTGGTCGCTGCAATGAGAATTCAGATCACCTTTCACCCGGCTGGAAAAATGCAGATCGAGGCAAAAACGGATGTAAAAGTAAAGTTTGGGATCCTGGAATCTGTTCTGGCATTTGTCACCCCGGGAGCCTAAGAATCTGTTTGAAGCTTCTTAAGGGCTTTACATGCTTAGTTTGGGATCCGGAGGACACTGGAATCACAAACATTGGTGGAGATTCCTGGATGAGTTCAAGTACAAGCCACCATAACAGGAAGCTCACCAAATGTCCAACTTAAGGACTTTAACTAAAAGTGCTAGGTGGGAGACAACCCACCATGGTACGATCGTTCATTTTTTATTTTTATTTAGTTTTATTTGTTTTCTAGTTTTATTTTATTTTATTATATTGAACCTGGAGTTTTCCGTCACATTCATATTAACACTGCATTCTTCATTTTTCAAAAAAAAAGGGATTTACGCACGCGACGCGGCAGCGTCGCTGACGCGTCCGCGTCGTATGTGCGTTAGGAGAAAAAGAAATTGAACAGAGAGTTACGCAGGAGCAGGGCTGGAGGCGTGCCAAGGGCACAAATCGTCCCACGCGACCGCATCGCTGATGCGGCCGCGTCATTTGCAAAATGGCTTCCCCACGCGTCCGCGTCACCCACGTGACCGCGTGGCCCTGGATTTCGACGTAACAAGGTGTATGGCCGAAAGTTGAGCTGGAATTGGGCTGGACTCGTGCTGGAAGCCCAAGCCCTACCACGCGACCGCGTGCCCCACGCGGCCGCGTCATTTTAAGAAAAAGGCCACCCGCGCGATCGCGTCGACTACGCGACCGCGTCACCCTGGATTTTGGCAATACTAAGTTTTGAACAGAGAGTTGTGCGACCGCGAGGCTGCACTCGCGCCACTAGCACAAATCAAGTCACGCGATCGCGTGCTCCACGCGTCCGCGTCGCCTAACCTTATTGCGCACCACGCAACCGCGTCACCCACGCGACCGCGTCGCCAGCGTCACACAACCTCTCCAGATTAGTGCCAATTTTCTTATCTTTTCTTCTCCGAATCCTTATTCTTCTTATCTTTTCTTATTTCTTTCTTCTTCCTTTCTTATTTTCTCTCACTTCCATTCTATTTTATTTAATTTATTTGCATACTTTCATTCATTGCATTTTTTTTATTTTGTGCATATTTTTATTTTCTTTTCTAAATTTGTTATTTTCGTGTTAAAAATTTACTTGGGAAATTTTTTTCTTGTAAATTATTATGAAATTGTTTGACAATTATATATTACTTTTTGAAGGGTTGCTTGCATGTTCAATTTAATACTTTCAATAGCTTATTTACCATACATGCTATGTTTTTGTGAAAAAGCCCATATGGCATTATGCACTTCTCTATTATACTTTATACTATTAAATGCTTGCTTTTCATAAACTCCCTTTACTATTTTATTAATTGAATATAATTGTCAATACAAACATGGTGATTTATTACAAGTGATGCTTGGTCTATGCTACTCATGCCCTTTGCCGGCATGCCAATAAACACCTTGCATTCACTTGTGCTTATATGCACTAGCTATTTTCAATTGATGGCTTTTCACATGTACTCGCGAGCATGTGTTAATGTCAATTACATCCTAATGTGCATCCATCACCACTCTTCCGTTCTCTTCCTTGCTATATATATATATATTTGAATTTAATTTACTTTCTCTTCCCTTCTTCAGGATGGCCACCAAGGAAGGAAATGAGAAAGCTACTCCCAAACCGCCGCAAGGAAAGGAACAAAAAGAGCTCAGCTGAGAAACCACAACCCCCATCCAGTTGCACATCTCAGCATGCACCGAGGACGGTGCAATCTTTAAGTGTGGGGAGGTCAATACCGATCTCCATAGGTTAGTTATTTCTTGACTCAACACCAAAAATTTTTTATTTTATTTGTTTGTTCATTGTTGCATTTGCATAATTGATTGCATATTTGTTTGATTTTTTGCATTTTTTACCGCTTGGTTGAAGTAATATTTTCTTTTCGAAGAAACCTTTTAAAGTATTTCACTAATTTGAATAAAATTTTTTGTTACACTTGTTTGAAGAAATATTATATTGGAACATGGTTTAGAGCTCGAACACACAAAACCTGTAAGATTTTTTAGCCTAATTGATTGGTTGCATTTTATCAACCAATAATTTATTTTTTATGTGTGTTTTTCTCTCTAAAATTGTGATCTTTGTCTTGCTTAATTCTATATTTTCATTATTTGATGTATACATGCACTTACATGATTGAGGCCTTTGTTTCACTGAGCTCACATACCCATATGGCCTTACCTTTCATTATCCCTTGCAAACCAATTTTGAGCCTATTATACCCATTTGTTCTTTATTTTAGCATATCATCAACTCTAAGCGAAAAACAATAATGTCCTTAATTTGAATCCTTGGTTAGCTTAGACTAGTGAAAGTGCTTATGATTTAAGTGTGGGAAAATTGTGTTTGGAAACATTTAGTTTGAGAATTGAGTATGTTAGAAATTTCTGAAAATGTGAAAGAAATGTTTAGGACATGTTTATGCATTCAATAATTTAATCATATGCATTGAGAAAAACAAAAGAAAAATAATATAAAAAAAGAGAGAAAAATAAAAGAAAAAGAAAAGAAAAAGAGCAAATAAAAGGGGACAAAATGCCCCAAAGTGAGTGGTGAAAGCAATGTATATGAGTTGTACTTGAAATTAGAATGTATGAATATGTGGAAAACATAGTTAATGGATGGTTAGATGTTGTATTATGATTACATGGATTGTCTAAGTTAGGTGGAAAAGTTTAAGTTAATTAAGGATTAAGATTTTTAGTCCACTTGGCCAAATACAATCCTACCTTGACCTTAACCCCATTACAACCCTTAAAAGACCTCTTGATATGTGTATTTATGCATTAAGTTTTTGTTGATTGTTAGATGAAGAGCAAGCCTTAGAAAGCAAGGTTAGTAGAGAATTGAGAGAGTCGAACCTTAAACACTTGAATGATTAGAGTGTATACACTTCCAATGAGGGTTCGATGCTCGATTCTTTGTTCCCGGCTTTCATGAGCTATTTTCTTCTGCAAGTTTACTTTTACTTCATTTTTATGATTTGAATCAGTGAAATCCAGTTCATATATGTTCTTGAAAGATTTATTTATTTTTAACCAAGTAGGTAGAAACATTCTGCATGTAGTTGCATTCATATAGATAGGATTGCATTCCATATTAATCTACCATTCCTCTTCATCTTTATAGTTTCTCTTGAGCTTCGCATGAGGACATGCTAGTGTTTAAGTGTGGGGAGGTTGATAAACCACTATTTTATGGTTTATCTTGTGCTCAATTGAGTGGATTTTATCAACTCTTTACCCACTTATTCATAATATTTGCATAGTTTTATATTTCCTTCCTGATTTTATACTATGATTAAAAACGTGCTTCTTTGATCTTATATTTGCTTATTATTAATCCTCTCTTATTACCATTAGATGCCTTGATATGTGTGTTAAGTGATCTCAGAGATTACAGGGCAGGAATGGCTCAGAGGATGGAAAGGAAGCATGCAAAAGTGGAAGGAATACAAGAAGTTGGAGAAATTGCTAAGTTGTCCAGCCTGACCTCTTTGCACTCAAACAGTTATAACTTTAGCTACAGAGGTCCAAACGACACAGTTTCAGTTGCGTTGGAAAGCTAACGTCCGGAGCTTCGATTTGATATATAATTTACCATAGCTGCCCCGACGCCAGGCGACGCGAACGCGTGGGTCACGCGGACGCGTGACCTGGCAGGAACACAACCCGCGTGGCCGCGTCACTTTTCCGCGACCTGTACGTTCCAGAATATGCTGGGGGCAATTTCTGGGCTGTTTTTAACCCAGTTTGCGGCCCAGAAAACATAGATTAGAGGCTATAAAGTGGGGAATCTATTCATTCATGAGGAGGCTCTCATAATTCACTTTTCATGTTTTAGATGTAGTTTTTAGAGAGAGAGGTTCTCTCCTCTTTCTTAGTATTAGGATTTAGGATTTCTCTTAGTTTTAGGAGTGGCTCTCAATCCCGGGTTCTTTATTTTTTTTATTTCAATTTGTTAATGTTGGTTTACGAACTTCATGTTAGAATTGATTTCTTTTATTAATGCATTTTGAGGTATTTCAGATTATGATTGTTTTATTCTGTTTAAGATTGCTTTCTATTCAATTTAGATTTATTTTTCCCTTTCGGCTTTGGTTAAATAATTGGTGACCCTTGAGTTATCAAACTCATTGTTGATTGAAAATTGGAATTCTTCAAGAATTAATTCAAGTTCCAATAACTCTAGTCTTTCCCAAGGAAAGACTAGGACTTGAGGAATCAGAATTAATTCATCCACATAACTTACCTTCATAGTTGGAGGTTAACAAAGTGGGAGAAGAATCCAATTCTCTTTACAATTGATAAGGATAACCAGGATAGGACTTCCTGTTTTCGTACCTTGCCAAGAGTTTATTTTATAGTTATTTATTTATTTTATTTCTTCTTATGCAACATACTGCTCCCTAATTTCCAAAACCCCTAATTTACAAACTCATAACCAATAATAAGAACATACCTCCCTGAAATTCCTTGAGAAGACGACCCAAGGTTTGAATACTCGGTTATCAATTTCAAGGGGGTTTGTTACTTGTGACAACCAAAACGTTTGTATGAAAGGACTTTTGAAGGTTTAGAAACTATACTTGCAACGAGGATTTATCCGCAAATTTCTATACCACTTAAAAGTTCTCTCATCATAGTGTCCGCGTTTTTGTGCGGCGTTCTATCCTCTAGATCTGAATCGTGGTCGTTGTCATAGTCATCCGCCATGGTAATGGGATGAATTCCAGGTTCCCCGGCAACGGCGCCAATGTTCTGAGGGTTACCTGAATCTGTAGGTTGATCTCGGACGAGATCTTCTGTGCTGATCGGAGCCGACGCATCCGGCAGGTGTATAGCGGCCAGAGCTGGTGTGTCTGACTTGTGGAATTGAGAATGCTGTTGATCCCTTGTCACCGAAGGGTGGGGGGTACCTGCAAGGGACTTCGATGCTTAAGTTAGCAAGGGTATTAAACAGGTATTGAGTAGAATCAGACTATGAGTTATACCTGGTTGCTCTAGTGTATTTATAATGGTGAGAAGTGACCTTTCTGGAGATAAGATAGTTATCTTATCTTATCTTATCTTTATCTTTGAGTGAGGTCATCTTATCTTTAGGGGAACCGCCTTTATCTTTCTGGGCTTTGGTTGCCTTTAGATTGGGCTGTGTTCCTTCGCTTTGGGCCTGCTTTGGGCTCCTTTGGCGAGTCGGCCGAGCTCTTTGAGAAGAGGTCGGGCATTTGGCCGAGCTCTTTGAGAAGAGGTCGGATAATCTGACAGCTTGTTGCTAAACATCCCAGGTCAGACCGCTTGACCCAGGGTATGAACACCTTTGTATCAGCTTAAAATAGAAAATTAAAAGAATAAAAACAAAGAAAATACTTAATCTAGACTTTTCACACACTTAATCATTGTCGATCTATATTAATCCCTGGCAACGGCGCAAAATTAGAATTTCACACAAACTCACCGGCAAGTACACCGGGTCGCATCAAGTAGTAATAACTCACAAGAGTGAGGTCGATCCCACAGGGATTGATGGATCAAGAAACTTTATTGAGGTGATTAGTCTAGTCAAGCTAACAAATTGGGTGAAATTGAAGCAGCGGAAAGTAAATTGCGGTGAATTTAAAGTGTAGAATGTAGATTGTAGAAACTTAAAGAGCAAGAAAAGTAAATTACATCAAATGTAAAGGGAATTGGGTACAAAAAAATTAAAGAAAGCAGTAGATCAAGCAATCGAAAAGAACTCGAGAACAGTTAACAGGAAATTTAAATTGCAGGAAGATTAAATCAGACTGAATCATGAACAGAAATGTAAAGTTGCAGAGAAATAGAAGTGCAGAAGATTGAGATCTGTAATAAAAGTAAAATAAATTCAAGGCAATTGAAATGTAAAAGTGTATCAACTATACTAAGCTCTTTGGAGTCTCTAATCCTCCAAGAGAGATCTGGAGTCTCTAATCCTCCAGCCTGAGCCTTCTATTCTATTCCTACTCCTATTGTGCACTCCCCACGCTTACGCGTCTTGTGCGCTTGAGCGTGGGTGGGAAAATGTTAATTCCATGCTTCAGCACCACCCATGCGTTCGCGTGCTTCCTTCCAGATTCTCCATCACCGCGTGCGCGTCTTGTACGCGTACGTGTAGGCTGCAAAACTTCAAGTCCAGATTTGAATGTGCCCGAAAATGCTCGCTTAGTGAACGTAGTGTTCTCCTTCGAAACGAGCGATGATCATATCCACGTGTACGCGTGAGTCTTCAAAAATCCTTGCCCGACGCGTCAGTGTCTTGTACGTGTGTGCGTCATGGTGTTTTCACGCCAAGAGAACTTTCCTTGTTTAAATCATGGGCCACGCTTTTAAAAGCATGGCCTAAGGCTCCAAAGTGTGCTCCAGCTTCAAAAGTATGTCTAGAGTTCTTCCTTTGAGTTTATTTTGTGCTTTCTGCTTCTTTTCCTTCATCTTTTCACCTATCATCAACCAATCAAATACATCAAACCCTTGGTATAATCATCAAATCTTGCATCATTCATATTATCAACTAAATCTTGCAAGAAATCCAATGGAAATGCATAAAATTACCAATGTTAGTTTGATTGAATCAAGACAAGCATGAAATTCTCACTCAAACACTTACTTATTGCCTAAAATGCATGAAAACCAAATAAAAACTAATGAAATAGGCTTGTGAAACTAGCCTAAGATGACTTGTCATCAGTACGCGTGACTGACGCATACGCGTGACTGACGCGTATGCGTGACCTTGCGCATAGTTAAACGACGCGTACGCGTGACAAGCGGCACGTGCCTCATTAAAAAGAATACACTGGGGGTGATTTTTGAGCTGCTTTTGGCCCAGTTTCAAGCCTGAAATAAAGATAAGAGACTGGGGATGGAGCAGTGAACGGAGGAGAGTCATAGTTTAATTTTATCATGCTTTAGGTTCGGTTTCTAGAGTGAGAAGCTCTCTCTTCTCTCTAGAAATTAGGGTAGATTAGTTTAATTTCTCTTTAATTCTCTTTGTAATTCTTATTTTAGTGTAGTTTCATTTATGTTTTCATGATTTATTGTCTTGGGTCTCTTTGTTTACATTGTTAATTTCCCTTTTATGTCATTTTTATGTTTATGAACTCTTATTACGTTTGATTTCTATTAATGCAATTTGTGTTTTCTATGTTTATTGTTGCTTTCTTTAATTGTTAGTTATTGATTCTTGCATTTGGTAGTTTAGATTTAATATTTCTTGTTAATTTTCTATGTTTTTATTTTGTGCCTTCCAAGTATTTGATGAAATGCTTGGTTGGATTTTAAAATAGATTTTTTTGTTCTTGGCTTGGGTTGGTGATTTGGAAACTCTTGAATTATCGAAATCTCCTGTAGATTGGTAATTCAAGACTATCGGTGTTTGAACTTCACTAAATCTAATCTTTCACTTTGATTTAACTAGGACTTGTGAACTCAAGTTGATTGTATGCACTTGACTTTCCTTCATTGGTTAGAGGTTAACTAAGTGAAGGCAAATTTATATTTTCCATCACAATTAAGGATGATAATGAGGATAGGAATTCCAATTGTTACCTCTTGCTAAGCCTTTTCTTAGTTATTAGTTTATTTTCTTAAACGTTGATTGAAGGATAATTTGTTGGTTTGGAACTATACTTGCAACGTGATTATTTTTGTGAAATTCCTAACCGACATTTATCCTCCGTCAAGTTTTTTGCGCCGTTGCCGGGGAATTGCAAATGTGTGCCTTATTATTGGTTATTGTATATATTGTGAATATGTTCGCCTTTTGCTTCTTTGTTAGTTTTTGTTAGTTGTAGGACTTTGTTTGCTTATTTTTGTTAGCTTTTGTTTTTATTTTCTATTACTATTATGAATTCTCATCCTTTTGGCTATGAGTATGGATACAACTACGTTGTAGGAAATGAGAACTACAATGAGAACATGCATCAAGGATGGGACAATCAAAGGTGGGAGGAGCCTCAAGTATATGATCAATCCTCATGGCAACAACCTCCTCCGGCAAACTATGAGCAAGAGCCATTCCAAGATGCATATCAATTTGATGGATATGGTGGACTTCCTTGTGATTGTTGATGAGCGGATAATTTATACGCTTTTTGGCATTGTTTTTAGGTAGTTTTTAGTGGGATCTAGCTACTTTTAGGGATGTTTTTATTAGTTTTTATGGAAAATTCACATTTCTGGACTTTACTATGAGTTTGTGTGTTTTTTCTGTGATTTTAGGTATTTTTTGGCTGAAATTGAGGGACCTGAGCGAAAATCTGATAGGAGGCTGACAAAGGACTGCTGATGCTGTTGGATTCTGACCTCCCTGTACTAGAAATGGATTTTCTAGAGCTACAGAACTCCAAATGGCGCGCTCTCAACGGCTTTGGAAAGTAGACATCAAGAGCTTTCCAGCAATATATAATGGTCTATACTTTTTTCGAGATTAGATGACGTAAACTGGCGTTCAACGCCAGTTCCATGCTGCATTCTGGAGTAAAACGCCAAAAACACGTCACAAGCCAGAGTTAAACGCCAAAAACACGTTACAACTTGGCGTTTAACTCCAAGAGAAGCCTTTTCACATGTAAAGCTCAAGCTCAGCCCAAGCACACACCAAAGTGGGCCCCGAAAGTGGATTTCTGCATTTAGACTTATTTCTGTAAACCCTAGTAACTAGTCTAGTATAAATAGGACATTTTACTATTGTATTAGACATTTTTGGATTATTATTGGATTACCTTATGATCCTTTGATCATGTTTATGAGGGCTGGTTATTCGGCCATTCCTGGACCATCACTTATGTATTTTCAACGGTGGAGTTTCTACACACCATAGATTAAGGGTGTGGAGCTCTGCTGTACCTCGAGTTTCAATGCAATTACTACTATTTTCTATTCAATTCAGCTTATTCTTGTTCTAAGATATTCGTTGTACTTCAACATGATGAATGTGATAATTCGTGACACTCATCATCATTCTCACCTATGAACGCGTGACTAACAACCACTTCCATTCTACCTTAGACCGAGCGTGTATCTCTTGGATTCCTTAATCAGAATCTTCGTGGTATAAGTTAGAACCCTTTGGCGGCCATTCTTGAGAATCCGGAAAGTCTAAACCTTGTCTGTGGTATTCCAAGTAAGATTCAGGGATTGAATGACTGTGACGAGCTTCAAACTCGCAATTGTTGGGCGTAGTGACAGACACAAAAGAATCAATGGATTCTATTCCGACATGATCAAGAATCGACAGATGATTAGTCGTGCTGTGACAAGAGAATTTGGACCATTTTCACTGAGAGGATGGGAAGTAGCCATTGACAACGGTGATGCCCTACATACAGCTTGCCATGGAAAGGAGTAAGAAGGATTGGATGAAAGCAGCAGGAAAGCAGAGATTCAAAAGGAACACAGCATCTCCATACACTTTTCTGAAATTCCTACCAATGATTTACATAAGTATCTCTATCTTTATTTTATGCTTTATTTATTATTATTTTTGAAACCTTTATAACCATTTGAATCCACATAACTGAGATTTACAAGATGACCATAGCTTGCTTCATACCAACAATCTCTGTGGGATTCGACCCTTACTCACGTAAGGTATTACTTGGACGACCCAGTGCACTTGCTGGTTAGTTGTGCGAAGTTGTGACAAAGTGTGATTCACGTTTGAGAGCACTACCAAGCCATTGGCGCCATTGTTGATGATCACAATTTCGTGCACCAATTATCAACAGCCTCCATCATATGCCTATAAACCTCCTCCACAACATAGCCCTCAACCATACTCACAAGCCTCATACCACCGAACACCTTCATATGATCCTAATCCTTATCCACCATACCAACCACCATATGAGCCATACTTAGAACCACAACAATTCCAATACCCATACTTCCCAAGAACCACCTCAATATACACCATCTCTATATCCTTATCAAGATAACTACCTTTCTATCATGAACCCTTCCTCCCAAGCAATGAACCCTCATATCCACTCCAATCTCCAATGGATGACACCCTTGGTCTTATTCTTCAAGGGCAAAGAGAGATGCAAAGGACGACACTAGAATTCGTGGTTGCCTTGACCGAGGTAGTAAATACCCTAGCCTCCCAATGCTTAGACACTCAAAGTACTCCCATGGCCACATGTGGGGAATCAATTGAAGAGCGTAGCATGAAGGAGAGATTAGAAACTCTGGTAAAAAATAAAAAGTAGGATTTTGTATTGGAGCAAGTGGAGGAAGCCCAATTAGTTGAAGAGGAGGAAATGGTTGAAGACTTAGGAGATGTTGAAAGTCCATGGGAAGCTAAAGTTATAGAGCCCTCTAAGGTTTAAGAGGTTGATCAAGAGATGGATTCAATCATTGAATAATTTTTATCTACAATTGAATCCTCGCCAATTGGACTTGAAAAAGATGTCAAAGAAGAAAGTGCACAACCTCTCATACCCTTAGCAAGCAATGAAGAAGAATTTCTCAATAAAATAGCATTGACAAGTATTGTTCTAAACTGACAAACAATCCTCGGTCAACGTTTAATTTGTTTGTCACAATGCAAACCAATAAAAACAACCGAAGTATTTAAACCTCGGGTCGTCTCTCAAAGGAATTACAAGAAAGTGTACTTATTATTGGTTATGGAAAAGTATTTTTGGGGTTTTGAATGATGAACAAGGAATGTAACTAACAAGAAAATAAACTAACAACTAAGAAAAGTCTTAGTAAGAGGTAGAATTGGAATTCCTATCCTCATTATCATCCTCAATTGTCATGGTAAATGTAAATTGCCTTTACTTAGTTAACCTCTAACCAATGAAGGAAAGTCAAATGCATACAATCAACTTGACTTCACAAGTCTTAATCAACTCATGGTGGGAGACTAGATTCAGTGAAGTTCAAGCCAACCGGCAATCTTCAATTACCAATCAACAAGAGATTTTTGATAATTCAAGAGTCTCCAAATCACCAACCCAAGCCAAGAACACAAAAATTTATTTTAAAATCCAACCAAGAATTTTCTCAAACACTTGGAAGGCATAAAAGGAAAGCATATTAAAATGGCAAGAAGTATAAATCTACAACTACCAAAAGCAAGAAATTAATAATAACAACTAAAAAAAGTAATTATAACATGAAAATATAAATTGCATTAATAAAGATAAAAAGTAACAAGAGTGCTCATAAACATAAAAATGACATAAAAGAGAAATTAACAATGTAAACTAAGAGACCCAAGACAATAAAGCATGGAGACATAAATGAAAATGTACTAAAATAAGAATTAAAGAGAGAAATTAAAGAGAAATTAAACTCTAATTTCTAGATCTAGAAAACCTAATCTGATAAGGAAAAAATACAAACGGTAGATAAGGGGGTAGTTTTCCTACTAGACCTCTAAGATACCTGTTCTTAGCAACCTAGGTCACCAGAAAGGATTCCCTACTAGACCTTCAAAGAACTTGTCCTTGACAACCTAGATCAGAGAGATGAAAATCGAATCACTCAATTTTCTCCATGCAACAAGCGAAGCAAATCCCTCACCTCACTTAATCACACAATAACAATGTGCTTAAAAGCAACTAAAATTTATTCATCAAAAGTTATGTAAATTGTCTCACCAAAGGTGTTTAAATAGGCACCTAACAAACTAACTAAAAGATAAGATAACTAATTTAAATCAGATTTGATCTTATTAGTTTAGATCAGATTTGATTTAAATTTTAAAATCCTAAAGATATGATAACTAATTTAAATCAGTTTTGATCTTATTAGATTAGATCAGATTTGATTTAAATTTAAAATCCCTAAAAATACTACTAAGCAAATCAGAAGTAATTCAAATCTTCCAACAAACTCTAACAACAAAACAAACAAACATAAATGCCTAAAAATTCGAAAATTAATAATAAATTATGCCTCCCATTGAATTTGAAAATCATTATTGGGCTTCTTGCTATCGTGACTTAGCCCAATGGACCTTATGAGTTGTCGCCCTTTCAGCACCACTGTTTTTTGAGATGGACTCTCGGTCTTCTTGATGTCCAAGACTGGCATGGTACAATTCTTCTAGTATTCAGATCCTTGAATATGACAAGATTACCATTTTGCCCCTTAACTTCAAAATGACGAAAATACCCTCTTGACCATGTATCATTCTCTCCCTCTTCAAAAAGATTCGTCCTCGAATCTTGAATGAGATGCTCTTCGTCCCTCCAAGGAATCCAAACCCAATCTCCGGGTTTAAATACCATGGTTTGATGAATCTTTTCTACCCATTAAATTGTGGCTATCTCTTTCATGTGTGCAAGTTCAATCTTTCCAACCATACTTTTACCATCTTGTCCAAGGTGTGCAATTTGGCTTTCTTCCTTTTCACCCCTTTTAAAGCCTCCATAATGGACCAGCGAATCTATAAAGCCTGGAAAACTTGATATAAAAACACTAGGAATTTCATAGTTAGATGTATGAGAAACTAAGGACTCTGTGGATTTCAATGAGACTAATGCACTCTTGTCTAAGCTAGAACTTTCTAGATCTCCCTCACAAGTGTGTTTATTGAACTCAGTTTCTTTTTCACTCATTGACTCCTCTTGCTCACTATTCTCATCTTTTCTCTCAAAACTCTCGCTTTCAATCAAACATGGATTCTTTTCACTCAAACACTCAATCGCTTTCTCAATTTCTTTTCTCTCATATTCTTCAAATTGCTCACATCCCAAGGACCCAGTTGAGAAATTTTGCACTGTTGAATCTTCCAAGGACACATCACCCTCTATAGCATACTCAACAAATTCTTCCATCTCTGGCTTTGAAGAAGAATGAAAGATAGGCGTAGAAGAATTCCTCTTGTTATGGCGAGCTATCATTTGTTGCACCTGCTCCCAGTCAATGGCCAATTTGACCAAATTGTCCATGGTTGTGTAACGGTAACGTTGGACTTCATATGCAAGTTCTTCACGTAATCCAAACAAAAATCAGTCCTTAAGAACCTCAGGACTCCTTTTAATATTAGCCATGTCCATCAAATATAGAAACTCCTTGTGGTACTCCATCACTGATTATGAGCCTTGTTGTAACGTAAAAAATTTTCCAAAAAATGTATTGTGGTATGATTGATAAACCCCAATTTGACGGTTTATCTTGTATTGAATTTAGAGTATTTTGATGACCTTTTCTCGCATTTAACCTATGAATTAGCATGGTTTTGTAATCTCTCCCGTATTTGTGCTTAAGTGTAAAAACATGCTTTTTAAGCCTTATTTTGATGAATTCTAATTCCACTTTGATTCCATAAGATGCCTTGATGTGTTTGCTAGTAATTCCAGGGTAGAAATAGGCTAGGCATGGATCAAAGGGAGCAAGGAAGGAAGCATACAAGTGGAGAGAAGCATGAAAAGTCAAAGAAGTGAGATCAGCAAAAGCACGCGCACGCGCACAAGGCACTCGCGCGCACATTGCAAAATCGGCCAGGGGCGCGCACGCGTCGTAGTCGGCACATGACTTCATTAAAATAACACGTGCCTAGCACTTTGAAGGGTTTCTGAACCCATTTTGGCGCCAATTGCTGATAGAAAGGAATAAAAGGATCAAGGATTGAAGGGAGAAGAGAGTTAGTTCATTACCATTAGTCATAGTTTTAGTTTTAGAATAGTTTTAGAGAGAGAAGCTCTCACTTCTCTCTAAAATTAGGATTAGGTTTAGGTTAATCTCTCTTCTTAGATCTAGGTTTAATTCATGCTTTGATTCACTTTTCTTTCATCAATTCTTAATCTTCCCCTCTTCCTCTTTCTAGTTATGTGCTTTAATAATTGTAATTCTTCATTTTGTTTTGGATAGATTGTCATTTCTTTGTTTTCTTTCAATAATGCAATTTGAGGTAATTCATGATAATTGTGATTTCCTTGATTGTTGTTGTTAATTCTTTGCAATAATTGTTGTTAGATTCTATTCTTGTTCTCAATTTACTATGCTTTTCTCTTGTGCCTTCCAAGTGTTTGATGAAATGCTTGGTTGGATTTTAGTGTAGGTTTTGTTCCTCTTGGCCTAGGTAGAGTAATTAGTGACTCTTGAGTTATCTAATTCCCTTGTTGATTGACAATTAGAAGTTGCTAATTGATTTGAATGCCTCTAACGCTAGTCTTTCCTTTAGGAGTTGATTAGGACTTGAGGAATCAAATTGATTCATCCACTTGACTTTCCTCCGTGGTTAACTAAGTGGGAGTAATGGACAATTTGTCATCACAATTGAGGAGGATAACTACGATAGGACTTCTAGTACTCATATCTTGCCAAGAGCTTTGCTAGTTGTTAGTTTATTTTCTTTGCCATTTATATTTCTTGTCTAAAATCTTAAAAACCCCAATTATAACTCACAACCAATAACAAGACACTTTATTGTAATTCCTAGGGAGAACGACCCGAGGTCCAATACTTCGGTTTATAAATTTTAGGGGTTTGTACTAGTGACAAACAATTTTTTGTATGAAAGGATTATTGTTTGGTTTAGAAACTATACTTTACAACGAGATTTCATTAGTGAAATTCTAAACCGTCAAAAAATCCAATCATGAATGATCATGGTACAAACTGCCTCCTCATGATTTTCTTCATCTTCTCCCAGCTGCTAATTGGGCGCTTTCCGTACCGTCTTCTAGATCTTCCTAATTCAGTCCACCATATACGGGCAGCATTGGAAAAATTGGCTTGTACCAGTTGAACCTTCTTTTCGTCTGAAAGGATGCAATTTGCAAAAATCGATTCTACCTTCCTTTCCCATCTGAAATACGCTTCAGGATCATTCCTCCCTTTGAATGCAGGGATTTGAAACTGAAAACTCTTTATCTTTTTTTTATTATTTTTTTATATTTTTTTCAGACAATGACTTAAAGATAGGATAAATGCAAAAATAAAACTAAAAAAAAAGGAATTTTTTTTCGTTTCTTTTTTACTCTAACGTGAATTTACAGAAATTAAAAAAAAAAACAAAGAGACTAAACAAGACCCATGGAACGTGTAGATAAATAAGAATTTACCTACGACCTGTAACTGATACCAGATGATAAGGAAAAAAATACAAAGGATAGATAAGGGGGGTGGTTTTCCTACTAAACTTCTAAGATACCTGTTCTTAGCAACCTAGGTCACTGAAAAGGATTCCCTACTAGACCTTCAAAGAACTTGTCCTTGACAACCTAGATCAGAGGATGAAAATTGAATCACTCAATTTTCTGCATGCAACAAGCGAAGCAAATCCCTCACCTCACTTAATCACACAATAACAATGTGCTTAAAAGTAACTAAAATTTATTCATCAAAAGTTATGTAAATTGTCTCACCAAAGGTGTTTAAATAAGCACCTAACAAACTAACTAAAAGATAAGATAACTAATTTAAATCAGATTTGATCTTATTAGTTTAGATCAGATTTGATTTAAATTTTAAAATCCTAAAGATATGATAACTAATTTAAATCAGTTTTGATCTTATTAGATTAGATCAGATTTGATTTAAATTTAAAATCCCTAAAAATACTACTAAGCAAATCAGAAGTAATTCAAATCTTCCAACAAACTCTAACAACAAAACAAACAAACATAAATGCCTAAAAATTCGAAAATTAATAATAAAGTATGCCTCCCATTGAATTTGAAAATCATTATTGGGCTTCTTGCTATCGTGACTTAGCCCAATGGACCTTATGAGTTGTCGCCCTTTCAGCACCACTGTTTTTGAGATGGACTCTCGGTCTTCTTGATGTCCAAGACTGGCATGGTACAATTCTTTTAGTATTCAGATCTTTGAATATGACAAGATTACCATTTTGCCCTTTAACTTCAAAATGACGAAAATACCCTCTTGACCATGTATCATAACCTAAAGCATGCTAAAACTAAACTATGACTCCCTCTGTTCACTGCTCCATCCCCAGCCTCTTATCTTCATTTTTGGGCTTGAAACTGGACTAAAAGCAGCCCAGAAATCGCCCCCAGCATATTCCCTTAATTGCAGCACGTGACGCCCGTCACGCGTACGCGTTAGTCACGTGTACGTGTCGTTGAACTATGCGCAAAGTCATGTGTATGTGTCAGTCACGCGTATGCGTTAGGTGGACGATGTACTTGGTCACACGCACGCTTCAGCCATGCGTATGCGTCGATGCTAGTTTCTCAAATCCTTAATTTCTTGTGTTCCTTCCACTTTTGCATGCTCCTTTTTCATCCTATATGCCATTCCTGTCCTATAAACCCTGAAATCATTTAAACACATATCACGACATCGAATGATAATAAAAGAGAATTAAAAGTTAGCAATTTTAAGGCCTAGGAAGTATGTTTTCAATCATAGCACAAAATTAGGAAGGAAAGTTAAAAACATGCAATTTATATGGATAAGTGTGAGAATAGTTGACAAAATCCACTCTATTTAATCCAAAATATACCATAAAATAGTGGTTTATCAATCGCATCGTGATGCCACTCCAGGTTAGCTCCGTCGCAATCGGCTTCTTTGTCGGTTCTGGTCCGCTGCTATTGACTCTGGCATGGTGAAGAAAGATCCATTAAGGGTGTTGTTGTTGATCTGTGTCCAGCCATTGTTGAAATCAGGTGCTTTTGACTTGTTGAGAAGTGGTGATGGTAAAGGTGATGGTGATGAGTTGATTTCACCGCCGACTTTGATGTCGAAGTTCCTCTTTGAACTATAATTGTTGCTCCAAATGGAATCATTCAAAGACAGGTTCGCCAGATTCGAAGCCTACACATGAAGTTGGTCATTGATTTACCAAAATGACGATTCTTGACTTTTCTCCATCTTCACAAATCCAACATGTATTCCTTCAAATATGAATGCACTTTTGAGTATATGTTAGCAATAAATATATAGATAAATAAATTGTTATTGCTATGCAGAGACAGAGAGAGAAAGAGAAGAAAAAGTAGCATTCTAGTAATGGATTGGATTCGGTAAAATAGGGGTAATTTTGGAATTCTGAATAGTTTTTTAAATTTTGGTTAGTTTTGTCTACTAAAGTCTATCTTTCGTTGTTACGGGGTTAATTTTGTTTTTTTATGGATAGATTTTTCAGCTTATAACTTTTGTGGTTAGAAACGGTTATTATATAATGTGCCATATAAAATATAAAACTAACCACATATATATA
Source organism: Arachis hypogaea (assembly GCF_003086295.3). Classification (NCBI taxonomy): domain Eukaryota; kingdom Viridiplantae; phylum Streptophyta; class Magnoliopsida; order Fabales; family Fabaceae; genus Arachis; species Arachis hypogaea. Next base: position 43,608,096 of record NC_092042.1, on the reverse strand, counting down.
AGAGATACGAGATTTCCTAAAAGAGCATAATAAGATAGTAATTTATATCCTATTAATACTATATAAAAAATAATTGTTAACTTAATAAAAAATTAAATAAAATAGTATATTTAATAAAAATATAATTTTATAATTTTAAAATATTGAAAATATATTTTAAAAATAACTAACCAAACATATTTTTATTATTTTGATACTTAGAAATGAATCTTCTTTTCACAAATCAATTGTGTTTTTTAAAATATAAAAGGTTAAAAATAAAAATTATTTTCTAAAAATAAAAACAAAAAAATAAAAATAAAAAAATACTTTCACAAACCAATCAAACCCTAAGTTTTTTAATTATTATTTTCATGTGAAATAATTTAATTTTATTAATAATTAATTTTAACATTCATTATCTTAAACTTAAAAGAATTTAATATGTATATTTTTACATTTGATTAGGTGTTAAGTCTATTGTACAAATAAAAATAAATAATTTTCATGCTTATTATTTAAAAATAATTTTTGTTCTCTCTCTCTCTCTTTTTCTCTCTCTCTCTCTATATATATAATTAGATACTAGTATTAAAATTTTATATTGATAATTATTAAATTAACTCAACATTATTTTTTGAAATAATTGAATCTTGATTCTAATTATTAATCACAACATTAGTATGTTAGGAAATTATTTAATTTCCTAACTTATTTGTGGGCAATACATATATCAATTATAATCACAAATGATGCTATTTCAAATTAAATGACTTATATAATGGTGATCTCATTTATTTTTATAAATGCTAATTGAATAAGTCATTATTACTTTTGATTTGGAATTAAATGAGAATAAAACCGGATATTATCTTTTGTTCCTTAGATAATTATCTTTTTTGGATTTTAGATATATTATCTTTTGGGCTTTAGATACTATTTTATTTGGGCTTTAGGGTTTAATGGGTGCCATGCTCAAATATAAATAGACCTTCAGGGTTTCGGTCCCCAATATACCAAAAGCGTTGCAGTTCAGCCACCTAGGAATAAAGAAGGCTTTGGTTGAGGAAGATCGAAAGAACCACAAGATCCAAATTCTTCCGATCGTATGATTCATATTTATGAATTCAGGTACGCTTCCGCATTATGTTATATTTTTGGTGATTCAATATGAATGATCTAGGTTATTGAAAATTAATTATTTCAACAAGTAGTATCAGAGTCATCTATAATTTAATCATCGAAAATATTCAGTTTTAATTCGCTGAATCAATATATGGATTAAAATATATTTTGTGTTCCTTCCCTGATAATATTACGTATAAAGAAATAAACGTGTATGATGTGCGTAGTATATTGGTACTGTTGCACAAACACAGATTAATTTTCTTCTTTTATGAATTCAACGCCGTAATATTGCAATTCTTATATTATATATACGTGTGTTATCATGTATGATTGTTTACATATATATTATTATTTTTTTCGATATATGTATATATATATATATGTATATTGTTGCGTGCTTATACTGTATGCCGAGCACGTTTTAGTATTATATATTTATATATATAATTTTTTAAAGGTCTGAAAAGACACCACTAAGATTTAAATCCTTTTGTGATTTAAATATTTTTTAATTGTTACATAAAGAAACTAGTAACAATTTGGATTAGTATACTCATCTATTTTATAAAGATTTGATTTTGGAATAAATTGATTGAACATTATGCTGCCAAAGTAGCCTCTTTTGTGAAAATTGATTTATTCAAAACATAAGGAATATGGTGATATGTAATTCATGCGAATATTGGTCGGCCCAAAGGAAGACCTATATTTGGCCGAATTACATGCACATATTAATGGTAAATAAATATTTGGGTAACTAAGAATAAAGTAATACTTATTATTTAGGCGAACAATAATCGGCCCAAAGGAAGTTTATTGTTTGGCCAAATAATAAGCATTACACACTTTTATTTATTTTCTATTAATTATGCGGTCAATAATCGGCCCAAAGGAGGTTATTGTTTGGCCAATTAATAGAAAATATATGCGGTAATAAATAGGTTGCAAAGTTTAAGTCTCCATGTGCCCATTAAGTCGGTCCAAAGAAAGGCTTCATGTGTGACAGGAATTTTGACAATATTTGATTACCGCAATGAGAGTATCACTTACGGTTAATTTTTCTATCCAAAGATTGAAAATTAATGTTGTACTAGATATCTCAATATGGATTTTTTCCCATTAATTAACTAATGTTTACTGCATGTTTATTTATTCTAATCTACAAACTATGGCTTTAGCTACCAATGTTTCTGCACAAATTAGCAGTATTCCTATGCTGAATGGTTCAAACTTTAAAGTTTGGAAGGATACCGTGGAGTTTGTCCTCGGTTGTATGGATCTAGATACAGCTCTTCGAAAGGAGAAACCCACTTCCACTCCGGAAAATCTCAATGAGATTAAAATAGAGAAGTGGGAGAGATTCAATCAAATGAGCATTATGATCATGAAACGCTCAATTCCTGAGGCGTTTTAGAGCTCAATTACTGAGGATAAAGATGCCAAACAGTTCCTAAAGGATGTTGAAAAATCCTTTACTAAGAATGAAAAGGAGGAGGCAAGTAGTCTTTTGAGCAAACTTGTCTCGATGAGGTATAAAGGTAAAGGGAACATAAGGAAGTACATTATGGAAATGTCTCATCTTGCTTCAAAATTGAAAGCACTAAAGTTAGCGTTGTCTGAAGATTTACTCGTGCATTTCATTTTGATTTCTCTTCCTGCACACTTTGGGCAAATCAAAGTGAGTTATAACACTCTGAAGGACACTTGGTCCTTAAATGAGCTTATATCTCACTGTGTGCAAGAAGAAGAGAGGCTACAGCAAGATAAGACTGAAAGTGCTCACATGGCTTCATCTTCTCAGTACAAAAGAAAGCGTGATACTACTGCGGATGTGCCTTTTCAGCAGAAAAAAGCTAAGAAACAAGATCAAGTTTCAACTTGTTTCTTCTATAAGAAGGTGGGACACATGCAGAAGGATTGTACCAAATATGCCACTTGGCGTGTAAAGAAGGGTATAATTCTTACTTTCGTTTGTTCTGAGGCTAGTTTAAGTTATGCACCTGTTGATACTTGGTGGGTAGATTCTGCTGCTACTACTCATGTAAGTGTCACTATGCAAGGTTGCCTGTGGAGCCGACCGCCAAGTGATGCTGAAAGATACATCTACGTGGCAGACGGCAATATAGTTGCGGTCGAAGCTATAGGAACCTTTAGATTATGTTCCACGAGTGGATTTTACTTGGATTTATTAGAGACATTTTATGTACTGTCATTTAGACGAAATTTGGTTTCTGTTTTTCGTTTGGACAAATCAGGTTATTTTTGTTCATTCGGAGACAATAAAGTTAGTCTCTTTTATAATTCAAATAATATTTGCTCTGGTCATTTGGTGGATAATCTATATAGGCTTGACTTAAATTCCAATAATAATGAAATACTGCAAACGGGTACAAAACAAAAACTAAATGAGAATTCGGCATCATTATGGAACAAACGCCTAGGTCACATCTCTAAACAGAGAATTCAGAGGCTTGTGTCAGATGGAATTCTTGGACCCCTAAAATTGGCAGACTTTGAAGTCTGTATTGAGTGCATAAAGTGGGAAAACAACAAACAAAAGGAAATTAGGTGCCGAGAGAGCTAAAGATGTCTTAGAACTGATACATACCGATATATGTGGCCCATTTCCTACTGTCTCTTGGAATGGACAACGGTACTTTATTACGTTCATAGATGATTACTCTCGTTATGGGTATCTATATTTAATTCATGAAAAGTCCCAAGCCTTGGATGTTTTAAAGTCTTTCAAAGCTGAAGTTGAACTTCAACTTGGAAAGAAAATTAAAGCTGTCAAATCTGATCGTGGTGGTGAATACTACGGAAGATATGACAGTTCAGGTGAGCAACGTCCCGGGCCTTTTGCTCTTTTCCTAGAGGAGTGTGGTATTGTTCCGCAATACACCATGCCAGGCAAACCTAGCATGAATGGTGTTGTAGAGCGAAGGAACCGAACTCTTAAGGACATGGTGAGAAGTATGATTAGTCATTCTTCCTTGCCTGAATCACTCTGGGGAGAAGCCTTAAAGACCGCAGTGTACATCCTTATTAGGGTGCCAAGCAAAGCAGTTAACAAAACCCCATATAAAATTTGGACTAGGAAAAGACCCAGTATAAAGCATTTGCATATTTGGGGATGTCCAACTGAGGTGCAGCCTTATAGGCCGCATGAAAGAAAATTAGACTCAGGGACAATTAGTTGCTATTTTGTTGGTTACGCTGAGCGTTCACGGGGGTACAAGTTTTACAATCCTACATTAAGGTCTATTTTGAAACGGAAAATGCGAGATTTCTTGAAGATATTGAGTTTGAGGGAAGAAAATATTAGGAATGTTGCTTTTGATGAGGATTCTATAACTGACAATGATCAGGTCTTTGTACCTATTATTGTTCAAGACACAGTTATAGTACAAGAGCACAATGAGAATCCTACTGTAGATCCAGTTACAGTACAAGAGAACAATGAGAATATCGTTGTTGCTCAAGATATTGTTACAGCACAGAAAAATAATGAGAATCATCCTCAATCTCAATCCATACAGCAAGCTCAACAACCTCAAGAAGTGTCATTAAGGAGATCCAATAGAGAAAAGAGAAAATCCATCTATGATATCAAACAAGCTTCCCGTTAATGGTATCACGAGTTTCATCAAGTTATTACCTCATATGGTTTTGAGGTAAATATTATAGATAAATGTGTATACCGCAAGTTCAGTGAGAGTAAATACATCTTTTTGGTCTTACATGTTGATGACGTTCTACTTGCCAGTAACGATATAGGCTTGTTACGTGAAACTAAGAAATTTCTATCGGATAAATTCGAAATGAAAGATCTTGGTGATGCCTCTCTTGTATTAAGAATCGAGATACTAAAAGATTGCTCTCAAGGTATTCTTGGATTATCACAAAAGAACTATATTGAAAAGATTTTAAGTAGATATGGCATGGAAAGTTGTAGACCAATGGACACACCCGTAACTAAAGGAGACAAGTTCAGTCTCAAACAATGCCCTGAAAATGATCTTGAGAGGACAGCAATGCATGATAAACCTTATGCATTAGCACTAGGGAATTTAATGTATGCTCAAGTCTACATACATCCCGATATATCATTTATAGTGGGAGTTTTAGATAGATACTTGAGCAATCCAGATATGGATCATTGGATAGCTGTTAAACGCATAATGCGTTGTTTAAAGAGAACAAAGGATTACATGATTATTTATCGGAGATCAGAAAATTTAGAGATCAATAGGTACTCTGATTCCGATTTCATGGCATATGGTTGCAAAACTTTGTCACTAAACTTCATATAGTAGATGACATTGAAAGGCCATTAAAAGATATTTTGTGACAATAAGTCAGTAGTACTATACTCCAATAACAATAAGAGCTTGACAAAATTGAAGCATACAGACATCAAGTTTCTTAGTTGTCAAGGAGAAAGTTTAAGAAAAACAGATTTCTATAGGACATATGGAAACAGAGTATATGCTAGTGATAGCGCGAAATTGTGATCAATACTTTTCACAAGTCAAATAATCCCCGGTAATGAATCCAAAAACTTGGTATTCAATACCATGGCATAAACACAACTTCGCACAACTAACCAGCAAGTGTACTGGGTCGTCCAAGTAATAAACCTTACGCGAGTAAGGGTCGATCCCACAGAGATTGTTGGTATGAAGCAAGCTATGGTCACCTTGTAAATCTTAGTCAGGCAAACTCAAATGGGTATGGTGATATGCGAATAAAATATAAAGATAAAGATAGAGATACTTATGTAATTCATTGGTAGGAATTTTAGATAAGCGTATGAAGATGCTTGTCCCTTCCGTCTCTTTGCTTTCCTACTGTCTTCATCCAATTCTTCCTGCTCCTTTCCATGGCAAGCTTAAGCAAGGGTTTCACCGTTGTCAGTGGCTACCTCCCATCCTCTCAGTGGAAATGTTCAACGCACCCTGTCACGGCACAGCTATCCATCTGTCGGTTCTCGATCAGGCCGGAATAGAATCCAGTGATTCTTTTGCGTCTGTCACTAACGCCCCGCCTTCAGGAGTTTGAAGCACGTCACAGTCATCCAATCATTGAATCCTACTCAGAATACCACAGACAAGGTTAGACCTTCCGGATTCTCTTGAATGCCGCCATCAGTTCTAGCCTATACCACGAAGATTCCGGTTAAAGAATCCAAGAGATATTCACCCAGTCTAAGGTAGAACGGAGGTGGTTGTCAGTCACACGTTCATAGGTGAGAATGATGATGATTGTCACGGATCATCACATTCATCAAGTTGAAGAACAAGTGATATCTTCGAACAAGAACAAGCGGAATTGAATAGAAGAACAATAGTAATTGCATTAATACTCGAGGTACAGCAGAGCTCCACACCTTAATCTATGGTGTGTAGAAACTCCACCGTTGAAAATACATAAGAACAAGAGTGATCATTGGTTTCGGCCCCAGAGAGGGAACCAGAAGAACCAAGATGAAAATACAATAGTAAAAGGTCCTACTTATAGAAAACTAGTAGCCTAGGGTGTACAGAGATGAGTAAATGACAAAAAAATCCACTTCCGGGCCCACTTGGTGTGTGCTTGGGCTGAGCAATGAATCATTTTCGTGTAGAGACTCTTCTTGGAGTTAAACGCCAGCTTTGGTGCCAGTTTGGGCGTTTAACTCCCATTCTTGTGCCAGTTCCGGCGTTTAACGCTGGAATTCCTGAGGGTGACTTTGAACGCCGGTTTGGGCCATCAAATCTTGGGCAAAGTATGGACTATCATATATTGCTGGAAAGCCCAGGATGTCTACTTTCCACGCCGTTGAGAGCGCGCCAATTGGGCTTCTGTAGCTCCAAAAAATCCACTTCGAGTGCAGGGAGGTCAGAATCCAACAGCATCTGCAGTCCTTTTTGGTCTCTGAATCAGATTTTTGCTCAGGTCCCTCAATTTCAGCCAGAAAATACCTGAAATCACAGAAAAACACACAAACTCATAGTAAAGTCCAGAAAAGTGAATTTTAACTAAAAACTAATAAAAATATACTAAAAACTATCTATATCATACTAAAAACATACTAAAAACAATGCCAAAAAGCGTACAAATTATCCGCTCATCAGCTAGCAGACCCATTACCAAGGGATTGAACCCTAAATTTTTTCATGAGCACACTGCTCGGATGGGTGTCAAGATTTATGATGCCTTGGTTTAGTGGTAGTTTATGCTATATGTCCTATGACAGATATTGAGTTATTTTCTGTAGAACTAAGTTGATGGTTTATTTCATGTTATATGAAATGTTTATTTTGCAATATTTGTGTTGTGTTTGATCTCAATAAAGTTGGACCAGCTGGAAATAGACATGCATGAGATCACTTGGCATGTAATTTCCATATTACTCATCCAAATTTGATCTATGTCGTTAAGTATATTAGGATGGTGATTGGTGTGGTTTAGTCACGGCATTTAATGTGATAAAAGCTACGGTAGTTCCATATCTAATGTATAAGACGGATCAGATTGTTAAAGTAATGAAAGAAATAGCATTCAGATGCACGCATAAAGTTTATAAAATGTGATTATGTCAAGAAAGAATATATGTATAGCCCAAGTGGGAGATTGTTAGGAAATTATTTAATTTCCTAACTTATTTGTGGGCAATACATATATCAATTATAATCACAAATGATACTATTTCAAATTAAATGACTTATATAATGGTGATCTCATTTATTGTCATAAATGCTAATTGAATAAGTCATTATTACTCTTGATTTGGAATTAAATGAGAATAAAACTGGATATTATCTTTTGTTCCTTAGATAATTATCTTTTTTGGATTTTAGATATATTATCTTTTGGGCTTTAGATACTATTTTATTTGGGCTTTAGGGTTTAATGGGTGCCATGCTCAAATATAAATAGACCTTCAGGGTTTCGGTCCCCAATATACCAAAAGAGTTGCAGTTCAGCCACCTAGGAATAAAGAAGGCTTTGGTTGAGGAAGATCGAAAGAACCACAAGATCCAAATTCTTCCATCAATTTCTGACTCTTAAGAATTCAGGTACGCATTCAGTATTTCTCTTCTTAATGATTTAACATGGATGATCTTTTGGGTTAAGGAATTCTGAGAAAATTCCAACATAGTATACCTTCTAAATTATATGTAATAAATATTTGAAAGAAGAGAAGTAAAAACATAGATTAGAAAAATAGGCGGTGAAAATTTAAAACTAAATAAAAAACTAAGAAACTATGTATATAATAATAATAAAGTAATGCTACATGTATAAGTTGATAAGAATAGACAAACAAAATTAAAAGGAATTAGAAAATATACAACTCGGGAAACACAAAAAGATGCAAAAATAGAACTGATAGAAAAAGGAGGTTTTCTTTACTAAATCTCTAAGAAACCTGTTCTTAACAATCTAGGTCATCGAAAGGGTTTTTTCCTACTAGGTCTTCAAAGAACTTGTCCTTGGCAACCCTATCAAATGGCTAAAAATTGAAATACTAACACTAAAGAATTACCTTAAGTTGAATCTTTTAAATTTCTTTATGCAATAAGTACAGCAAATCGCTCAACTCACTTGATCACATATAGAAAAATGTGCATAAAGCAACATTTATTCATAAAAAACTATATAAATTGTCTCACAAAAAGTGTTTAAATAAACCCAACAGATTAGCCTAAAAGTGGGTCAAATATTTCTAGATATAACTCTAAAATTAACCCTAACTAAATTTAAATCAGATTTAATTCAAATTTAAAATCCTAAAGATATAATAACTAATTTAAATCAGATTTGATCTTATTAGATTAGATCAGATTTGAATTAAATTTAAAACACCTAAAAATACTACTAAACAAATCAAAACCAAATCAAGTCTTTTGACAAATCTTACTAATAAATCCAACTGAAATACGGACTAAATAATTTTAAAAATTAATGCTAAATTTATGATTCCCAATGAATTTTAACGGAACCCTTAGGCTTTTTGATGTCCTCAATTAGCCTAGTGGACTTTATGACTGCCGCCATTTTAGCACTATTGGTTTTAAGATGATATTTTGGTCTCCTTGTTGTCCAAGACCAACATAGTATAATTCTTTTAGTATTCAAATCCTTGAACAAGATAATATTACAATTCTATCCCTTAACTTTAAAATACCAAAAGTGCCCTTTTGAGCATATATCATTCTCTCATTCTTCAAAAAGATTCATCCTCGAAACTGTATATATAACAAAAGGAGAAAAATTAGATACACTAAACACAACTGGATGATAATACTTACCAAAAAATTTATTCTTGCTAGAATTATTCTTGATAATCTCTAACATTTAGAATGAACCATCTTTTTTAACAATAAGTGTTATTTTTCTCTAAATGAGAAGCTCATCTTTCCTCCATTGAATCCAAATCCAATCTTTAGACTCAAAGACCATATTTTGATGGCATTATTTTATCCATTGTATTGTGGCTTCATTCTTCTTGTTGACATTTTCAACCTTACCGTTACCATCTACATTAACATCATTACTCAAAGACAAAAGAATTAAATCCAAAAAAGTCAGTCAGTTAAAATCATCCACAAACGCATGAGAATAACAACCAACAGCATTATAAATTGCAGATTTATAAGAAAATTCAATTTCTAGTAAATAATTACCTAAAACACTCTTATCATGTAAGATATGAGCATCCAAACAATTAGAATAAGTTACCACAAGATCAACTTTTTTGAGAAACAATTCATCAATGTGATATGCAATTAAAAATACTATCATAATAATTCTGTTCAATTCAAAATTTTTGTGCTTAAATTTTCTTAACATTTATAGGAGAAGAATAAGATGAAAACGACGAGGACGATGATAATGATAATAAAAAAGGATGAGAAAGAAAAAAAAGAAGAAGAAATTAAATAACAACAACATCAACAACAGCATCAAGAAGACAGCGGTAGCAATGACGATGGCAGTGGCTGTAACACCCTTACTATCAGAATGTCACACTTCTTGCTGTGCCACTCTGATAGTGAGGAGTATTACGATGACTTCCATATACTTAATAATAAAATAGGAGCCTTTGTAAAACTCGAAACCGTATAAACTATTATTTTAAAAAGTGAAAATACTTTTTTATTTGAAAACGCACATACATACATACAAAGCAATCACAACCACTTAAATATATTAATAGCGAGGAAAAAATAAATAATAATTAAACTAATATAAGCAAAATGCAATTAAACTCTTCGTAAGATTCTTCATCTGATTCCTGAAAAGATAAAGCTATAGGAGGGTGAGAACCTAACCACATGGTCTCACCATAGATTTTCAGAATTGCCATAAAAAGATTTTTAAAAAGAAAACTATTTTCAAGCACAGTGATCACCGCTTGTCTTATGAATCTTTTGAAAACCAACGTTTTTAACATGCAAATATCCAAAACCTCTTTAAAAGAAATCAATTAATTATCCAAAATCCAAAACTTTTCTTTTCTTATAAGAAAATCTTAAAAGTTTCTTAGACTGTCTGAATGACTAACCTGTTCCAAGCATAAGTTCATTAAGTCTATGCTGAACCAGCTTGGTTTTTCATACTTAACTAAACCTCAATTAGAAACCAATCACGGCCATCGGCCCATCACATAATCAATCACATCCCTCAGCCCAAGCAACTCAATCAACACCCAATTCACCACAATCCACCAATCAGTCACAAACACAAAAAATAAAGTTCAAACAAAATCCAGAGGAATTACAGCAAGTATGGCAATTAACAGTTAAACAAAAATATTCACATAGGCACACTAAGTGCAATATGCACACTCAAATAATGTCACATAGGTGCATATGATCCATTTCTTCTCTGTGGCCGATGAGTCTTATCTGTCGGTTATATAGCCAAACTCGACATGTCCGATAGCGAACTCTGGATAGGAACACCAAACACGGAGCAAGTGGACAACGCCACTACATGTTACCCAAGGTCTCATATCTCAATCAAATTCAATTTTATTTCCAACTCCATTCTCAATGTCATTCGATTCATTCAAAAATCATACTTTAAAATATCCTTCATTCAAATTCAATCATCATCATTCCTCATTATCACACCTCCCATTCCATTTATCAATAATTCAAACACAAAACATAATTCATTCTTTTCTGAATAAATCAAACTCAAAACATGATCCTTTTCTTAATAACTCAAAATCAAATCATATAAACCTTAAATCCAAAATCTTTTGAAATAATCACTTCAAACAAAGCCTCCAATTTTTATAAAAATTTCAGTAGCATCTCCTCTAAAACTCAGACTTTGACACCCTTACGGGCTCCGTCAAAACCACATTTTCCTAACCATTCTCAACCATTTTCAATATTAAACAATTATCAAATATTAAATTCTTTCCAATTTTTAAACCAATTTCGATATCAAATAAGGTTCAATATCAAACCACTTCCAATTTCAACCATTTTCAGTATAAATTCATTTTTCAATATCAATTCAACTCTACCAAAAACCACTCTTCATAATACTCAATCGAATCAACTTTGCAAATTCATTTTTATCAACAACCAGACACCACTCAGGCAACCAATAATTCCATCAAGCAAACAATCACATCCATAAGACTCACATAATCACAAAAATATATTTTTCACTTCAAATATATGTATAACAATTCCGTAATAGAAAATAAATTTTAAGAAAAACTCCTACCTCGATCATGACTTAACTACGTGACAAGCTTGGTTTTCTCTCAGCCTGCAACAGTGACAGCCACAACCACAACTCCAAACCACTTTCGTAGTAACCACATCAGCTCTAAACGCGACATGAAAGAACCTCAACTCAACTGCAGCTATAGAAAAATAAGGCAATGGTGCGGTAGAGATCTTCGGTGATGGGCAATAGCTCGGGGCAAACTAGCAGAGGCTCCAGCGGCTCACTCCAGTGGCCAGAAGCGACAACCACCATAGTAGTAGTAGGAAGGGCTGCGGCCATGACTGTAGAAATAGAATGCGATGGCAGCTCAACGAGTTCTCTCCTTCTTTCTCTGGTATGACTCTGATGAACTCAACATCGGCGACTAAATGAACGGCGATGGTGATGGACATTTAGCGGTGGTGACGGTGCATATAGTGGCAGCTCGCGGTGATGAAGCATGGAAATAGTTCTCCCTCTTCTCTCACATCGCGCTCTTTGTCTTCCTCCTTGGGTTGACATTAATGGCAGCGGTGAGCTAGACAACGGCAGTGACAGCAAGATAGCCCTTCCTGTGCTCAGCTCCCTCTCTTGGATCTCTTTCTCTCTTCCTCTACTCTCTCCTCTCTTCCTGTGTGTGTGTTAAAGATGGGGAATTTGGCGGTTAGAATTTGGTTAAAGGGGAAGTGTGTATTTGAGTGTAGTGAAAATTAGCGTTTTGGTAAATATTAGGTATAATGGTAGTTTGGTAATTTTAATTAAATTAAGGTAATAGAGTAATCGAAAACCAATTTTTAATTCAAAAATTTAATCATAAATTTATAAATTATTTTAAAAGAAATACTCTAATTAAAAATGAGAGAATCAAATCAATTTTCTTTAAAATCACAAATAAAGTTCAAAATCTAAATATTCGCATTAAAGCATATAAAATCTTCATTATTTGTCAATTACTAAAGCTTTAAAATCATAAATAGAAAAATACCCAATTAATATAATAATATCTGAAAACATACTCTTAAATAAATATAATAAATCATAAATACCTTATTATTAAATTTCCAAAAATCCTAGGTTTTACATCATACCCCACTTTTAAAAATTTTCGTCCTCAAAAATTGACATAATATACAAAATTTATGTAGTTTCAACACGTTACATTTAAAATACCTTATGGAAAAAGTGTAACACCCTATTATCCTAAGCTTTACCTCATGCCGTAAAGAAAAAGATAACAAAGTGCCATGACAGTTCTAAATCTCATATAATTATATATATAGAAGGAAATTATAATACTAGAAGCCCGATAAGGAACTTAAGCTCAATTAAGAGATACAAAAGCGTGAAGCGTTCACACGAACTAATTACAAGCGTAAAGGCACAAGATGTAACATGAATAAGATACAAGATCATAATGTGTGTGTGTGGGTGTGTGTGTGCGTGTGTGTGTGTATAATATCCAAAAGAATACTAGCTGTAGCTCACGGAGTTTAGGCTAACTAGTTAATACAGATATAACAGAGCTTTTGGAAGTTAAAACAGCATACAACTGATAGGCAAAATTGTGACTCATACTTTTCACAACTCGAACAATTCCAAGCACTGGCTCCAAAAACTTGGTGCACAATACTATGGTTCACACACATTCTTCACAACTTCGCACAACTAACCAGCAAGTGCACGGGTTGTCCAAGTAATAAACCTTACGTGAGTAAGGGTCGATCCCACGGAGATTGTTGGTATGAAGCAAGCTATAATCATCTTGTAAATCTCAGTCAGGCAGATTCTAATGGTTCTAATGGTTTTCGAATATAAAGATAAATAAAGCATAAGGTAAAGATAGAGATACTTATATAATTCATTGGTGGGAATTTTAGATAAGCGCATGAAGATACTGTGTTCCTTCTAAATCTCTGCTTTCCTACTGCTTTCATCCAATCATTCTTACTCCTTTCCATGGCAAGCTGTATGTTGGGGGATCACCATTGTCAATGGCTACCGTCTGTCCCCTCAGTGAAAATGGTCCAGATGCGCTGCACCGCACGGCTAATCATCTGTCAGTTCTCGATCATGTTGGAATAGAATCCAGTGATTCTTTTGCGTCTGTCACTACGCCCAACACTCGCGAGTTTGAAGCTCGTCACAGTCATCTCATCTCAGATCCTACTCGGAATACCACAAACAAGGTTTATACTTTCTGGATCTTAGGAATGGCCGCCAATAATTCTAGCTTATACCACAAAGATTCTAATCTCACGGAATGGGAGGCTCGGTTGTCAGGCGAGGCAACCATGCGTCGTGGGTCAGGAATCCAAGAGATACACACTCTAGCTTTCGCAGGTAGAACGGAAGTGTTTGTTAGGCACGCGTTCATAAGTGACAATAGTGATGAGTGTCATGGATCATCACATTCATTAGGTTGAAGTGCGAATGAATATCTTAGAATGAGAATAAGCATGAATTGAATAGAAAAACAATAGTACTTTGCATTAATACTCGAGGAACAGCAGAGCTCCACACCTTAATCTATGGTGTGTAGAAACTCCACCGTTGAAAATACATAAGAACAAGGTCTAGGCATGGCCAAATGGCCAGCCTCCACAAAAGTCTAAGATAGCATAAAACTGATCAAAGATCTGGTCAAAGACCCCTAGTACAATAGTAAAAAGTTCTATTTATACTAAACTAGCTACTAGGGTTACAGAGATAAGTAATTGATGTAGAAATCCACTTCCGGGGCCCACTTTGGTGTGTGCTTGGGCTGAGCTTGAGCTTTACACATGCAGAGGCTTCTCTTGGGGTTAAACGCCAAGTTGTAACGTGTTTTTGGCGTTTAACTATGGTTTGTCATGTGTTTCTGGCATTTTACTCCAGAATGCAGCCTGGAACTGGCATTGAACTCCAGTTTACGTCATCAAAACTCGAATAAAGTGTAAACTATTATATGTTGCTGGAAAGCCCTAGATGTCTACTTTCCAACTCAATCAAGAGCGCGCCATTTGAAGTTCAATAGCTCCAGAAAATCTATTTTGAGTGCAGGGAGGTCAGAATCCAACAGCATCAGCAGTCCTTTGTCAGCCTCCTATCAAATTTTTGCTCAGGTCCCTCAATTTCAGCCAAAAAATACCTGAAATCATAGAAAAGCACACAAACTCATAGTAAAGTCCAGAAATGTGAATTTTTCATAAAAACTAATAAAAACATCCCTAAAAGTATCTAGATCCTACTAAAAACTACCTAAAAACAATGCCAAAAAGCATATAAATTATCTGCTCATCACAACACCAAACTTAAATTGTTGCTTGTCCCCAAGCAACTGAAAATTAAATAGGATAAAAGAATATAATATACTATAAATCTCAAAATATCAATGAATATTAGTTCTAATTAGATGAGCGGGACTTGTAGCTTTTTGCTTCTGAACAGTTTTGGCATCTCACTTTTTCCTTTGAAGTTTATAATGATTGGCTTCTCTAGGAACTTAGAATTTCAGATAGTGTTATTGACTTTCCTAGTTAAGTATGTTGATTCTTGAACACAGTTACTTTTATGAGTCTTGGCCGTGGCCCTAAGCACTTTGTTTTCCAATATTACCACCGGATACATAAATGCCACAGACACATGACTGGGTGAACTTTTTCAGATTGTGACTCAGCTTTGCTAAAGTCCCCAGTTAGAGGTGTCCAAAGCTCTTACGCACACTCTTTTTGCTTTGGATCATGACTTTAACCACTTAGTCTCAAGCTTTTCACTTGGACCTTCATGACACAAGCACATGGTTAGGGACAGCTTGATTTAGCCGCTTAGGCCTGGATTTTATTTCCTTGGGCCCTCCTATCCATTGATGCTCAAGGTCTTGGATCCTTTTTTTACCCTTGCCTTTTGGTTTTAAGGGGCTATTGGCTTTTTCTGCTTGCTTTTTCTTTTTCTTTCTTAAATTTTTTTTCGCAAGCTTTGTTCTTCACTGCTTTTTCTTGCTTCAAGAATCAATTTTATGATTTTTCAGATCATCAATAACATTTCTCTTTTTCATCATTCTTTCAAGAGCCAATAATTTTAACATTCATAAACAACAAAATAAAAAATATGCATTGTTCAAGCATTCATTTAGAAAATAAAAAGTATTATCACCACATCAATATAATTAAACTAATTTCAAGGATGAATTCGAAACTCATGTACTTCTTGTTCTTTTGTATTAAAAACATTTTTCATTTAAGAAAGGTGAAGAATTCATGGAATTATTCATAGCCTTAAGACATAGTTACTAAATACTAATTATCATGTAGTAAAGACTCAAAATATAGACAAACATAAAGCATAAAACTGAAAAACAGAGAGATAAGAACAAGGAAGTTAAGGAATGAGTCCACCTTAGTGAGGGTGGCACCTTCTTCTTGAAGGACCAATGGTGTCTTTGTGCTCCTCTATGTCTCTTCCTTGCCTTTGTTGCTCCTCCTTCATAGCTCTTTGATCTTCTCTAATCTCATTGAGAATGATGGAGTGCTCTTGGTGTTCCACCCTTAATTGGTTCATGTTATAACTCAATCCTTCTAGAGAAGTGTTGAGTTGTTCCCAATAGTTGTTTGGAGGAAAATGCATCCCTTGAGGCATCTCAAGGATTTCTTGATGATGAGCTTCCTCATGCCTCTCTTGAGATCCATGAATGGGCTCTCTTGTTTGCTCCATCCTCTTCTTAGTGATGGGCTTGTCCTCTTCAATGAGGATGTTTCCTTCTATGACAACTCCAGCTAAGTTACATAGATGGCAAATGAGGTGAGGAAAAGCTAGCCTTGCCAAGGTGGAGGGCTTTTCGGCTATTTTGTAGAGTTCTAGAGAGATGACTTCATGAACTTATACTTCATCTCCAATTATGATGCTATAGATCATGATGGCCCGATCCATAGTTACTTTGGATTGGTTGCTAATGGGGATGATAGAGCATTGGATGAACTCCAACCATCCTCTAGCCACAGGCTTAAGGTCCAGTATTCTCAATTGAACTGGCTTGCCTTTTGAGTCTCTTTTTCATTGAGCTCCTTCCACACATATGTCCATGAGGACTTGGTCCAACCTTTGATCAAAGTTAACCCTTCTAGTGTAGGGGCATGCGTCTTCTTGCATCATAGGCAAGTTGAACGCCAACCTTACGTTCTCTGGACTGAAATCTAAGCATTTCCCCCGAACCATTGTAAGCCAATTCTTTGGGTTTGGGTTCATACTTTGATCATGGTTCCTAGTGATCCATGTGTTTACATAGAACTCTTGAACCGTTAAGATTCCGACTTGTTGAATTGGATTGGAGAGAACTTCCCATCTTCTTCTTCTAATCTCTTGTCGGATCTCTGGATATTCGCCCTTTTTGAGCTTAAAAGGGACCTCAGGGATCACCTTTTTCTTGGCCACAACTTCATAGAAGTGGTCTTGATGGGCTTTTGAGATGAATCTCTCCATCTCCCATGACTCAGAAGTGGAAGCAATTGCCTTTCCTTTCCTCTTTCTTAAGGTTTCTCTGGCCTTAGGTGCCATCAATGGTTATGGAAAAACAAAAAAGCTATGCTTTTACCACACCAAACTTAGAATGTTGCTCGCCCTCGAGCAAAAGAAGAAAGAATAGAAGAAGAAGAAGAAGATATGGAGGAGAGGGAGAGAGGTGTGGGTTTCGGCCAAGGGGGAGAAGAGAGGGTAGTGTTGTGTGAAAATGAAGAAGGATGGAGGGGTTTATATAATGGAGGGAGAGGGGTTTGGGTTCGGTCATTTAGGGTGGGTTTGGGTGGGAAAGAGATTTTGAATTTGAAGGTAGGTGGGGTTTATGGGGAAGAGTGGATGGATGTGATTGGTGAAGGATATAGTGTTATTGGATTGTGTGAAGAAGAAAGAAGTGGGGTAGGTAGGGATCCTGTGGGGTCCACAGATCTTGAGATGATCCTGTGGGGTCCACAGATCTTGAGGTGTCAAGGATTTCTCATCCTTGCAACTTTTAGGCGTGTAAAACACCCTCTGTATGCAATCTTGGCGTTTAACGCCATACTGCAGCGTGTTTCTGGCGTTAAACGCCCAAATGTAGCCTATTTCTGGCGTTTAACGCTAGCCTGATGCTTGTTTCTGGCGTTAAATGCCAGCTTGGTACTTATTTCTGGCGTTAAATGCTAGACAGATGCTTGTTTCTAGCGTTTAAACGCCAGCTTGGTGCTTGTTTCTGGCGTTAAATGCCAGACAGATGCTTATTTCTAGCATTTAAACGCCAAACAGCTCTTCCTCCAGGATATGCTTTTTTCTTCTGCTATTTTTGATTCTATTTTTAATTTTTGCAATTGTTTTGTGACTCCACACGATCATAAACCTAATAAAACATAAAAGAACAATAGAAATATAGATGGTTAAAAATTGGGTTGACTCCCAATAAGCACTTCTTTAATGTCAAAAGCTTGACAGTGAGCTCTCATGGAGCTTCACAGATGTTCAGAGCATGATGTGGGCCTCCCAACACCAAACTTAGAGTTTGAATGTGGGGGCTTCTCAACACCAAACTTAGAGTTTGGTTGTGGCTTCTTAACACCAAACTTAGAGTTTGATTGTGGGGGCTTTGTTTGACTCTGTATTGAGAGAAGCTTTTCATGCTTCCTCTCCATGGTTACAGAGGAAGATCCTTGAGCTTTAAACACAAGGTAGTCCCCATTCAATTGAAGGACTAGCTCTCCTCTGTCAACATCAATCACAGCTCCTGCTGTGGCTAGGAAGGGTCTTCCAAGGATGATGCATTCATCCTCATCCTTCCCAGTGTCTAGGAATATGAAATCAGCAGGGATGTAAAGGCCTTTAACCATCATTAACACATCCTCTACCAATCCATAAGCTTGTTTTATTGACTTGTCTGCCATCTCTAATGAGATTCTTGCAACTTGTACCTCAAAGATTCCCAGTTTCTCCATTACAGAGAGTGGCATAAGATTTATACCTGACCCCAGGTCACACCGAGCCTTCTCAAAGGTCATGGTGCCTATGGTACAAGGTATTAAGAATTTACCAGGATCTTGTTTCATTTGAGGTAAAGTTTGCTGAACCCATGTATTTAGTTCACTAATGAGCAAGGGAGGTTCATCTTCCCAAGTCTCATTACCAAGCAATTTGGCATTCAGCTTCATGATGGCTCCTAGATATTGAGCAACTTTCTCTTCAGTTACATCTTCATCCTCTTCAGAGGAAGAATAGTTCTTAGAGCTCATGAATGGCAGAAGGAAGTTTAATGGAATCTCTATGGTCTCTATATGAGCCTCAGATTCCTTTAGGTTCTCAATAAAGAACTCCTTTCTGTCTGGAGGATGTCCCATGAGGTCTTCCTCATTGGGATTCACGTCCTCCCCTTCCTCTTTGGATTCAGCCATTTTGATAATATCAATGGCCTTGCACTCTCTTTTTGGATTCTCTTCTGTATTGCTTGGGAGAGTACTATGAGGAGTTTTAGTGATTTTCTTACTCAGCTGACCCACTTGTGCCTCCAAATTTCTAATGGAGGACCTTGTTTCATTCATGAAATTTAGAGTGGCCTTAGATAGATTAGAGACTATGTTTGCTAAGCTAGAGGGACTCTGTTC
The DNA here is from genome assembly GCF_003086295.3 of Arachis hypogaea. NCBI lineage: Eukaryota > Viridiplantae > Streptophyta > Magnoliopsida > Fabales > Fabaceae > Arachis > Arachis hypogaea. The sequence continues at coordinate 43,588,675 of NC_092042.1, read as the reverse complement.
AGAATTCTCTGTCTGTTGCTGAGAAGATGATGGAAAAGGCTTGCTATTGCTAAACCTATTTATTCCACCATTATTAAAGCCTTGTTGAGGCTATTGTTGATCCTTCCATGAGAAATTTGGATGATTTCTTCATGAGGGATTATAGGTGTTTCCATAGGCTTCACCCATGTAATTCACTTCTACCATTGTTGGGTTCTCAGGATCATAAGCTTCTTCTTCAGAAGATGCTTCTTTAGTACTGTTGGATGCATTTTGCAATCCATGCAGACTTTGAGAAATCATGTTGACTTGCTGAGTCAACATTTTGTTCTGAGCCAATATGGCATTCAGAGCATCAATTTCAAGAACTCCATTCTTTTGAGGCATCCTATTACTCACAGGATTCCTCTCAGAGGTGTACATGTATTGGTTATTTGCAACCATGTCAATAAGTTCTTGAGCTTCTACATGAGTTTTCTTTAGGTGAATAGATCCACCTGCAGAATGGTCCAGTGACATCTTAGAAAACTCAGATAGACCATCATAGAATATATCCAAAATGGTCCACTCTGAAAGCATGTCAGAAGGACACTTTTTGGTCAACTGCTTGTATCTTTCCCAAGCTTCATAGAGGGATTCACCATCTTTTTGCTTGAAAGTCTGAACATCCACTCTAAGCTTGCTCAGCTTTTGAGGAGGAAAGAACTTGGCCAAGAAGGTCGTGACCAGCTTATCCCAAGAGTCCAGGCTATCTTTAGGTTGTGAGTCCAACCATATTCTAGCTCTGTTTCTTACAGCAAAAGGGAAAAGCATGAGCCTGTAGACTTCAGGATTTACTCCATTAGTCTTAATAGTATCACAGATCTGCAAGAACTCAGTTAAAAACTGATAGGGATCTTCTGATGGAAGTCCATGAAACTTGCAGTTCTATTGCATTAGAGCAACTAGTTGAGGCTTCAGCTCAAAATTGTTTGCTCCAATGGCAGGGATTGAGATGCTTCTTCCATAAAAGTTGGAAGTAGGTGTAGTATAATCACCAGGCATCCTCCTTGCATTATTGTTGTTGTCATTATTTTCGGCTGCCATCTCCTCTTATTTTTCAAAAATTTCTGTAAGGTTTTCTTTGGATTGTTATATTTTAGCTTCTCTTAGTTTCTTCTTCAGAGTCCTTTTAGGTTCAGGATCTGCTTCAACAAGAATATTCTTGTCCTTGCTCCTGCTCATATGAAAAAGAAGAGGACAGAAAAGGAAGAGGAATCATCTATGTCACAGTATAGAGATTCCTTTATGTGAGTAGAAGAAGAAAAGAATAGAAGAAGGATGAGAGAAAAATTCGAACACAGAGGAGAAGAGAGGGTTCGAATTTTGAGATGAAGAGAAGTGTTAGTAAATAAATAAATAAATAGAAAAAGATGAGAGAGAGAGAGAGGGAATTCGAAAATTAACTAAAAGAGAAGAAAAATATTTTTGTTTTTATTTTAATTATTAGTTAAAATTCGAAAATTAAGAGAAGAAAAATTAAAATTTAAAACAATTAGTTAATTAAAAAGAATTTTGAAAAAGAGGATGGTGATTTTTCGAAAATTAGAGAGAGAAAAGTGGTTAGGCGGTTTTGAAAAAGATAAGAAATTACAAAAAGTCAATTAATTAGTTGAAAAAGATTTGAAATTCAATTTTGAAAAGATAAGAAGTTAGACAAGATTTTGAAATTAATTTTGAAAAAGATATGATTTGAAAAAGATATGTTTGAAAAGATATGATTAAAAAGATATGATTGAAAAGATTTTTTTGAAAAAAGATTTGATTTTTAAAATTAAAATTGATTACTTGACTAACAAGAAACTAAAAGATATGATTTTAGAATTTAAAGATTTAACATTTCTTAACAAGAAAGTAACAAACTTCAAATTTTTGAATCAATCACATTAATTGTTAGTAAAGTTTTCGAAAATCATGAAATACAGATAAGAAAAATATTTTGAAAATCAATTTTAAAAATTTTTGAAACTTAAAAGAAAAAATGAAAAAGATTTGATTTTGAAAAAGATTTTAAAAGATAAGATTTTTAAAATTGAAATCTTGACTTGATTAACAAGAAACAACTTATTTTAAAAATGTTTTACTAAGTCAACCCAAAGATTTCGAAATTTTATGAGTAAAACAAGGAAAAGATATTTTTTTGATTTTTTTTGAAATTTTTAATGATTAGACTCTATGAGTAAAACAAGAGAAAAACACAAATATGACCCAAAACATGAAAATTTGGGATCAAAACCAATTATGCATGCAAGAACACTATGAATGTCAAGATGAACACCAAGAACATTATGAAGATCATAATGCACATCAAGAACTTATTTTGGAAAAATTTTCAAGAAAAGAAAAACATGCAAGACACCAAACTTAGATATTTTTCATGTTTAGACTCTATGAATTCAAAAATGCATATGAAAAACAACAAAAGACACAAAACAAAAAAATATGAAGATCAAACAAGAAGACTTACCAAGAACAACTTGAAGATCATGAAGAATGCAATCCATGAATTTTTCGAAAAAATGCATAAATTTTTAAAAGCATGCAATTGACACCAAACTTAAAAATTGACTCAAGACTCAAACAAGAAACACAAAATATTTTTTGTTTTTTATGATTTTATAATTTTTTTGTATTTTTGGAAAATTAATTGTGGAAAAATGAAAAAGAAGAAAAATTTTGAAAGATTTTTGAAAACTTTTTGAAAACAAAATAAGAAGAAAATTACCTAATCTAAGCAACAAGATGAACCGTCAGTTGTTCAAAATCAGACAATCCCCGGCAACGGCGCCAAAAACTTGATAGGCAAAATTGTGACACATATTTTTCACAACTCGAACAATTCCTAGCACTGGCTCCAAAAACTTGGTGCACAATACTATGGTTCACACACATTCTTCACAACTTCGCACAACTAACCAGCAAGTGCATTGGGTTGTCCAAGTAATAAACCTTACGTGAGTAACGGTCGATCCCACAGAGATTTTCCATGGCAAGCTGTATGTTGGGGGATCACCGTTGTCAATGGCTACCGTCCGTCCTCTCAGTGAAAATGGTCCAGATGCGCTGTCACCGCACGGCTAATCATCTGTCGGTTCTCGATCATGTTGGAATAGAATCTAGTGATTCTTTTGCGTCTGTCACTATGCCCAACACTCGCGAGTTTGAAGCTCATCGCAGTCATCCCATCTTAGATCCTACTCGGAATACCACAGACAAGGTTTAGACTTTCCAAATCTTAGGAATGGCCGCCAATAATTCTAGCTTATACCATGAAGACTCTGATCGCACGAAATAGGAGGCTCAGTTGTCAGGCGAGGCAACCATGCGTCGTGGGTTAGGAATCTAAGAGATACACACTCTAGCTTTCGCAGGTAGAACGGAAGTGTTTGTCAGGCACGCGTTCATAAGTGAGAATAGTGATGAGTGTCACAGATCATCATATTCATCAGGTTGAAGTGCGAATGAATATCTTAGAATGAGAATAAGCATGAATTGAATAGAAAAACAATAGTACTTTGCATTAATACTCGAGGAACAGTAGAGCTCCACACCTTAATCTATGGTGTGTAAAAACTCCACCGTTGAAAATACATAAGAACAAGATCCAGGCATGGCCGAATGGCCAGCCTCCACAAAAGTCTAAGATAGCATAAAATTGATCAAAGATCTGGTCAAAGACCCCTAGTACAATAATAAAAAGTTCTATTTATACTAAACTAGCTACTAGGGTTACAGAGATAAGTAATTGATGTAGAAATCCACTTCCAGGGCCTACTTTGGTGTGTGCTTGGGCTGCGCTTGAGCTTTACACGTGCAGAGACTTCTCTTGGGGTTAAACACCAAGTTGTAATGTGTTTTTGGTGTTTAACTCTGGTTTGTGATGTGTTTCTGGCGTTTTACTCCAAAATGCAGCATGGTACTGGCGTTGAACGCCAGTTTCCATCATCTAAACTCGAATAAAGTATAGACTACTATATATTTCTAGAAAGCCCTGGATGTCTACTTTCCAACGCAATTGAGAGCGCACCATTTGGAGTTCTGTAGCTCCAAAAAATTCATTTCAAGTGCAGGGAGATCAGAATCCAACAGCATCAGCAGTCCTTTGTCAGCCTCCTATCAGATTTTTGCTCAGGTCTCTCAATTTCAGCCAGAAAATACCTGAAATCATAGAATAACACACAAACTCATAGTAATATCCAGAAATGTGAATTTTACATAAAAACTAATAAAAACATCCCTAAAAGTATCTAGATCCTACTAAAAACTACCTAAAAACAATGCCAAAAAACATATAAATTATCCGCTCATCAACAACCTGTCTTTGGTGTGTGCTTGGGCTGAGCTTGAGATTTACACGTGCAGAGGCTTCTTTTGGAGTTAAACACCAAGTTATAACGTGTTTTTGCCATTTCACTCTGGTTTGTGACGTGTTTCTGGCGTTTTACTCCATAATGTAGCATGGAACTGGCGTTGAACGCCAGTTTGCGTCATCTAATCTCAAACAAAGTATGGACAATTATATATTGCTGGAAAGATCTGGACGTCTACTTTTCAACGCCGTTAAGAGCCCACCATTTGAAGTTCTGTAGCTCCAGAAAATCTATTTCGAGTGTAGGGAGATCAGAATCCAACAGCATCACCAATCCTTTGTCAGCCTCCTATCAGACTTTTGCTCAGGTCCCTCAATTTCAGCTAGAAAATACCTGAAATCAATGAAAAATAGACAAACTCATAGTAAAGTCCAGAAATGTGAATTTTGCATAAAAACTAATAAAAGCATCCCTAAAAGTAGCTTGATCCTACTAAAAACTACCTAAAAACAATGCAAAAAAGCGTATAAATTATCCGCTCATCAAAACACCAAACTTAAATTGTTGCTTGTCCCCAAGCAACTGAAAATCAAATAGGATAAAAAGAAGAGAATATACTATAAATCTCAAAACATCAATGAATATTAGTTCTAACTAGATGAGCGGGACTCGTAGCTTTTTGCTTCTAAACAGTTTTGGCATCTCACTTTATCCCTTGAAGTTTAGAATGATTGGCATCTATAGGAACTCAGAGTTTAGATAGTGTTATTAATTCTCCTAGTTAAGTATGTTGATTCTTGAACACAGCTACTTTTATGTGTCTTGGCTGTGGCCCTAAGCACTTTGTTTTCCAGTATTACCACCGGATACATAAATGCCACAGACACATGACTGGGTGAACCTTTTCAGATTGTGACTCAGCTTTGCTAAAGTCCCTAGTTAGAGGTGTCCAGAGCTCTTAAGCACACTCTTTTTGCTTTGGATCATGACTTTAACCACTCATTCTCAAGCTTTTCACTTGGACCTGCATGCCACAAGCACATGGTTAGGGACAGCTTGAATTAGCCGCTTAGGCCTGGATCTTATTTCCTTGGGCCCTCCTATCCATTGATGCTCAAAGCCTTGGATCCTTTTTACCCTTGCCTTTTGGTTTTAGGGCTATTGGCTTTTTCTGCTTGCTTTTTCTTTTTTTCTTTTGTTTTCACCACTTTTTTTTCAAGCTTTGTTCTTCACTACTTTTTCTTGCTTCAAGAATCAATTTTTTTTATTTTTCAGATCATCAATAACATTTCTCTTTTTCATCATTCTTTCAAGAGCCAACAATTTTAACATTCATAAACAACAAGATCAAAAACATGCACTGTTCAAGCATTCATTCAAAAAACAAAAAGTATTGTCACGACATTAATATAATTAAACTAATTTCAAGGATGAATTCGAAACTCATTTACTTCTTGTTCTTTTGTATTAAAAACATTTTTCATTTAAGAAAGGTGAAGGATTCATGGAATTATTCATAGCCTTAAGACATAGTTACTAAATACTAATGATCATGTAGTAAAGACACAAACATAGAGAAACATGAAGCTCAAAAACCGAAAAACAGAGAGATAAGAACAAGGAAGTTAAGGAATGAGTCCACCTTAGTGAGGGTGGCGTCTTCTTCTTGAAGGACCAATGGTGTCCTTTGAGCTCCTCTATGTCTCTTTCTTGCCTCTGTTGCTTGATCCCTAGTGATTTTGGTGCTCCTATCCTTAGTTGCTCCCAAAAATTGTGTGGAGGAAAATGTATCCCCTGAGGTATCTCAGGGATTTCTTGATGAGGGAATTCCTTATGCTCCTGTTGAGGTCCATGAGTGGGCTCTCTTGATGTGCAGTCAAATGTTCTACTACTGAGCTATGGACCCTTGAGATGAATCTCTCCATCTCCCATGACTCAGAGGTGGAAGCAATTGCCTTCCCTTTCCTCTTTCTTGAGGTTTCTTTGGCCTTAGGTGCCATCAATGGTTATGAAAAAACAAAAAAGCTATGCTTTTACCACACCAAACTTAAAATGTTGCTCGTCCTCGAGCAAAGAAAAGAAAGAATAGATGAAGAAGAAGAATAAGATATGGAGGAGAGCGAGAGAGATGTGTATTCGGCCAAGGGGGAGAAGAGAGGGTTGTGTTGTGTGAAAATGAAGAAGGATAGAAGGGTTTATATAGTGGAGGGAGAGGGGTTAAGGTTCGGCCATATTGGGTGGGTTTGGGTGGGAAAGGGATTTTGAATTTGAAGGTAGGTGGGTTTTATGGGGAAGAGTGGATGGATGTGAGTGGTGAAGAGGTAATGGGGAAGAGAGATTGAAGTAATTGGTGAAGGGTTTTTGGGGAAGAGTGTTATTGGATTGTGTGAAGAAGAGAGAAGGTGAGTTGAGGTAGGTAGGGATCCTGTGGGGTCCACAGATCCTGAGATGATCCTGTGGGGTCCATAGATCCTGAGGTGTTAAGGATTATCATCCCTGCACCAATGAGGCGTGTAAAATGCCCTCTGCATGCAATCTTGGCGTTTAACTCCAGATTGATGCTTGTTTCTGGCGTTAAACGCCAGTTCTATGCTTGTTTTAGGCATTGAACGCCAGTCTGCAACATGTCTCTGGCATTGAACGCCAGTTCCATGCTTGTTTCTGGCATTTAACGCCAGATTCATGCTCTGTTCTGGCGTTGAACACCAGCCAGATGCTCCTTACTGGCGTTCAAACACCAGTAAGCTCTTCCTCCAAGGTGTGCTATTTCTTCTGCTGTTTTTGATTCTCTTTTTAATTTTAGTATTTGTTTTGTGACTCCACATGATCATAAACCTAATAAAACATAAAAGAAAAAATAAAAAATAAAATTAGATAAATAAAATTGGTTTGCCTCCCAATAAGCGCTTCTTTAATGTCACTAGCTTGACAGTATGCTCTCATGGAGCTTCACAGGTGATCAGGTCAATGTTGTGGACTCCCAACACCAAACTTAGAGTTTGAATGTGGGGGTTGAACACCAAACTTAGGGTTTGGTTGTGGCCTCCCAACACCAAACTTAGAGTTTGATTGTGGGGGCTTTGTTTGACTTTGTATTGAGAGAAGCTTTTCATGCTTCCTCTCCATGGTTGTAGAGGAATATCCTTGAGCTTTAAACACAAGGCAGTCCCTATTCAATTGAAGGACTAGCTCTCCTCTGTCAACATCAATCACAGCTCCTGCAGTGGCTAGGAAGGGTCTTCTAAGGATGATGCATTCATCCTCCTCCTTCCTAGTGTCTAAGATTATGAAATCAGTAAGGATGTAAAGGCCTTTAACCTTTACTAACACGTCCTCTACCAATCCATAAGCTTATCTTACTGACTTGTCTACCATTTGTAATAAGAATGTGGCATCCTGTACCTCAAAGATCCCTAGTTTCTCCATTACAGAGAGTGGCATAAGATTTATACCTGACCCCAGGTCACATAGAGCCTTCTCAAAGGTCATGGTTCCCATGGTACAGGGTATTAAGAATTTACCAGGATCTTGTTTCTTTTAAGGTAAAGTTTGCTGAACCCATGTATCTAGTTCACTAATGAGCAAGGGAGATTCACCTTTCCAAGTCTCATTACCAAACAACTTGGCATTCAGCTTCATGATGGCTCCTAGATATTGAGCAACTTGCTCTCCAGTTACATCTTCATCCTCTTCAGAGGAAGAATAGTTTTCAGAGCTCATGAATGGTAGAAGGAGGTTTAATGGAATCTCTATGGTCTCTATATGAGCCTCAGATTCCTTTAGGTCCTCAATAGGGAACTCCTTCTTATCTGGGAGACATCCCATGAGGTCTTCCTCATTGGGATTCACGTCTTCCCCTTCCTCTCTAGGTTCGGCCATTTTAATTATGTCAATGGCCTTGCACTCTCTTTTTGGATTCTCTTCAGTATTGCTTGGGAGAGTACTAGGAGGAGTTTCAGTGATTTTCTTACTCAGCTGGCCCACTTGTGCCTCTAAATTTCTGATGGATGACCTTGTTTCTCTTATGAAACTTAAAGTGGCCTTAGATAGATCAGAGACTATATTTGCTAAGCTAGAAGAGCTCTGCTCAGAATTCTCTGTTTGTTGCTGAGAAGAAGATGGAAAAGGTTTACTATTGCTGAGCCTGTTTCTTCAACCATTGTTAAAGCCTTGTTGAGGCTTTTGTTGATCCTTCCATGAGAAATTTTGATGATTTCTCCATGAGGAATTATAGGTGTTCCCATAGGGTTCACCCATGTAATTTACCTCTGCCATTGCAGGGTTCTCAGGATCATAAGCTTCTTCTTCAGAAGATGCCTTTTTAGTACTATTGGATGCATTTTGCCATCCATTCAGACTTTGAGAAATCATGTTGACTTGCTGAGTCAACATCTTGTTCTGAGCCAATATGGGATTCAGGGCATCAATTTCAAGAATTCCCTTCCTCTGAGGCGTCCCATTACTCACAGAATTCCTCTCAGAAGTGTACATGAATTGGTTATTTGCAACCATGTCAATAAGTTCTTGAGCTTCTGGAGGTGTTTTCTTTAGGTGAATGAATCCACCTGCAGAATGGTCCAGTGACATCTTAGAGAACTCAGATAGACCATAATAGAATATATCCAAGATGGTCCACTCTGAAAGCATGTCAGAAGGACACCTTTTGGTCATCTGCTTGTATCTTTCCCAAGCTTCATAGAGGGATTTACCATCTTTTTGTTTGAAGGTCTGAACATCCACTCTAAGCTTGCTCAGCTTTTGAGGAGGAAAGAACTTAGCCAAGAAGGCCGTGACCAGCTTATCCCAAGACTCCAGGCTATCTTTAGGTTGAGAGTCCAACCATGTTCTAGCCCTGTCTCTTACAGCAAAAGGGAAAAGCATGAGCCTGTAGACTTCAGGATCTACTCCATTAGTCTTAACAGTCTTACAGATCTGCAAGAATTCAGTTAAAAACTAATAGGGATCTTCTGATGGAAGTCTATGGAACTTGCAGTTCTGTTGTAGTAGAGCAACTAGTTGAGGTTTCAGTTTAAAATTGTTTGCTCCAATAGCAGGGATTGAGATGCTTCTTCCATCAAACTTGGAAGTAGGTGTAGTATAATCACCAAGCATCCTTCTTGCATTATTACTTTTGGCTGCCATCTCCTCTTCCTTTTCGAAAATTTTTGTAAGGTTGCCTCTAGATTGTTGTAATTTAGCTTCTCTTAGTTTCCTCTTCAGTGTCCTTTCAGGTTCAGGGTCTGCTTCAACAAGAATATTATTGTCCTTGTTCCTACTCATATGAAAAAGAAGGGAACAGAAAATAATAATAATAGGGATCCACTTTACCACAGTAGATGGATTCCTTTATGTTAGTAGAAGAAGAAAAGAATAGAAGACGAAAAAAGTAAGAATCCAAACACAAGGGGGAAGAGTGAGTTCGAATTCTTGAGATGAAGAGAAGTGTTAGTAAATAAATGAATAAATAGAAAGAGATGTGAGAGAGGGATTTTCGAAAATTAACTTAAAATAAAAGAAAAATATTTCTGTTTTTATTTTAAATTAAAGTTAAAATTCGAAAACTAAGAGAAGGAATAAAATAGAAATTAAAATTTGAAACAATTAGTTAATTAAAAGAATTTTGAAAAAAATGGAGATGATTTTCGAAAATTAGAGAGAGAAAAATAGTTAGGTGGTTTTGAAAAAGATAAGAAACAAACAAAAAGTCAATTAGTTAGTTGAAAAAGATTTGAAAATCAATTTTGAAAAGATAAGAAATTAGAAAAGATATTTTGAAATCAAAATTTTGAAATAGATATGATTTGAAAAAGATATTTTGAAAAGATATGATTGAAAAGATATTTTGAAAAAGATTTGATTTTTTAAAATTAAAATTTGATTACTTGACTAACAAGAAACTAAAAGATATGATTCTAGAATTCAAAGATTGAACCTTTCTTAACAAGAAAGTAACAAACTTCAAATTTTTGAATCAATCACGTTAATTGTTAGTAAAGTCTACGAAATTTTGAAATAAAGATAAGAAAGATTTTAAAAAATATTTTCAAATTTTCGAAAATCATAAAAGAAAGATGAAAAAGATTTGATTTTTTTGAAAAAGATTTTGAAAAGATAGGATTTTTAAAATTGAAATCTTGACTTGACTAACAAGAAACCACTTATTTTAAAAATTTTTGACTAAGTCAACCCAAAATTTTGCATTTTATGAGAGAAATAAAGAGAAAGATATTTTTTATTTTTGAATTTTTAATGATGAGAGAGAAAAACACAAAAATGACTCACAACATGAAAATTATGAATCAAAACACATGATGCATGCAAGAACACTATGAATGTCAAGATGAACACCAAGAACATTTTGAAGATCAAGATGAACATCAAGACTTATTTTTGAAAATTTTCAAGAAAAGAAAAACATGCAAGACACGAAACTTAGAAATTTTCAATGCTTAGACACTATGAATGCAAAAATGCATATGAAAAATAACAAAAGACACAAAACAAGAAAATATGAAGATCAAACAAGAAAACTTATCAAGAACAAGTTGAAGATCGTGAAGAACACCATGCATGAAATTTCAAAAATTTTAGAGAAATAAAAAATAAAAAAAATGCAATTGACACCAAACTTAAAAATTGAGACTAGACTCAAACAAGAAACACAAAATATTTTTGGTTTTTTATGATTTTATTAATTTTTTTGTTTTTTTTTCAATAATCTTTAGAAAAACGAAAAAGAGAAAAAAAAATTTTAAAGATTTTTGAAAACTGTTTGAAAAGAAAATTACCTAATTTGTGCAACAAGATGAACCGTCAGTTGTCCAAACTCGAACAATCCCCGGCAACGGCGCCAAAAACTTGGTGCACGAAATTGTGATCATCAACAATGGCGCCAAAAACTTGGTAGCGCTCTCAAACATGAATCACACTTTGTCACAACTTCGCACAACTAACCAGCAAGTGCACTGGGTCGTCCAAGTAATACCTTACGTGAGTAAGGGTCGATCCCACGGAGATTGTTGGTATAAAGCAAGCTATGTTCATCTTGTAAATTTCAGTTAGGCGGATTCAAATGGTTATAAAGGGTTCAAAATTAATAATAAATAAAGCATAAAATAAGATAGAGATACTTATGTAAATTATTGGTAGGAATTTCAGATAAGTGTATGGAGATGCTGTGTTCCTTTTGAATCTCAACTTTCCTGCTGCTTTCATCCAATCCTTCTTACTCCTTTTCCATGGCAAGCTCTATGTAGGGCATCACCATTGTCAATGGCTACATCCCATCCTCTCAGTGAAAATGGTCCAAATGCTCTTGTCACAGCACGACTAATCATCTGTCGGTTTTTGATCATGTTGGAATAGAATCCATTGATTTTTTTTGCGTCTGTCACTACGCCCAACAATCGCGAGTTTGAAGCTCGTCACAGTCATTCAATCCCTGAATCCTACTCGGAATACCACAGACAAGATTTAGACTTTCTGGATTCTCAAGAATGGCCGCCAAAGGGCTCTAGGTTATACCATGAAGATTCTGATTAAGAAATCCAAGAGATACTCGCTCGTTCTAAGGTAGAACAGAAGTGGTTGTCAGTCACGCGTTCATAGGTGAGAATGATGATGAGTGTCACGGATCATTACATTCATCATGTTGAATTGCAATAAATATCTTAGAATAAGAATAAGTTGAATTGAATAAAAGATAGTAGTAATTGCATTAAAACTCGAGGTACAGCAAAGCTCCACACCTTAATCTATGGTGTGTAGAAACTCCACCGTGGAAAATACATAAGTGATCTAGGCTCAGGCATGGCCGAATGGCCAGCCCCCAAAGTCTAAGAACTAAACGTCCAAAGATAGATACCAAGATGTCTAATACAATAGTAAAATGTCCTATTTATACTAGACTAGTTACTAGGGTTTACAGAAATAAGTCTAAATGCAGAAATCCACTTCTGGGGCCCACTTTGGTGTGTGCTTGGGCTGAGCTTGAGCTTTACACGTGCAGAGGCTTCTTTTGGAGTTAAACGCCAAGTTGTAACGTGTTTTTGGCGTTTAACTCTGGTTTGTGATGTGTTTCTGGCGTTTTACTCCAGATTGCAGCATGGACCTAGCGTTGAACGCCAGTTTGCATCATCTACTATCAAACAAAATATGGACTATTATCTATTGCTAGAAAGCTCTGGATGTCTACTTTCCAACGCCATTGAGAGCGCACCATTTGGAGTTCTGTAGCTCTAGAAAATGTATTTCGAGTTCAGGGAGGTCAGAATCCAACAGCATCAGCAGTCCTTTGTCAGCCTCCTATCAGACTTTTGCTCAGGTCCCTCAATTTCAGCCAAAAAATACCTGAAATCACAGAAAAACACACAAACTCATAGTAAAGTCCAGAAATGTGAATTTTTCATAAAAACTAATAAAAAAATCCCTAAAAGTAGCTAGATCCTACTAAAAACTACCTAAAAACAATGCCAAAAAGCGTATAAATTATCTGCTCATCAGGTAACTATGAGGATTTATGATGACGTATGGTGAACGATGCTTATGAATAGAGAGAATGTGCCAAGTTGATAATGTTAGAATCTTGATGTAGAAATTGTGGATTTTTGTTGAATTATGGTGAATTAAATGATAACTTTGGTGTCGAAATGATAGAGAAAATGGAATGGTAAGTGATAAAATATATGGATGTGATTGTGGGTATTGAATGGTGAATTTTGATATGATTTATAATGTATATGGATTGTTTGGTTTTGGATGTTTTGAAAACTAGAGAATTTGCAAAACATTGTTTTTACTGAACTTTGACGGATTATAACTTGAATCTTAAATCTTGAAATTGAGTGATCTTTGTTTTAAACTGAAGATGATTTAAAGAGCTTAAAATGATATAAAGGAGAAAAACAGAGTTTTGTAGAGTAAGTTATGAACGTCAAAAATTCGGTGCAAAAATAAAAATTCTGCAACTTTAAGATTTTTCTAAGTTTATTACAGCATGCGTACGCGACCCAGTGCATGCGATGCGAACATTCACCACTTCCTGGGAACCTCGCGTGCGCGGGCACTGCATGCATATGCGGAAGCTCGATTTTTACCCATTGCGTACGCAAAATTTTAACACGCGACGCGAGCATTCTCATAAACCACAATTTTATGGTATTGTATTTGGTGGATTTTGTTAACTTTTCTCACATTTATTCAACAAAATAGCATGGTTTTATGAATTTCTCCTAAATTGTGCTTAAGAGTGAAAACATGTTTTTTAGGCCCTTAATTTGCTAAATTTAATTCACTTTAATTTTATTTGATGCCTTGATATGTTTGTTGAGTGATTTCAAGTTTAGAAGGCAAAGATTAGATTGAAGGAATGAAGAAAAAGCATGTAAAAGTGAAGAATTCATGAAGAAATAAGGATTTGGTGGATTCAAGGCCACGCGGACACGTCACCCACACGTACACGTGAGAGAGAATTTTGCCAAGTGACGCGCACGCGTCACCCATGCAAACGCGTGACACTGGTCACGTGATCTCATTTAAAGAACACGCTGGAGGCGATTTCTGAGCTCAAGGAGGCCCAAATCCAACTCATTTTTGATACTTTTGAACCCAAAGATTGAAGGGCGATGAACCAAGTAGTCATAATTAGGTTTTTACCATGCTTTAGGTTAGGTTTTCTAGAAAGAGAAGCTCTCTCTTCTCTCTAGAAATTAGGGTAGATTAGTTTAATTTCTCTTTAATTCTTATTTTAGTGTACTTCCATTTATATTTTCATGCTTTATTGTCTTGGGACTCTTTGTTTACATTGTTAATTTCCTTTTTATGTCATTTTTATGTTTATGAACTCTTGTTACTTTTGATTTCTATTAATGCAATTTATGTTTTCTATGTTTATTGTTGCTTTCTTTAATTGTTAGTTATTGATTCTTGCATTTGGTAGTTTAGATTTTATATTTCTTCCACTTTTATGATGCTTTTCTTTTATGCCTTCCAAGTATTTGAGAAAATGCTTGGTTGGATTTTAGTCTAGACTTTTGTGTTCTTGGCTTGGGTTGGTAACTTGGGTAACCTTGAGTTACCAATGTCCAAGTAATTGATAATTTTTTTTCAACTGACTTTGGTTTTCACTAAATTAATTAGTAAGTGGCTAGGACTTATGGACTAGGATCAATTAATCTCACTTGACTTTCCCTAATTTTGGGGATGACAAAGTGGGAATGATCCTTGTAATTATCATGTTGTAGTTGGTAACAAGGATAGTAATCCTTAACCATCAACCCTTGCTAAGATCTTTTTACCATTTGAGTTTCCTTTCCTTTGTTAGTTAATTGTCATTTACTTTCTTGTTATTTACATTTCTTGTCTCTTATTACAAAAACCCAAAATATTTCAAAAGCCAATAATTGAGCACTTCATTGCAAAATCCCTGTTTTGCTAAAAAATGATTTTTATTCGTATGCGAGCAGGGTGCCGCATATGCGGACACACTTTTTTAACGTGCGTGTACGCACAGAAGGGGTGTGCAGATGCAAAATCCCTGTTTTGCTAAAAAATGATTTTTATTCGTTTTCAAGGGTTCTCTAACTTTCTAAACTTCTTTTATTACTATTTAAGATTACTATCTAGTAAATAGGTCTTAAGACTAATAGAAACGAGTTGGTGACTTAAATTGGTGAAATTCTATATGAGTTTAGAAGACGGAGATTTAGGTTTCTGAAGTTGTGAGTGAACCGACGGAGTGCTAGATTGGTGGTGAATATGAGAACTTAAGAGTTGATAATAATTGATGACAAACTCGTGAAGTCAAGGACCAATGAGGAAAAATATTGAACACTGAGAGTGATCATTAGAAACGATTGAGATATTCTGTCTTATACTGATGTTGTTGAAACGTTATGCACCTGACAAGGACATTTGGTTATCCTACTTATGTTGAGATGTGAGGTTTGTGGCTGATGAGCGGATAATTTATACGCTTTTTGGCATTATTTTTAGATAGTTTTTAGTATAATATAGTTACTTTTAGGGATGTTTTCATTAGTTTTAGGCTAAATTCACATTTCTGGACTTTTACTATGAGCTTGTGTGTATTTTTGCGATTTCAGGTATTTTCTAGCTGAAATTGAGGGACCTGAGCAAAACTCTGATAAAAGGATGACAAATGACTGCTGATGCTGTTGGATTCTGATCTCCTTGCACTCGAAATGAATTTTCTGGAGCTACAGAACTCCAATGGGCACGCTCTCAATGGCGTTGGAAAGTAGACATCCAGAACTTTCCTGCAATAGATAATAGTCAATACTTTATTCGTGATTAGACGACTTAAACTGGCACTCAACGCCAGTTCCATGCTGCATTCTGAAGTCAAACGCCAGAAACGCGTCACGAACCAGAGTTGAACGCCAAAAACAAGTTACAACTTGGCGTTCAACTCCAAAAGAAGCCTCTGCATGTGTAAAGCTCAAGCTCAGCCCAAGCACACACCAAGTGGGCCCTGGAAGTGGATTTCTGCATCAATTACTTACTTCTGTAAACCCTAGTAGCTAGTCTAGTATAAATAGGACGTTTTACTATTGTACTAGTGTCTTTTGACCACATAATATCCGGGATTGTATTTTTGATCCTGTGATCACATTTTGGGGGCTGGCCATTCGGCCATGCCTGAACCTTCATCACATATGTATTTTCAACGGTGGAGTTTCTACACACCATAGATTAAGGGTGTGGAGCTCTGCTGTACCTCGAGTTTTAATGCAATTACTACTATCTTTTATTCAAATTCAATCCTATTTATGTTCTAAGATACTACTTGTATTTCAACTTGATGGATGTGATGATCCGTGACACTCATCATCATCTGTCCCTATGAACGCGTGCCTGACAACCACTTCCATTCTACAAGCGAAAGCTAGAGTGTGTATCTCTTAGATTCCTAATGCACGACGCATGGTTGCCCTCGCCTGACAACCGAGCCTTCCATTCTGTGAGATAAGAGTCTTCATGGTATAAGCTAGAATTGATGGCGGCATTCATGAGAATCCGGAAAGTCTAAACCTTGTCTGTGGTATTCCGAGTAGGATTCCGGGATTGAATGACTGTGACAAGCTTCAAACTCGCGATTGTTGGGCGTGATAACAAACGCAAAAGAATCAAGGGATTCTATTCCAACATGATTGAGAACCGACAGATGATTAAATGTGCCGTGACAGAGCATTTGGACCTTTTTCACTGAGAGGATGGGATGTAGCCATTGACAACGGTGATGCCCTATGATAGCGCGAAATTGTGATCAATACTTTTCACAACTCAAATAAGCCCCGGTGATGAACCCAAAAACTTGGTGTTCAATACCATGGCATAAACACAACTTCGCACAACTAACCAGCAAGTGTACTGGGTCGTCCAAGTAATAAACCTTACGCGAGTAAGGGTCGATCCCACAGAGATTGTTGGTATGAAGCAAGCTATGGTCACCTTGTAAATCTTAGTCAGGCAAACTCAAATGGATATGGGTGATATACGAATAAAACATAAAGATAAAGATAGAGATACTTATGTAATTCATTGGTGGGAATTTCAGATAAGCGTATGAAGATGCTTGTCCCTTCCGTCTCTCTGCTTTCCTACTGTCTTCATCCAATCCTTCTTACTCCTTTCCATGGCAAGCTTATGCAAGGGTTTCACCGTTGTCAGTGGCTACCTCCCATCCTCTCAGTGGAAATGTTCAACGCACCCTGTCACGGCACGGCTATCCATCTGTCGGTTCTCAATCAGGCCGGAATAGAATCCAGTGATTCTTTTGCGTCTGTCACTAACGCCCCGCCTTCAGGAGTTTGAAGCACGTCACAGTCATTCAATCATTGAATCCTACTCAGAATACCACAGACAAGGTTAGACCTTCCGGATTCTCTTGAATGCCGCCATCAGTTCTAGCCTATACCACGAAGACTCTGATCTCACAGAATGGCTGGCTCCTTTGTCAGGCGAGCACTCGGTTGTCAGGCGATCAACCATGCATCGTGTATCAGGAATCCAAGAGATATTCACCCAATCTAAGGTAGAACGGAGGTGGTTGTCAGTCACACGTTCATAGGTGAGAATGATGATGAGTGTCACGGATCATCACATTCATCAAGTTGAAGAACAAGTGATATCTTAGAACAAGAACAAGCGGAATTGAATAGAAGAACAATAGTAATTGCATTAATACTCGAGGTACAGCAGAGCTCCACACCTTAATCTATGGTGTGTAGAAACTCCACCGTTGAAAATACATAAGAACAAGGTCTAGGCATGGCCGTGAGGCCAGCCTCCCAATGATCTAAGAACTAGATGTCCAAAGATGAAAATACAATAGTAAAAGGTCCTATATATAGAGAACTAGTAACCTAGGGTGTACAGAGATGAGTAAATGACATAAAAATCCACTTCCGGGCCCACTTGGTGTGTGCTTGGGCTGAGCATTGAAGCATTTTTGTGTAGAGACTCTTCTTGGAGTTAAACGCCAGCTTTTATGCCAGTTTGGGCGTTTAACTCCCATTTTGGTGCCAGTTCCGGCGTTTAACGCTGGAAATCTTGAGGGTGACTTTGAACGCCGGTTTGGGCCATCAAATCTTGGGCAAAGTATGGACTATCATATATTGCTGGAAAGCCCAGAATGTCTACTTTCCAACACCGTTGAGAGCGCGCCAATTGGGCTTTTGTATCTCCAGAAAATCCACTTCGAGTGCAGGGAGGTCAGAATCCAACAGCATCTGCAGTCCTTTTCAGTCTCTGAATCAGATTTTTGCTCAGGTCCCTCAATTTCAGCCAGAAAATACCTGAAATCACAGAAAAACACACAAACTCATAGTAAAGTCCAGAAAAGTGAATTTTAACTAAAAACTAATAAAAATATACTAAAAACTAACTAGATCATACTAAAAACATACTGAAAACAATGCCAAAAAGCGTACAAATTATCCGCTCATCACCCTACATACAGCTTGACATGGAAAGGAGTAAGAAGGATTGGATGAAGGCAGTAGGAAAGCAGAGATTCAGAAGGAGCACGGCATATTCGTACGCCTATCTGAAATTCCCATCGATTATCTACATAAGTATTTTTATCTTTATTTTCAGTTTATTTATTATTATTATTCAAAAACTCCATAACTATTTATTATTCGCCTGACTGAGTTTTATAAGATGACCATAGCTTGCTTCATACCAACAATCTCTGTGGGATCGACCCTTACTCACGTAAGGTTTATTACTTGGACGACCCAGTGCACTTGCTGGTTAGTTGTGCGAGGTTGTGAAGAAAATGCGAAGTTATAAACGCGCATACCAAGTTGAAGCCATTATTAGAGATCACAATTTTGTCCACCAGTGGCAGAGTATCCCGCTCGCATCTTTTCATATCAAAAGAGTGTGCCGGGCACTATATCCGTGTGTAGTGTGTCCGGTGGTGCGGAATTTATAACCCACACTTACTAACCGGCAAGCGCACCGGGTCGTGCCAAGTAATACCTTACGTGAGTAAGGGTCGATCCCACAAGGATTGAGTGGGTTAGTTAGGCAAGAAAAAATTGGTTTTGAGATGTTCAAATGGTTTAAGTTCGATCTTAGAATTTCAAAAGGATAGACAAATAAATGAGTTGGGAATAAAATGTTGAGAAAGCAGTTAAGGTTTTAGAGTTATCTATTTTCCAGATTTATTTTTATCACTAACTAATTTAATCATGCAAGATATAATTTCATGGCAAACTATATATGACTAGGCCCTAATTCCTTAGACCTTCCTAGTCTCCTTTAAAATTCATTAATTGCCAATTCCTTGGTCAATTAATTCCAATTAGAGGGTGATGATCAATCTCTAGTTTATATGCCAAAAGAATTATAATTATCCAAAAATAAAGGGATTATATGTCACGTATCTCGTTAAATACAAACAATTAGAAATTCAGTATAATATGTTTTCAAGCTGTTGTTCAAGTAAAGAGCTTTTCCAAGTTTTACAAGAACTCAATTAGAACATGGGTCATACTTCCGTTCCACCCATATTCATAAAGTAAAGAGCGAAAACAATTATTGAAATATAAATCAAGACATGAATTAAATTAGAAAGATCAAACGAATAAATCCATACAAATAGACAGAGCTCCTAACCTTAACAATGAAGGATTAGTTGCTCATGGTTCAGAGAAGAAAGATAAGGATTTAGGTAACAATCTGGTACCTGTCTAAATGTACAGAGTTTCTATTTATTACTAATCCTAATAGGTTTAAAATCAAAAATTAAAAATAATATCTTTTCCTAAAAGATAAGATTTGAATTTAAATTCGAATTAATTAACAGATCTTCAGTTTATGGGTGGGGACCACTTGATTTGTCCATTCTGCAGCTTCTAATATGTGTTTTCTGGGCTGAAAACTGGGTCAAAAATAGCCCAGAAATCGTAACCAGCGTTTTCTAAATTATTGCAGATCGCGCATGTGACGCGTCCGCGTCGTCCACGCGTTCGCGTCATTTGTGCATATTCCAGTCCACGCGTTCGCGTCAGGCACGCGATCGCGTCATTGCGATTTCTCCATTCCGCGCGGTCGCGTGAGCCATTCGTCTGCGTCGGTCTTCGCTGGTCATCTCTTTGGTTTCTTCTTTTTCTCTGCAGAAACTTCATCAAATCCCTCCGAATGCTAGCTAAAATAAATAAAATTGCACAAAACTCAAAATAGTATCCATAGTGGCTAAAATATAATTAATTCTTAATTAAACTCAACAAATTAGATGCAAATTCACTAGGAAAAGATAGACAAGATGCTCACGCATCACAACACCAAACTTAAACTGTTGCTTGTCCTCAAGCAACCAAAACTAATATAAGCTTATGATGTGAATTTGCATGAGAATGAGAGTTCGATTAAGCTCATGTCTCTTTTTATAGTAGGTTTATAACTGTAATCTTGAATAGGTTTGGCATCTCACTCTCCTTTGAATCAGGAAAGTTATTGTCATTTAGAATTAGAATCCGGATGATATTATGAATTCTCTGATGTTTATATTTCAATTTAATCCTTGAACACAGCAACATTTACTTTAATTTAATTTTCTTTGGTGCTTTGCACCTTGAGCCTAGCCGTGACTTTAAATGTTTTGTCTCAAGAGTTACTTGACACAAAAATACCACAAGCACTTAACTGGGAAACTCCCTTTGAGTTCTGATTTTTCTTTCAGTTATTCCCAGACAGTGGTGCTCAAAGCCTTTGGCATACTCTGTTAAATGCAATTGATCTCAACTCTAAGTGTTCTATCCCAAAGATTACTTGATATAGTCACACCACAAGCATATGACTAGGGAAACAACTCTTTGAGCTTATAATCATGTCTGACCTCCCTAGTCATTGATGCTCAGAGCCTTGGACCTTGCTTTTATTATTATTTATTTATTTATTATTTTTTTCCTTTTGCTGTTTCTTTTGCTTCAAGGATTAAATTTTTGTTTATTTCAGAGAAGTCATAATAATTCTCTAAATTCCTGTTCCTTATACATCAACATCTCTTGATTCAAATTCAAATATGCACTACTCATATCATGCATTCAAAAATCACAAAAAATACCACCATATTTAAGTAAATAAGACTATTCTTAAAATTAGACTCAATTTCTCATGCATTGCATCACTTCTTTTCTTTTTTTTTAGATTCAAGTTCAGTGAGTGGTACATGAAACATCTTTTCAGTATTAAAGCAATTAAAAGAAAACTAATCCTAGGATTCTAACTAATAAAGGATCATGCAGCAAACAAAGCAAAATAGCAGAAAACCGGAACACAACATAGACAAAGATGGGAGGACACCTTAGTTATCCTAGCAGACGTTTTATTCTTCAAGTTGTGCTCCTCAGTGAAGATGATTTGCCTCCCTCTTTGGTGCCATAGGAATAAATAGAAAAACCCTTAAGCGAAGCGTCAATACCAAACTTAAAGGTTTGCTTGTCCTCAAGCAAAGAAGTACTGAAAATAGAAAGAGATAAATATTTTGAGGAAGGAAAAAGAAAAATAAAAGGATAAAAGAACAAGAGAGGATTAAGATTGGGAGAGAGAAAGTAAACTAGGTGGCGCAAGCGACGCGGCCGCGTGGGACACGCGTTCGCGTGATTGCGTTTTAGTTAGTTGACGCGGTCGCATCGGTCACGCGGTCGCGTGACCCATGTTATGCTTCGGGGGCAAGTGCAGCCTCGCGCCTGCACAACTCTCTCTTCGAATTTAAATATTTGCCAAATTTGGGGTGACGCGATCGCGTGGGACATGCGATCGCGTGAGTGGCTTCAGAAGGGAATGATGCGGATGCATCGGCGACGCGTTCGCGTGATAGGGATTATGCGTCTAGCACCAAGCCATCACCACTCCAGCACAATATTTGGTTGTGCACCCATTTTACGTCAAAAATCAGGGCACGCGGCCGCGTGGGTCACGCGGTCGCGTGGGAGGTTAATATTCCCACATGACACGGACGCGTCGGCGATGCGGTCGCGTGGGGCGATTTGTGCCACTGGCACGCCTCCAGCCACGCTCCAGCGTGACTCTCTGTTCATTTTTTTTCTCCCATCTCCTTGCGACGCGGACGCGTCGCTGATGCGGTCGCGTCGCGTGGCATTTTTTTTTGTAGCTTGAGGTGTTCGGTTCCTGGGAGAACATAGCTGCATGATCAGAAAATTAGTAAGAACTCAATAAAAATAAAATAACTAAGAAAAACTACTACGAAAAATAGTGAAGGATATGAAATTATCAGGTTGCCTCCCGACAAGTGCTTCTTTATCGTCACTAGCTTGACGGTCAGCTCCTCTAAGGAGGAGGATCATAGGGGCTCATCTCTTCACCCCTTACTTTGAACTTTTTTCCTGTATCTCCATAACGTAGTTTAATATGCTCCAGAGAGAGTATTCTGATTACTGTATAAACCCATGCTAGATTGCTAGTTAATACTACCTTCATTCCTGGGGAGAAACCGTCAGTGGGGATCTTTTTGTTTCTCCATCCTCTGGGTACTTTCTTCTTTTTGGGAACCTCTTCCTTGGTGGATGATGCATTCCCAACACCAAACTTTGGTTTGATGTCAGGAGGAATTTTATTGATTGTTACCAAGGGAGGTTTGAGTTGCATATTCTGCTGTGTATCATCAGGCGGTTTTTGAAGGTTTGGATCAATAAGCTCAGCCTGCATGCACCTCTCTTCTTCACCTGTTGGATGTATATCTTTGAAGACATGAAAGACCAATTGCTCATTATGCACTCTAAGCACTAATTCACCCACTTCTACATCAATCAGAGCTCTTCCAGTGGATAGGAATGGTCTTCCTAGAATTATAGAGGCATTCTCATCCTCCCCTGTGTCCAGAATCACAAAGTCTGCTGGGAGGAAGAACTTTCCCACTTTGACCAAGATATTCTCCACTAATTCGTATGCAGGCTTCATAGATTTATCTGCCATCTGCAATGCTATCTTTGTGGGTTGTGCCTCTTGGATTTGCAGCTTTTTCATCACAGATAAGGGCATTAGATTTATGCTTGCCCCCATATCACATAGGGATTTCTCAAAGTTTGTGCTCCCAATGGTGCATGGAATTTGAAAGCTCCATGGATCTGGCATCTTCTTTGGCAAGTTATTCTGAATTACAGCACTACATTCCTTAGTCAGGACTACTGTCTCATCTCCCGTTAAACGCTTTTTCTTTGACAACAGCTCCTTCATGAATTTGGCATAGATAGGCATTTGCTCCAAAACCTCAGCAAAAGGAATATTGATTTGTAACTTTCTGAATATTTCCAAGAACTTTGAGAACTGCTTGTCCTTGGTCTCCTTTTGAAGTCTCTGAGGATATGGCATCTTAGGCTTGTACTCAGGAGCCTTTGGCAGTGTAGGATAAGTGTCAAGAGAGTCTAGGAATGGGTTGTCTGCACGCTTTGGAGGGGCGTGCTCTACTTCTTCCTTCTTCTCCTTTGGAGCATCCTTTTCAACTAGCTCTTCATTGACCTTGATCTCAGAACCAGCTACTTTACCACTTCTCAATTGAATAACCTTGCAATCTTCTCCTGGTTTCACCACTTTGTCACCTTGAAATGCACTTGCAGACCTCTCAAGTATTTGCTTGCTCAGTTGGTCCACTAGCACCTCTAAATTTCTAATGGAGGCTCTGGTTTCCTGCATAACTTGTGCTTCTGCACTTGCCACTTGTCCACTTATCATAGTGATAGCCTTGCATTCCTCTCTTGGATTTGGAATTGTGTTACTAGGAAGGCTATTAGTGGTCCTCTGATCAATTTCATTAACTCTAGTGGCTATTTGACCCATTTGAATCTCCAGGTTCTTGATGGATGCTCTGGTTTCCTATTTGAAACCTGTCAATATTGCTTCCAAATTATTGTTCTGTTGGAAACCGCACTGAGAATTATTGTTGAAGTTCTGAGGTCTCTAAGGTTGATCCCTCCATCCAAAATTTGGGTGATTCTTCCATTCCGGGTTGTATGTCTTAGAATATGGGTCATTGGTGGAATTCCTAGGACCACTCCCCATGTAATTCACCTGTTCAAAAGAAGGTTGAGCATAATCATAATTATCATTTTGCACAAAATTACCTGCCATGTCATAGGAGACTTCTTGTGGTGGATTTTGGGTGTTGATAGCTGAGACTTGCATGCCACATATCTATTGAGTAAGTAGATTTATTTGCTGAGACATCAGCTTGTTCTGAGCAAGAAAAGCATTAATAGCATCTACTTCCAACACGCCTCTCTTCTGAGGGGTTTCGGAATTCACAGGATTCCTGTTAGAGGAGTATAAATATTGGTTGCTTGCAACCAATTCAATCAGATCAATAGTCTCCTCCGGTGTCTTCTTCTTGTGCAATGAACCTCCTGCAGAATTGTCTAAGCACATTTTGCACATTTCACCCAAGCCTTCATAAAATATGTCTATTTGTGTCCATTTGGAGAACATGTCTGGAGGGCATTGCCTAGTCAGTAGCTTGTATCTCACCCAAGCTTCTTACAGAGTCTCACCATCCTTCTGTCTGAAGGTCTGAACCTCCATCCTAAGCTTAGTCAGCTTCTTTGGTGGGAAAAATTTTGTGAGAAACTTAGTAACCACCTTGTTCCAAGTATCCAAACTGTCCTTGAGTTGAGAATCTAGCCATAGTTTTGCTCTATCCCTCAGAGCAAACGGGAAGAGCATTAGTTTGTATACATCTAGTTTCACTCCGTTTGTTTTCACAGTATCACAAATCTGCAGAAAACTTGAAATGAATTGATTTGGGTCTTCGTGGGGAAGACCATGATACTGGCAGTTCTGTTACACCAGGGTGACTAGTTGAGGCTTCAACTCGAAGTTGTTCGCAGCAATAGGAGGCACTACGATGCTTTTTCCATAAAGATCTGCGGTAGGAGAAGAGTAGGAGCCAAGCACTCTCCTTTGTTGCTCATTCCCATTCGGGTTTGTCGCATTGGGATTATCAGCATTGTTAGCATTCATAGTGGATTCTACAGCCTTGTATAATTTTTCCTGTTGTAAACGTCGCCTGAAAGTCCTTTCAGGTTCAGGATCAAAGTCTAAGAGATGTTCTTTGTCTCTGTTCCTGCGCATAAACAAACAGAAAACAAGAAAAGATGGGAATCTCTATGTCAGAGTGTAGAGAATTTCCTATGAGGTAACTTGTGTAAAGAAATAAATAAAAAATACTAAATAAAATAAATAAATAAATGAAAAATAATAATAAATAGGTAACACCAAACACAATTTCAGAAATTAAGAAAAATATTGGTGCTATTTATTTATTTAAAATTTTTTTTCGAAAAATAATAAAAAATATTTAAATTAAAACTAAAACGCCTAATCTAAGCAATCAAACAACTAATAGTTGTTAATTACTATCAATCCCTGGCAACGGCGCCAAAAACTTGGTGCGAAATTTATAACCCACACTTACTAACTAGCAAGTGCACCGGGTCGTACCAAGTAATACCTTACGTGAGTAAGGGTCGATCCCACGAGGATTGATGGATCAAGCAACAATGATTTATTGATTAGGTTAGTTAGGCAAGCAAAAATTGGTTTGGAGATGTTCAAAAGGTTTAAGTTCGAACTTAGGATATCAAAAGTATAGACAAATAAATGAGTTGGGAATAAAATGTTGAGAAAGCAGTTAAGGTTTCAGAGTTATCTATTTTCCAGATTTATTTTTATCACTAACTAATTTAATCATGCAAGATATAATTTCATGGAAAACTATATATGACTAGGCCCTTATTCCTTAGACCTTCCTAGTCTCCTTTAAAATTCATTAATTGCCAATTCCTTGGTCAATTAATTCCAATTAGAGGGTGATGATCAATCTATAGTTTATATGCCAAAAGAATTCTAATTATCCAAAAATAAAGGGATTATAAGTCACGTATCCCGTTAAATACAAACAATTAAAAATTCATTATAATATGTTTTCAAGCTGTTGTTCAAGTAAAGAGCTTTTCCAAGTTTTACAAGAACTCAATTAGAACATGGGTCATACTTCCGTTCCACCCATATTCATAAAGTAAAGAGCGAAAATAATTATTGAAATATAAATCAAGACATGAATTAAATTAGAAAGATCAAACGAATAAATCCATACAAATAGACAGAGCTCCTAACCTTAACAATGAAGGATTAGTTGCTCATGGTTCAGAGAATAAAAATAAGGATTTAGGTAACAATCTGGTACCTGTCTAAATGTACAGAGTTTCTATTTATTACTAATCCTAATAGGTTTAAAATCAAAAATTAAAAATAATATCTTTTCCTAAAAGATAAGATTTGAATTTAAATTCGAATTAATTAACAGATCTTCAGTTTATGGGTGGGGACCACTTGATTTGTCCATTCTGCAGCTTCTAATATGTGTTTTCTGGGCTGGAAACTGGTCAAAAACAGCCCAAAAATCATAACCAGCGTTTTCTGAATTATTGCAGATCACGCATGTGACGCGTCAGCGTCATCCACGCGTTTGCATCATTTGTGCATATTGCAGTCCACGCGTTCGCATCAGGCACGCGATCGCGTTATTGCAATTTCTCCATTTCGCGCGGTCGCGTGAGCCATGTGTCCGCGTCGGTCTTCGCTGGTCATCTCTTTGGTTTCTTCTTTTTCTCTGTAGAAACTTCATCAAATCCCTCTGAATGCTACCTAAAATAAATAAAATTGCACAAAACTCAAAATAGCATCCATAGTGGCTAAAATATAATTAATTCTTAATTAAACTCAACAAATTAGATGCAAATTCACTAGGAAAAGATAGACAAGATGCTCACGCATCACCCGGCACTATATTCGTGGGGGTTCTCGTTTATATATTCGTGGGTAGTGTGCCCGGCACTATGAGGTTGTTCACAAAGAGGTGATAATATTGTGGGAGGCAACCCAATTAGTGAGTACTTTTTTTTCTCCTCCATTAAAGTCCTTTCTTTTAACCAATTGGAAAAGGTGAAAAAAATGTATTAATGAATGAGTTGGATCTTAGTTAATTTTTGCTTTCTACTTATAGTTTTTCTTTATTGATTTTAATTTTCAAAACTAATTTTCAAAAGTTTTTGCTACCATCATTGTTTTCTTCTTATGCATGAATTATGTAACACAACTGATACTCAGCATTCTATTTCTTCCAAACTCTTCACTACTTTATCATATGACCAAACCCTAAGTTTGGTGTTCACCAATCTGTACATGCCTAAACTCTAAATTTGGTATTGCAACTAAGACCAAGAATGAGGATGAAGAGATCAACATAGAAGTAGAACAAAGAATGAATCTAGTAATAATTTTGTATGGTGGTTAGTAATTTTTTTCATTTATAAGTTTTCTTTCATTTTTCTTTTTCTTTCTTTTCATCATGTTTGTTTCTTTATTTTATTTTGCCATCGTGTTTATTACTAAATTTGTCCTCTAAGCCTTTTACTCACATAATAAAAGTTATTTTTATGGAGAAAATTGAATCTGTTAACAAAAGTCCTCTTATGAAAAGTGGTGGTCCATAACTGTGTGATTATATTCCATAGAATATGGTAAAATGTTAATAATCTTGGAGAAAAGGGAAGAATGATTCTTCATGAGTAAAGGCTTAGAAAAGTATTATGAGATCTCTAAACAAAAAAAAGAAGATCATTGGCTTGAATTGAAAAGAAACAGAAAAAAAGAGAAAAGAAATAGCAAAGAAAAAAGAAAAAAGGAAGAACAATGGAAAAAGATAAAAAAGAAAAGAAAAGTTGCAAAGCTTTGAGAATTAATGGTTGAAATCATGTTACGTTCCTGTGGTGTCAATTGTCCAAGGAAAGGCTTGGGTGATTAGATTCGAGGGGTGCGTCATCACCTGGTAACTTGGCCCAACTGGCCCGAGATTATCGATCGAAAGCCCACCATCAAGAGCCACCTTGAAACAAGACATTTAGAAGCCCAAAGAGGCTTTGGGCATTGATGTATGGGAATTCAAAACTTTAGCTATATGCTTGTGGTGCGATCGTGTCAAGGAGAGGCTTGGGTAACTAGATCCGTAAGGTGCTTCATCATCCGGTAACTTGGGCCAACTGTCCTAGAATTATCGATCAAAAGCCTACTATCAAGAATTGCCTTAAGACGGAACATTTAGAGTTGTCAATCAAAAAATTTCTCTCTGTTATAAATAAAGGATTCAAGGATCAATCAAAGCATAAAAGAAAAAGATCTCATAATATCATCTGAGCCTCAAGTCTAAAGGATTATTTGCTCTCAAGACTTCAAGATTTGTTAAGAAAGAAGTGAATCTATTTATAATCACATGGCTTGCTAAACCCCACTCTCAAGAGGAACAAGAGCTTCAAGAAGATTCAATTCTCCTTCATTCAATTCTTTTCTTTTCTTTTCTTTTCTTTTTAACTTGAGGACAATCAAAGTTTTAAGTTTGGTGTTGTGATGCGTTCGCATCATTAGTTGTTTTTTTACTTTAGTTCATCATTTTCTTAGGTTTAATTATAATTTTATCTTCTAATCTTGCGACTTTTAAGTATCTTGTGCTGCTGAGGTGTTTACTAAGTGTTTTCAAGGAATTATGATTAAAAAAAAAGAGGTAAATCAAGTAGCAAAGAGAGGTCGATCAAGGAGCAAGGTTTAGCATGAAGAATGGAGAGCCGAGGACATAAAAGTCAAGCCATGCAAGCCATGCACCTAAGCAGAAAATAGGGTGTGCCATGCCCTAAACGAAGGAAGAGAGGGCGTACCACGCCCCACAAGCTATCAAACTAGGCATGCCATGCCTAGGACAGGGGGTGCCACACCCAAACAAGAAGGAGCTAGGGCATGTCACATGCATTCCAAGGCATGCCACACCCCAAAGAAGAAGCACTTGGCATGCCATTACTAAGAAGGGTGTGCCATGCCCTATGGAAGTAAATCAAGGACGAAGGCATTCCACGCTCCAGCAACAAAAGGAAGGGCGTGCCATGCCAAGGATAGGGTGTGCCATGCCTAAGCAAGAAATCAACCTTGGGAGCAAATTCATAAATGTTGTTCATCCTGACCTCTTCATACTCCAATGACCATAACTTGAGCTAGGCCAATTTAAATGAGGCATTTTTGGTGGCTTTAGAAAGTTAACATCTAGAGTTTTGCAATGATATACATATATCTATAGTGGACATTCAGTTTGTACTACAAATGTCCCTCATATTTGTAGTTCGGAAATCATCGCTGGGAGGAAAAAAATGTATGGCGTGCCATGCCCAAGACAGCAAGTGGTACGCCCAAAACACCCAAGACATGGCATGCCACACCCAGACAAGCAAGTGGCACGCCCAGACACCCTTCTACATGCCCAGCTTCAATTCTACACACCCAAAAGCCTAAATTTCACACCAAGCAAGCCCACAAACCCCTGGAGCCATTCAAATTCAATGGCGTGCCTTGTGAAGAAAGGAGTGTGCCACACCCTAACCAAGAGAAGTCCATGGAATCACTTCAAGATGAAGGGCGTGCCATGCTAACGGTTGGGTGTGCCATGCCTGACCAATCAAGAGAGGGCGTGCCACACTAGGAAATGGGCATGCCATGCCTTAGCCCAATTCATGCCCTGTGAGTGTTCTCCAAACTTATGCGTACCCATGAGGAGTGTGGGCATGTCACACTAGCCCAAAACTTGCCTTATCTAGCATTGATTCATATCAAGCCCAACCTTGAAGATTTGATTTCAATTTGAAGATTGAAGAAGATTCTGTAATTAATTCGTTTGAATTCCTTTTGATTATGTTTTGAAATTTAAGATTTGAATTAGTTAGAGACTATCTTAATTGTTCTGATTAAGATAAGATTATGATTTGAATTTGAATTAGAAACCCTAAGTATAAATAAGTGAATTACATTCACAGGGGGGCATTGGGAGAAGGATCTTTAGATCCCCCACGTAGCTCTTCTCTTTCTTTTCTTTTTTTTTTGTTTTTCATTCTCTGCGAGCCATTTATTCTTTGTCAAAGGGTTAAGGGCTCTGTTTTTATTTTCCATGAATTATTAATCTAAGTGTCCTTCTGTTTTAAAGCTTGCATTGATTTGTTCTTGATTTAGTATTTTGTTCTTCATCCTTAAAGGATTAGTAGTACTGCAGGTGTACTAATCCCGTTTTGAATTCATTTACTGATTCGACAAAGCTTATATCCGAATTGTTCTTGAAAACTCTTTCACATGGCTTTTCAAATTGATTAGACATAGAGTTTTAAAGCGTGTGACACAAAACATGATTTTTAATTACCCTATTTTTGAATACGTGGTATATAGTTTAGATTCGGACGATTTTCAAAAATTGTGTTTCTGTATAAGATTCAATTGGACAGGATTAGCTTTGATACGTGGTATATAATCCGACTTGAGGACTACTCCTAAATCTAATATGGAATTGAATTGGTTTTTGCACTTAGCCTCTTCGGTTAATCATTTGACCAAGATATTGGTTATTGATTAATTAAGGAGAAACTGAGGAGTCAAGACATTGGAAATCAATTAATTAAGATTTGTCATGAATGGTCCTTGCTGGCTTTGAACAGAGAAAACAAAGTTTGATTCTTCTAAAAACTTAAGCATCCCCAAAACGCTTGACTTCCCCATCATACATACCTTCCTTCAATCAATCACACGTTCACTGCCTCAAGCAATTCAGCATTCAAGTCTTCCAAGTTTTAGCAAGTCTTTAAGATTTTAGCAACCCTTAATTCCAAGTTTTATTGATCTAATTAATATTTTAATTCGATATTTCCGTGGTCAATCCGTTAATCCTCGTGGGAACGATATTTACTCACCATGGTATTACTTGAATGATCCAGTGCACTTACAGTATACATGAGTATTAGTTTTTGCTCATTAATAGGAGGGAGGCTACCCATAGACTTTCTACTAAGGAAATCTGCTACAACATTTGCCTTACCATGATGATACAAAATGGTACAATCATAATCCTTTAGCAACTCCATCCATCTCCACTGCCTCAAATTTAAATTTTTTGTTGGAATATATACTTCAAACTCTTATTGTCTGTATAGATTTCATAGGTCTCACCATAAAGGTAATGTCTCCAAATCTTTAAAGCAAAAACGAATGCTGTTATTTCCAGGTCATGAGTTCGATAATTCTTTTCATGCTTCTTGAGTTGTCATGAGGCATAAGAAATAACTTGACCATGTTGCATCAATACACATCTAAGTTCTATCCAAGATGCATTACAAAAGACTAAAAATTTCCCAGACCCAAAAGGTAAAACAAGAACAAGTGCTGAGCTTAAACAAGCCTTGAATGTCTGGAAACTTTTCTCACAAGCTTCTGACCATATTGAAATTTTACATTCTTTTGGTTTAACTTGGTCAATAGTGTAGAAATCTTTGAGAAGTCCTTAATGAATCACCGATAATAGTCGGCAATCCTAGAAAGCTACGGATTTCTGTCATTGATTTAGGCCTTAGCCACTTTTGAACGGCTTCAACCTTCTTTGGATCCACCATGTTTCCATCTTTCGATATGACATGCCTTAGAAATGTCACTTGATCAAGCCAAATTTCACATTTAAAAAACTTAGCATAAAGCTTATGGTCCTTTAAAGTTTGCAACGCAATCCTCAAATGATATTCATGCTCTTTAGCACTCTTAGAGTATACAAAGATGTCATCGATGAAGACAATCACAAAGTGATCTAAAAAGGTCTGAAGATCCTATTCATCGAATCTATAAAAGTTGTTGGCACATTCGTCAAGCCAAAGGATATTACTAAGAATTTGTAGTGTCAATAGCGAGTACAAAAGGCAGATTTTGGTATGTCTTCCTCTTTTAACTTCAATTGATGGTACCCTGAATGCAGGTCAATCTTAGAGAAACATGTAGCTCCTTGAAGTTGATCAAACAAATAATCAATCATCGACAATAGATACTTGTTGTGATAATTATCTTATTAAGTTGACGATAGTCTATACATAGCCGCATCGTTCCATCCTTTTTCTTTACAAATAAAATAAGAGCTCCCCATGGGGAAGTGCTAGGACGAATGAATTCGTTCTAGCATGTCTTCCAATTGAGCTTTTAATTCTTGCAACTTAATTGGAGCCATACAACAGGGAGAAATGGACACAGAATGAACTCTCAGGGATAATTCTATGAAAAATTCAACTTTATCACAGTCAAGTGGCATCCCCGGTAATTCATTAGGGAACATATCAAGAAATTCTCTAACTATAGGAACCTGATCAAGACTAGACACTTTAGTATCGATATCTTTAACAACTGCCAACAATCCTTGGCTTTCTTTGTCCATCAATTACATAGCTCTCACAGATGAGACAATGCTAGCTAAAGTGGGACAACCGTCACTCTTGAAAACAAAATGTGTGGTACCTGAAATTTCAAACTTCATAGTTTTAGAGTAACAACTAACATTAGCATGACAAATTGCTAACCAATCCATGCCTAATATGACATCAACATCTTCCATTAGTTCTAGAAAAATCAAGTTAGCTAAGGTATCAACCGTATTAACTCTAAAAACACAGGACCAAAACACAACTCGAACTACTATAAAAACTCCAAGTGGAGTGCCAACATGAAATGAGTGAGATAACAGTTCAGGATGATTATCAAAGCGAGATGTAAGGTATGGAGATACATATGAATAATGAGATCCTGTATCAAATAACACTCGAACATCTAATGAACAAACTTGTAAGATACCTGCCACAACTACATTAGAAACTTGAGCATCCTGACGTGTCAAAGCGTACACACGAGCCTGACTTCTCTCTTTCTAACTTCCTCCTTTGTTATAAGTTTGACTACTGTCACCTGCTCCTCTGTTACTAAGACCAGAAGAATTTTCAATAGACATAGCTGAAGATGAAGATAGTGGTGCTGCAGGGCATGCAATAACCTGGATAAAATTTTCTTTAGAATTGGTACAATCTCTCCTAAGATGACCGGATTGGCCACAACCCAAACATGCTCTAGTGGCCTTAAAACATATACCAGAATGGTGATTTCCACACTGTTGGCAATACGGTTTAATTGGTCTTGTCTTATTAGAACCCTATACACTAGATTGAAAGCTGCCTCCAACAAAAGATTTTGGACTTGAAACACCCATGAGAACAAATTTGGAAGAAGCAACCCCACCGAAAGATATTTGAGGACGAGTTCAATAACCCAAATAACCTTGTTGATTGTTGACGGGGGATAAATGTCAGTCTAGAAAATTCTAAAATATTTTGAACTCAAGTGTCACAAGTATAGTCTAAATTGACAAGTGGTCCCCAATCAAAGTTTAGAAGAGTGTCACAACAATCAATTCAATAACCGGGAGTAGGATCCTGGGTTATTTTTCCTAGGACTTGCACTAGAATGCAAATCATGATTAGGAGTTTGGGGGGTTGGTTGCTTGCGAGAGAATTAGTGTGGCAAGAATATAAAAGCAATAAACAACTAACAATTAAATTGAGACAACTACCAATTAAGTAATTATCTAACTAATAAGCATGCATCAAGATAACACAACTAAAAGCGTATATGATTAAGAGATATGAAATTGAAGTGAAAGGACTACAAAATCAAAACTAGCAAAGATGAATGACAATCAATCAATATAAAGACCTTGGCTAGGGGTGAGAATTGGAATTTCTATCCTCATTATCATCATCAATTGTGATGAAAATTATCTATTGCTCTCACTTAGTTATCCTCTAACAATTGAAGGAAAGTCAAGTGAGAACAATTGACTCTAATCCACAAGTCCTAATCAAATTTTAGTGAAAGATTAGCTCTAGTGGGATTCAAGCCAACTAGCAACTTCCAATTACTAATCAATAATAGAATTTTAAAATTCAAGAGTCTCCAATTACTCGACCCCAAATTCAAGAATAGAAATCTACTCCATTATCCGAAGTTGCATTTTCACAAACACCTTGTAAGCACTAATAGAAAACATTATAAAATTGAGAAATAAATCCAAATTAATGATACCTACTATCAATTATCAACAATAGTATATCAAATAACACATATAACACATAAAAACCTCAATGCATTAACTAGAAATCAAATCTACAAGATCCAAAATCTTAAACTAAGGTGACTTGAATTACAAAACTACTAAGCAAAAATAAAGAAGACGAACTACAATCCAAGCAACAAAAACAAAAGTCTAACAAGATCCAAATGAGTGATTGAGACAAGGTGTAATCAAATTGTACTAAACCCTAGAGAGAAGGGAGAGTTTCTCTCTCTAGAAATCTATCAACAAAAATTAGCTAAAAACTTAGAAAATATGGGTATGCTTAGTTGCCTCCTGTCCCCCTTCAACTTTTGGTCTTTCTCTCCTTAGAATTAGCTTGATTTGGGCCCAAGAAAGGTCCAAAAAAATGCTGGCACGTGCAATTCTAATGAAATCACGTGCTACACGACACGTGTACGTGTGAACCACACGTACACGCCAATCAAACTTTTTGTAGGTCACGCGTATGTGTAAGCCAAGCGTACGCGCAAGCACTAGCTTCTCAAAACTTCAATTCTTCATATTCTTTCAACTTTTGCATGCTTCCATCCCATCCTCTAAGACATTCATGGCCTATAGACCTTGAAATCACTTAACAAAGGCATCACGCATCAAAGGGTAATAGGAGATAATTAAAAATTAGCAATTTTAAGGACTAGGAAGCATGTTTTGAACTATAAAACACAATTAGGAAGAAATCATAAAACCATGCAATTTATATGAATAAATAGGAAATGTAAGAACTGGAATAACTGTTTTAATAAAATAATAATTTAATTGCCCATAATAGGTTCGAAAATATAGAAGTGTTCTTTTTAAAATATAAAAGTGAAATTTGAATTCAATAGATTTTTCTGAGTCGGAAAATGTATCTTTTGTGAAAAAGTTTTGTGAAAATGCGTATCGATGCTTAAGCTGGCAGTACCGACTCTAGTCTGTCCAGTACTATGTATTGAGAAAAATAAGATTTTGAAAATTGAATTTATTGTTTTGAAAGAACAAAAATAATTTATAATTGAAAACCCGGCACTAATTCTAAAGGTTTGGCCCAAAGTTGGGCCAAACAGGCAAAAAACGTTAACAGGTTGGACCGGGCCCAAGCTGGGTCCAAGCCCAACATATATAACCCTTATTAATGAGAATTTTAGCTCATTCCTTGTAGCCAAGAGAGGGAGCATGGTGAGAGTGAGAGAGGAGAGCAAAGAAACAAAAAGACTATTCACATTCATCTTCCTCAAGCCATAACATGAGCTACGGTGCTCCGATTGACAAGCCATTTGTGGCAATGTAAAGCTCTCGTCAAGCTCTTCATTTCTAACTAAGTTTTTCTGGGGTGATCTAGTATTATAATATTGTTGGGTTTTTTCCCTAATCTCGTTAAGGTAAGGTCTCACTAAACCCTTGTGTTTAGTTGATTTTGTGAATCCTAAGTTTGATGTTGGTATGTTGTATGATGTTAGATTGGGTTTTGGTGTTTGTTGGAGTTGGTTTAAAGCTTTTGGAATGAGTTTGGTGGCTTCGTTTTGGTGTTTGGTGCATTTTGAGAATTGGCCAAGGTATGGTTTTGGTTTTCTCTATGTAATATGTAATTGTTTAAGGCTAGTGGATCATAGGATAGGTTTAAATTGTTGATTGTGGATTATGATTATTGATGCTTGTGATAATTTTAGTGAATTGTGATATTATTATTGAATACTGAGAGTGAAGTTGAATAATGACAATATTGAGTAGTGATATTGGGTTTGGATGCATATTGATGTTGATGTTGATGAATGTTGAAGATTTTGAATTAAGATTGCATTGTGGTTTATTGAAAATGTAAAGGTGCGCAAGTAGGGATTTTGAGTGGAAATGATAAAAATGTGTATGGATAGGTTGTGGAATGAGTTGAAAGATATAAGAACATCATTTAGGTCCATTGGAACTATTTTGGTTGTAGGATAATTAGTTAACTTTTGGTAAAAATAAGTTTTTGGTGGACTTTGGTGGATCATAACTTGAGCCTCGGTTTTTGAAATTGGTTGGAAATTGTTTTAAATTAAACATGATTCAAAGAGCTTTAAATTGATATAAGGGAAAATGGATTTTTGCAGAGGAAGTTATGAAAGTTTAATGTTTGGTGTTTAAAACTCAAATCTGATTTGACAACTTTCTAAGTCTGGTAAGGGTTGCGTACATGACACAGTGCACGCGACGCAGCCATTCCATTCAGGTTGGGCATCTCACGTACGCGGACACTGCATGCATATGCGAGCTATCAGAGTTTTGACCCTTGCGTACGCAAACATTTCACACACGACGTGAGCAGGTGGTTGCGTACACGACCACCCATTTTTGACTGCATGCGTATGCAAGATAGGAGCTTGCGTACGTGAGACTCCTATTTTGCTGAAAAATCATTTTTCTTTATTTTCAAAGGTTCTCTAGTTTTTCAAACATTCTTTAAATGCCCTTTAAGAATATTATCTAGTGCTTAGGTCCTATTACTACTAAAGATGAGTTAGAGACTTAAATAGATGAACTTCTGTTTGAATTTAGAAGACAGAGACTTAGGTTTCTAGAGTACTGAGGATGGACTAGTTAAAAGAAATGGCAGGGTACTGTAATAATGATTAATGTGATGAGTTGTGGAATTACGGATTGATGGTTGTTGAACGAGTTTGGGACTCAGAGTTGAAAGATGACTTTACTGAGTATTGAAAATGATTTCTGAAAAGCACTGATATATTATTTTGTGCTAGGACTATTGAGTCGCTGTGCGCCTCGGGCAAGGGCTGTGCCAGTCTCCCACTTGCCGAGGTCACGGCGCCGGTTTAAGGACGGTGGTTAATTCCGCTTACGTTGAGATGTGAGGGCTGGGGTAGTATCCCGCTCGCATAACCTTCTCTGTTGCATGAGTGTGCAGTACCTATATCCCTGGCGTGGCAGAAAGGCTACATCGAGGATGTGTCGGGTTGGCATTTATAGACCAACAAGTGATATCACGAGCTAAATAGAACAGGCATTCATCATGTGCATATTGATGGGAGAAAAATATCGGTAAAGATTTTCACAAAAATATCACGCTACAAGTATAGTTCTAAACCTACAATTAAACCTCAATCAATATTTAATTAGTTTGTCACTTAAGCAAACCCAATAAAATTAACCGAAGTATTTAAACCTCGGGTCATCTCTCAAGAAATTCCAGGGAAGTGTACTTATAATTGGTTATGGAAAGGTATTTTTATGGTTTTTGAGATAAGAGTCAAGTAATGTAAATAACAAGGAAATAAAATAACAACTAAGAAAAGTTTTAACAAGGATTGAGAATTAGAATTCCTATCCTTATTATCATCATCAATTGTGATGGTAATTGCCTTTTGCTCTTACTTAGTTAACCTCTAACAATGAAGGAAAGTCAAGTGAGCAAAATCAACTTAAGTTCACAAGTCCTAATCAAAGACTA
The DNA here is from genome assembly GCF_003086295.3 of Arachis hypogaea. NCBI lineage: Eukaryota > Viridiplantae > Streptophyta > Magnoliopsida > Fabales > Fabaceae > Arachis > Arachis hypogaea. Next base: position 43,551,357 of record NC_092042.1, on the reverse strand, counting down.
GATTTAGTGAAGACTAAGCCAACTAGCAATTTTCAATCACCAATCAACAAAAGAATTTTGATAACTCAAGAGTCTCTAATTGATCAATCGAAGTTAAGGACATAAAAACCTAATTTAAAATCTAATGAAACATTTTATCAAACACTTGAAAGGCACAAAATAAAGGCATAGAAAAGTAACAAGGAATATTAAATCTAAACACCCAATTGAAACAAATTAACAATGACAACTGAAGAAAGCAACAACAATATGAATATATAAATTGCATTAACAAATATCCAAAGCATCAAGAGTGCATAAACATAAGGATAACAAAGTGAAGGAAATAACAAGTAGAATTGAAGAACAAAGGTGTAACACCCTAATTAGCCTAAGCCTTACCTCACGTCATAAAGCAAAGGTTAATCAGAGATTACGACAGTTCTAAGCTCTTACACAATGTATATATAGATAGAATAGTATAGACTAGAAGCCCGATGAAAGATACAGCTCAAAAATAGGATTTGAAAAGCTTTAAAACGTACTAACGAAGCTACTAACTTAAGGCACAAGATATAGATGTAATATAAACAGGATAATAGTATAATAATATAATATCATAAGGAACTAGCCACGACTCCCAGAGTTTAAGCCGGCTAGCCATATATAGACCATACAAAAACCTGATAGTTTTAAAACCATTTATACAAGTTTTTCTCTCATAATACAAGCCTCTAGGCAAAGACAGAATATAAAAGTGAGAGATGTATAAACAAAATAAACAAAAGACTCCAAAAGAATCCAAGATCCTCCGCTTCTATCACCATCCAAAGCAACTCACCGAGGTGGGTTGCGATCTGCATCTGAAAAACACAACAAAGATATGGTATGAGAACCGGAAGTTCTCAGTATGGTAACAGTGCCCAGTGATGTAGGATATAAGACCCCGGGACGCCAAAGGCAATCCTAAGCTCCATATCCATCACAAGATTCAAGCTTAAAGCATTCTAAAACAAATAAGCATAATTATACCAACATTAGCATAAATAAACCAGGTCCTCTATCTTAGGGGATTTCTACTCTAACCAAACACCACTGTCCCACAGCCTTCACCAACCGATCCTCCATGCGATCCATCGCCACCGCCTTCCGAACCTCCTCAATCCTAGTAGAAAACACAGGTAATATACAATGCAAGTAAAGCACAAGTTGAAGCATATAAGGCAAATAGTTCAGATAGCAAGTAAGCAAGGTATTTAATTAGGCAAACCATTACAAGTAAATAAAACATACAAACAGATAGAAAATGCATATGATGAATGCCTGCCCTACTGGATGTGATATCACATTGTCAGTTCAACTGCCAACCCGACACATCTCCATGGAGATGTTGCCCTTCGGAATCATTTTATGGGAACCCCCGAGATATAGTGCCCGGATCACTATCCAGGTACCGGCGCCTGTACGCCCTATTGATCCAAAGGGATGCGAGTGGGATACTCTTGCCACAGACCTTATATCCAAGCGCAAGAGGGACAAACCACCGCCCTTACACCACCGTCGCTACCTCGACAGGCTGGATTAACCACCTTCTCTGCCAGGTGCACAGCGTCTCAAAATCTTAGTACGAATCAGTAATTTAGTGGTTTTTCAGAAAACATTTTCAGTATGCATGGATCCAGCATCTCCTTAAGAGTCCTCCACTCATCTCAATTACTGTAAGTTCACATCTTAGTTCGAACTTATTAGTTCCTCAATTCTCGTCCCATACAGCAACCATTCATCACATAATGTCAAACCATCCTCAGCACGCCAAAAACCTAAGCCTCTGTTTTCTAAATTTTCCAAATAATATCATCTAAAACCTCTAAAATCTTTCCCAATAATTTAAATGTCTAAAACTAGGCCTAAGAGTCCTAAAATAGTGTTAGAGAAGCTTACAACCTTGTTGGGAAGGTAGAATAGTTGAAAATAAGTAAATTTGTGAAACAGGACGTGTGTGGCCGCACAGGGGTCTGTGCGTGCGCACGCCCAGGAATTTTAAAATGTGTGCGTACGCACAGCACAGGGGTGTGCGTATGCACAAGTGGCAAAACTTTCAGAATCTTTTCACTCACACAACCTGTGCCAACGCTCCCAACAGATTGGCCTTCCCAACGTGTGCGTCCGCACAGGTTGAAATTTTCCCTTAGAAATGTGCGCGCACAAGATGTGCTAGCGCGGCAAACAGAACGCACTTCTCTACCTGTGCGTGTGCACAGGTGTGTGCGTCCGCACAGGTAAAAATTTCCGCAGGGTGTGCGTCCGCACATATCAGAAATCATGAAATTCTGCAACTTTGCAGAATTTCAGATTTTTAACACCAACTTTGAATGATCATAACTTCCTCTGCAAAATTTCAAATTTCACAAACTTTATATCGATTTAAAGGGTTTTCAAAGATCTTTAATTCCAAACAAATTTCACTCAATTTTGAAAACCGAGGCAAAATTTATGATCAGACAAAATTTACCAAAAACCAACTTTTACCCAATTTCACCATTACCTCAATTTCTCATAAAACATAACCAAAACCATACCAAACCATTCCAAACTTCATTTCTCATCAATATTAACCCTTTATATCATATACTACCAAGAACACCACAATGTCCTTTACCATTCATCATCCTTAACTTCCACATCAATAAATCACATGATAATCAATACTCATTAATACTTTTCCAACTACCTTACCAAATTATCAACCATATCATCATATATACTAATACAATCTACTTCTCAACCTCACAATTCATTCATCCTTATCATATCATTATTAATCATCATAATCAAACTCAACAACCATCAATTCATCATAAATCAACATACAACCACATTCAATACTCATCAACCATTTTTAATTCAACCCTATCCTATGGGTCACTAGCCTAAGTGTCCATGAATATTATATACTACATAGAGAAAACCAAAACTATACCTTAGCCGATTTCCAATATGCACCAAAACCCCAAATTGAACCCAAGACAAGCTTTCAAGCACAATCTATTACAGCAAGAATCTCCAACAAGCATTAACAAGCTCCAAACATCACGATAAACAAGCTATATGTACATAAACCATCATAAATCAACCTAGGGCTCATTATAATTGAAATTTCACAGGAGTTTCAATGCCTCCTACCTTCCCAACAGTTTTGGAAGCCAAAACCAATATCAATCAAAGGCTAGAGTGTACCTAAACACCCAAAAATCACAAAACCTCACTTAGCCAAAACCCTAAAAACTCGAAAATTTGAAGAGAGGAACTGGAAGATTTCGTGATTACCTCAAGAGTTTCTTAGATGGGTTTTGTAGAGCTCTTCAAAAGGAACACGTAGCCGCAAACGGTGTGGCAATCGGAGCTCTGTAGCTCAAGATATCGCGAAAAAGGAGAAAGGTGTGAATAGTGAAAATGGAGGTTCTCTTCTCCTCCCTAGCAGCTGCGTGAGTGTTGTGTTTTGAAAGGGTTATGGCTGGTGGGTTCATTTAATGAACCCATTTATATGTTGAACTTGGGCCCGGTTCAACCCGTTAGCATTTTTAGCTCGTTCGACCCATTTTTGGGCCAAATTTTTAACACTAACGCCCGGTTTTCCATTTCTAATGTTTTTCTAAGGTTTTTGACTGTTTTCACTTTTTTTCGTGCGGTACCGGGTAGACTTGAACCGGTTCGACTGCCGGTTCATAGTTTCTCATGGTTTTTCGCAGAAAACACATTTTCTGACTCAAAAAGACCCACTGAGTCCAAAAATCATATTTAAATCCCCAAATTCTCATTCTAACTTTCAGGAATTTAATTTCGGCATTTAAATGATTTTATCCGTGAAAAATCTGGTTCTTACATCCTCCCCTCCTTAAAAAAGATTTTCGCCCTCGAAAATCCAAACCACGCGATGTAACTCCACGAAGCATCCTACTTTTGACGTTGCCAAAGCATCTCGTTCTTCAATATCCTACCGTGTCTAGGTTCTCTCTCTCAACTCCTCCATAGAATAGTTCACTCGGATAGGTAGAAAATGAGTGGATCTGGTTAAGGGACCTTGATCACCCAAACCGCATCAAATCCTGACCTAATCTTCGGCAGGCCAGTCTCAAAATCCATCACAACTCCTTCCCACTTCCACTGAGGAATCTCAAGAGGTTGGATCATCCCTAACGACTTCTGATGCTCTATCTTCGCCTTCTGACATGTTAAACACTTGGATACCATTGTAGCTACATCACCTTTCATCTTAGGCCACCAGAACAACTTTAAGTCGTACTACATCTTCGCATCTTCGGGATGAAAAGGAAATCCATTGTAGTGAGCCCCGACAACAAGTCTTGCCTTAACCTCCCGACATCCGGTATGCAATTCTCCCCCTTATATCTCCACAATCCTTCACCATCCCTAGTGAAATCCTCACGCCTTTTATCACCAACTGGTTGGAACAATTTATGAAGCTTCCATTCATCTTGCTGAGCCCTCTGAATCTCCATCTTAAACGCGCTTGGAATCTGCAACTACTTCAAACAAGTTCTTTCGGCAACCTCACCAATGTCCAGCTTAAGATCCACAACTTATCCACTAGTTCCTCTTCCTTGATCAAGCAATTGTTAAAGATCTCGGACTCAATGCGTCTGCGACCACCTTCGCCTTTCCAGGGTGATAACTTATTCAAAATCGTAGTCCTTAAGCAACTTCATTCATCTTTTCTGATGCATACGAAGCTCTTCCGGATCAAGGATGTACTTGAGACTATTATGATCAGAAAAAGACGCTAAACCTCCTTCTATACAAATGGTGCTTCCAAATCTTCAGTGCAAACACAAACGCCGCTAATTCTAAGTCATGAGTTGGGTAGTTTATCTTATGCAACCTCAGTTGACGCAATGCATAAGCCACCACGTTCCGGTGTTGCATTAACACGCAACCCAAACCCTTCAAAGAAGCCTCACAATAGATCTCGAACGGTTCATGCGGTTCCGGTAAGATTGAAACAGGCGCTGAAGTTAACCTCTGCTTCAAAGTCTGTAAACTCTCTTCGCACTCTGACGTCCATACGAATGTCACTTCTTTCCTTCTCAATTTCGTCATCGGTAATACAATCCGGGAAAATCCTTCGATGAACCTCCTATAGTATCCGGCTAAACCCAAGAAACTTCTGACTTCCGTCACTGTTGTCGGTCTTTCCCATTCCATCACCGTTTTCACCTTAGAAGGATCTACGATTATTCCCCCTTTGCTCACTACGTGACCTAAGAACTTCACTTCCCCCTTCCCGAACTCACATGTCGATAACATAGCGTTCAACTTCCGCTGCGTCACTCTGATTATCATCATTAAGAAACCGAAAGTTTTCCTTAAACCAAATACCGATTTTGTAATATTTGTCAAAACCTTTAAAACAACTTCAATCTAAATGAGTCCATTGTTAAAACTTTATCAAAAGAGTCAAAAACCATTTATTTATAAATCAAATATTTTAAAGCGTGATTTGCCTAAATTCATTGAAAACTTTAAATCAAAACTTTTCCATTTGAATCCCTTTTTGTTGAATTAAAATTTTCAAACCAAAATTACAAGTGAAGAAAATCTTAGGACTCACTTTTTCATTTTAAATCGTATCATTAGATCAAAATTCCAATCTTAGTTTCAAAACCAAATCATTCAAAACAGTTCATTCTAGACCAGATCACTATTGAGTTTTCTGAAAGGAGTCAAAATAGCTCACTCAAAAGTTGCCTACTTCAAATCATTATTTTCTTAAATTAAAACTTTTCAAATTGAATCCCTTTCAATTAGAGAAATTGGAAACCGTTTTCATGATTGAACAAAATCAAAGAACTCACTGTTCATTTAAACCATGTCTCTTAAATCAACAGTTCTGACTAATTCTCAAAATCGAATCATTTAAACCAAAGTCTCAAACCGGAGTAGAAATCATTCTAAACCTTAAACCGCAAAAATCATATTTAAAAACCGCAAAGGAATTAGTCGATACTTCCATTGCCACTAGCGCTGAACTGCACCCATCGCCCATACAGGGTACTGACAAGATTTCTAACCATACTTGGTTACCATTCCGGCACGTCCGCTCCGATCGTTCGTCATCACCAGTCTGACGCCCCCAGCTACCGCCAAAAGAATCTTCCTTCCCCATAATTTTCTCTCACATAACTCTAAGCCCTTGTAGCCCTAACAACGACTTTGCAAAAATAAAATTAAGCTACCCTCATATTCAAGCAATTTATGATATTCAAAGCATACGCTTACCTCTCGTTGGAGGATCCGACCCTGTCGCATCACGTGCACCCACGGTACACACACGGCCTGAATTTTGATTCTGATCCTTATCTCAGTTCCTCCCGCTGCGACAAAACTTAGATATATGCCCAAGTTTCCCACAATTATAGCATTGACCCTTTCCTTTCGCCTGATGAAACTGAGCTTTGTTGCTCCTTCTGAAGTTCCCTTGACCTTGCAGATACTGGAGAGTATGTCCATCTTTCTTGAAGTTTGTCCCCTTGGTCCGAGGTGATCATCGAGTTCCCTACTAGAATTCCCTCCATGAGTGTTCCTTGACAGGGCTACCGTCCTTGAATTTTCCTCAACAAACCTCGCCGTGTCCACCAATTCCGAAAATCTCCTCATCTTTAGTGGAGCCACAGTACGCCTGATATCCTCGCTCAACCCCACTTCGTATCTGATGCATTTCCATTCCTCACACGACTCAAGAGTACCCTGACTTATCCTCAAGAACCTATAGAGTCCCTCAAACTTGCTGGTGTATTCTGCTATAGTCATGGACCCTTGCTTCAACTGCAAGAGCTCCAATTATCTGGCCTCCCTTAATGACTCATGAAAGTATATCCTGTAGAAAGCTTCCCCAAATAACGCCCAAGTAATGTTCACGTTCTATTGGTGTAGTAGTTAGTGCTCTCGTTCCCACCATTGTTAAGCTTCTCCCACCAGTTGATAAGTCGCATATTCCACGAACTCGTCATACAATACACGTTCAGTCAGCAATGCACCCTCCACAGCTCAGAACCAGTTGTCTGCTTCAGTATGGTTTGTCAAACCATTGAAAACCGGCGGGTCAGCCTTCCGAAAAGCAGCTAGAGTTCTCAGGACACCACCAAAGCTGTCCTCAGCACCTTCTCCCTGTTCATTTCCATTTTCGGTCGGTTGGGCTAACCTCTGCACAGCTTACAGAGTCGTAGCAGCATTAGCTTCCATGTTATTAGCGAGATTCACCATTGCTGCCATGAATTCGGCATGATTATCAGCCAGTTCCTCATTTCTACTCTCTCGTGAACGTACTCGACCTCATCCACGGGTGGCCATTGGGTTTCCTGTCTACACCAAATAATCGATATCGAGGTGATCAGTCCCAATATCAAAAGCCTAGTGTTTCATTTATCCCAAAAAGGCACTCACAAACAAGCATGCTATGAAATATCAAGTAGATAACCTAATAGCATCAAAGAAAGACACACAGAGTATGCAATAAAGCACAATTGGTCCATCCCTCAGGCTCACGAGGACGAATCGCTCTGATACCACTAAATGTAACACCCTAATTAGCCTAAGCCTTACCTCGCGTCGTAAAGAAAAGGTTAACAGAGATTACGACAGTTCTAAACTCTTACACAATGTATATATAGAAAGAATAGTATAGACTAAAATCCCGATGAAAGATACAGCTCAAAAATAGGATTTGAAAAGCTTTAAAACGTACTAATGAAGCTACTAACTTAAGGCACAAGATATAGATGTAATATAAATAGGATAATAGTATAATAATGTAATATCATAAGGAACTAGCCACGACTCGCGGAGTTTAAGCCGGCTAGCCATATACAGACCATACAGAAACCTGACAGTTTTAAAACCACTTATACAGGTTTTTCTCTCAAAATACAAGCCTCTAGGGAAAGACAGAATACAAAAGTGAGAGATGTATAAACAAAATGATCCTCCGCTTCTGTCACCATCCAAAGCAACCCACCGAGGTGGGTTACGACCTGCATCTGAAAAACACAAGAAAGATATAGTATGAGAACTGGAGGTTTTCATTATAGTAACAGTGCCCAGTGATGTAGGATATAAGACCCCGGGATGCCAAAGGCAATCCTAAGCTCCATATTCATCACAAGATTCAAGCTTAAAGCATTCTAAAACAAATAAGCATAATTATACCAACATTAGCATAAATAAACCAGGTCCTCTATCTTAGGGGATTTCTACTCTAACCAAACACCGTTGTCCCGCAGCCTTCACCAACCGATCCTCCATAAGATCCCATCGCCACTGCCTTTCGAACCTCCTCAATCCCAGTAGAAAACACATGTAATATACAATGAAAGTAAAGCATGAGTAGAAGCATATAAGGCAAATAGTTCAGATAGCAAGCAAGGTATTTGTCTCGAGGGATACCTGAAACTGTAGGTCGATCTCGGACGAGATCTTCTATACTGGTCGGAGCTGTTGTGTCTGACTTGATGATGGTGGCCGGAGCCACCGTGTTCGACTTGTTGGACTTGGTGGTGATGCTGATCCTTTGCCACCGGAGGGTGGTGGTACCTGCAAGGGACTCCGATGCTTAAGTTAGCAAGGGTATTAAGCAGGTTTTTAGTAGAGTCTGAGTATGAGTTATACCTGGGAACTCCAGTGTATTTATAATAGTGTGGAGTGACCTTTCTGGAGATAAGATAGTTATCTTATCTTATCTTATCTTTGAGTAAAGTCATTTTATCTTCAAATGGACCGCCCTTATCTCTATAGGCTTGGGCTGCCTTTGGATTTGGGTCGTGTTCCTATGTTTGGGCCCTTTTTTGGGCTTTCCTGGTGATTTGGCCGAGCTCTTTTGAGAAGAGGTCAGATAGTCCTGACCTGAAGAGGTCGGTCGACTTGTCGTCAATCAACCCGGGTCGGACAGCTCGACCCAAGGTATGAACAGTGCCCCTGCTCAAGTGTGGTCTTCCTTTTGAGGTCGAGTCCTTAGTTTTAGGACTTCGATCCTTCTTTGGAGAAGCCGAGCTCGAGCATTTGTTGATCTCTTTTTATATAGCTTCCCTTTGAATGCGGAACATTTTTCTTTTACCTTTTTTTTTGAAAACGGGCGTTTCTTGCTTGGGAACGTGCGAGGGTTTTTAACGCCCCATTAACTCCTTAACGTTCCGTTTCTTTTACCTCCTGCTTTCTTATTTCATTTTGAAATACACCAAAGCTTTCGCTTTTCTGTTTCTCTTTCTCTTGCTTGCTGTAGCTTCCCCTTTTCTCTTTATTCTTCTATTTCGTTTGGCTCGTCTAGGACTTTTGTTTTCGCGTTTTCACGCTCCTCTCTATGGTGCCATTGGTGGTTGTTGGTGCCTCCCTTGTTCAAAAGGTGATTCCTGGTCTCGCTTCCCGTCTTGAACCTCTTCAGCATTCATCGTCTTTGGTGCACGAAATTGGGATCTCTAACAATGGCGCTCAACTTGGTATGTGGTGGATGAAATTGTAATTCATATGTTATTGCATTTTGTAAAATTTATTGCTTTTTCTTTTCCTGGCAATGGCGCCAAAAATATGATGCCAATACCATGGTTTACAACTATGTGTGGTCACAACTCCATTCAACTTAACCAGCAAGTGTACTGGGTCATCCAAGTAATACCTTACGTGAGTAAGGGTCGATCCCACAGAGATTGTTGGTATGAAGCAAGCTATGGTAACCTTGTAAATCTCAGTCAGGCAGATAATAATTGATTATGGATAAGTTCGAAAATTAATAATAAACAGAAAATAAAATAGGATAGAAATACTTATGTAGATCAATAGTGGGAATTTCAGATAGGCGTATGGAGATGTTGTGCTCCTCTTGAATCTCTACTTTCATATTACATTCATCCAATTCTTCTTACTCCTTTCCATGGCAAGCTGTATGTAGGGCATCACCGTTGTCAATGGCTACATCCCATCCTCTCAGTGAAAATGGTCCTATGCTCTGTCACAGCACGGCTAATCATCTGTCGGTTCTCAATCAAATTGGAATAGAATCCCTTGATTCTTTTGCGTCTGTCACTAACGCCCAGCCTTCAGGAGTTTGAAGCTCGTCTTAGTCATTCAATCCCAGAATCCTACTTGGAATACCACAGACAAGGTTAGACTTTCCGGATTCCCGGAATCCTACTCGGAATACCATAGACAAGGTTAGACTTTCCGGATTCCCATGAATGCCGCCATCTATCTAGCTTATACCACGAAGATTCTGTTGGGGAATCTAAGAGATATGCGCCCGGCCTAAGGTAGAACGGAAGTGGTTGTCAGTCACGCGCGTTCATAGGTGAGAATGATAATGAGTGTCACGAATCATCACATTCATCAAGTTGAAATGTAACGTATATCTTGGAATAAGAATAAGGAGAATTGAATAGAAAATAATAGTAATTGTATTGAAACTTGAGGTACAGCAGAGCTCCGCACCCTTAATCTATGGTGTGTAGAAACTCCACCGTTGAAAATACATAAGTGAAAGGTTTAGGCATGGCCGAATGGCCAGCCCCCATGATTTGAGAACTAATCGTCCCACGATGATCCTAAGATCTAAAGTGATCAAAAGATGTCCAATACAATAGTAAATTATCCTATTTATACTAGACTAGCTACTAGGGTTTACATGAGTAAGAAATTGATGCATAAATCCACTTCTGGGGCCCACTTGGCGTGTGTTTGGGCTGAGCTTGATCTATCCACGAGCTGAGGCTTCTCTTGGAGTTGAACGCCAGTTTATGTCGTCAATTTCCGAATAAAGTATAAACTATTATATATTGCTGGAAATCTCTAGATGTCTACTTTCCAAAGCCATTGAGAGCGCGCCATTTGGAGTTCTGTAGCTCCAGAAATTCCATTTTGAGTGCAGGGAGGTCAGATTCCAACAGCATCAGGAGTCCTTTTGTTAGCCTTTTTCAGAGTTTTGCTCAAGTCCCTCAATTTCAGCCAAAAATTACCTAAAATCACAGAAAAACACACAAACTCATAGTAAAGTCCAGAAATGTGAATTTAACATAAAAATTAATGAAAACATCCCTAAAAGTTGCTTGAACTTACTAAAAACTACCTAAAAACAATGCCAAAAAGCGTATAAATTATCCGCTCATCACAACACCAAACTTAAATTGTTGCTTGTCCCCAAGCAACTAAAAATCAATTAGGATAAAAAGAAGAGAATATACTATAAATTCCAAAATATCAATGAATATTAATTCTAATTAAATGAGCGGGACTTGTAGCTTTTTACTTCTGAACAGTTTTGGCATCTCACTTTTTCCTTTGAAGTTTAGAATGATTGGCATCTCTAGGAACTTAGAATTTCAGATAGTGTTATTGATTCTCCTAGTTAAGTATGTTGATTCTTGAACACAGCTACTTTTATGAGTCTTGGTCGTGGCCCTAAGCACTTTGTTTTCCAGTATTACCACCGGATACATAAATGCCACAGACACATGACTGGGTGAACCTTTTCAGATTGTGACTCAGCTTTGCTAGAGTCCTTAGTTAGAGGTGTCCAGAGCTCTTAAGCACACTCTTTTGCTTTGGATCACGACTTTAACCACTCAGTCTCAAGCTTTTCACTTGGACCTGCATGACACAAGCACATGGTTAGGGACAGCTTGATTTAGCCGCTTAGGCCTGGATTTTATTTCCTTGGGCCCTCCTATCCATTGATGCTCAAAGCCTTGGATCCTTTTTACCCTTGCCTTTTGGTTTTAAGGGCTATTGGCTTTTTCTGCTTGCTTTTTCTTTTTCTTTCTATTTTTTTCGCCATTTTTTTCGCAAGCTTTTTACTTTTCACTGCTTTTTCTTGCTTCAAGAATCAATTTTCATGATTTTTCAGATTGTCAATAACATTTCTCTTTGTTCATCATTCTTTCAAGAGCCAACAGTTTTAACATTCATAAACAACAAGATAAAAAATATGCACTGTTCAAGCATTCATTCAGAAAATAAAAAGTATTGTCACCACATCAATATAATTGAACTAAATTCAAGGATAAATTCAAAATTCATGTACTTCTTGTTCTTTTGATTAAAAACATTTTTCATTTAAGAGAGGTGAAGGATTAATGGAATTATTCATAACTTTAAGACATAGTTACTAAACACTAATGATTATGGAGTAGAGACACAAAACATAAATGAACACAACATAAAAACCGAAAAGCAGAAAGAAATAAGAACAAGGAATGAATCCACCTTAGTGGCGTCTTCTTCTTGAAGGACCAACAATGTCATTAAGCTCTTCTATGTCCCTTCCTTGCCTTTGTTGCTCCTCCCTCATTGCTCTTTGATCTTCTCTTATTTCATGGAGAATGATGGAGTGCTCATGATGTTCCACCCTTAATTGTTCCACATTGTAGCTCAAATCTTCTAAGGAAGTGTTGAGTTGTTCCCAATAGTTATTGGGAGGAAAGTGCATCCCTTGAGGCATCTCAGGGATTTCTTGATGATGAGCTTCCTCATGCATCTCTTGAGATCCGTGGAGGGTCTCTCTTGCTTGCTCCATCCTCTTCTTGGTGATGGGCTTATCCTCCTCAATGGAAATGTCTCCTTCTATGATAACTCCAGCTGAGTAACATAGATGGCAAATAAGGTGAGGAAAAGCTAGCCTTGCCATGGTGGAGGGCTTTTCGGCTATTTTGTAGATTTCATTGGAGATGACTTCATGAACTTTTACTTCCTCTCCAATCATGATGCTATGAATCATGATGGCCCGATCCACAGTAACTTCAGATCAGTTGCTAGTGGGAATGATGGAGAGTTGAATGAACTCCAACCATCCTCTAGCCACAGGCTTGAGGTCCAGTCTTCTTAGTTGAACTGGCTTGCCTTTGGAGTCTCTTTTCCATTGAGCTCCTTCCATACATATGTCCATTAGGACTTGGTCCAACCTTTGATTAAAGTTGACCCTTCTAGTGTAGGGGCGTACATCTCCTTGCATCATGGGCAAGTGGAACGCCAACCTCACATTCTCCGAACTAAAATCTAAGTATTTCCCCCGAACCATTGTGAGATAATTCTTTGGACTCGGGTTCATACTTTGATCATGGTTCCTAGTGATCCATGCATTGGCATAGAACTCTTGAACCATTAAGATTCCGACTTGTTGCATGGGGTTGGTTAGGACTTCCCAACCTCTCCTTCGGATCTCATGTCGGATCTCCGGATACTCATTTTTCTTGAATGCACTTTTGAGTATATGTTAGCAATAAATATATAGATAAATAAATTGTTATTGCTATGCAGAGACAGAGAGAGAAAGAGAAGAAAAAGTAGCATTCTAGTAATGGATTGGATTCGGTAAAATAGGGGTAATTTTGGAATTCTGAATAGTTTTTTAAATTTTGGTTAGTTTTGTCTACTAAAGTCTATCTTTCGTTGTTACAGGGTTAATTTTGTTTTTTTATGGATAGATTTTTCAGCTTATAACTTTTGTGGTTAGAAACGGTTATTATATAATGTGCCATATAAAATATAAAACTAACCACATATATATAAGAGATACGAGATTTCCTAAAAGAGCATAATAAGATAGTAATTTATATCCTATTAATACTATATAAAAAATAATTGTTAACTTAATAAAAAATTAAATAAAATAGTATATTTAATAAAAATATAATTTTATAATTTTAAAATATTGAAAATATATTTTAAAAATAACTAACCAAACATATTTTTATTATTTTGATACTTAGAAATGAATCTTCTTTTCACAAATCAATTGTGTTTTTTAAAATATAAAAGGTTAAAAATAAAAATTATTTTCTAAAAATAAAAACAAAAAAATAAAAATAAAAAAATACTTTCACAAACCAATCAAACCCTAAGTTTTTTAATTATTATTTTCATGTGAAATAATTTAATTTTATTAATAATTAATTTTAACATTCATTATCTTAAACTTAAAAGAATTTAATATGTATATTTCTACATTTGATTAGGTGTTAAGTCTATTGTACAAATAAAAATAAATAATTTTCATGCTTATTATTTAAAAATAATTTTTGTTCTCTCTCTCTCTCTTTTTCTCTCTCTCTATATATATATAATTAGATACTAGTATTAAAAATTTTATATTGATAATTATTAAATTAACTCAACATTATTTTTTTGAAATAATTGAATCTTGATTCTAATTATTAATCACAACATTAGTATGTTAGGAAATTATTTAATTTCCTAACTTATTTGTGGGCAATACATATATCAATTATAATCACAAATGATGCTATTTCAAATTAAATGACTTATATAATGGTGATCTCATTTATTTTTATAAATGCTAATTGAATAAGTCATTATTACTTTTGATTTGGAATTAAATGAGAATAAAACCGGATATTATCTTTTGTTCCTTAGATAATTATCTTTTTTGGATTTTAGATATATTATCTTTTGGGCTTTAGATACTATTTTATTTGGGCTTTAGGGTTTAATGGGTGCCATGCTCAAATATAAATAGACCTTCAGGGTTTCGGTCCCCAATATACCAAAAGAGTTGCAGTTCAGCCACCTAGGAATAAAGAAGGCTTTGGTTGAGGAAGATCGAAAGAACCACAAGATCCAAATTCTTCCGATCGTATGATTCATATTTATGAATTCAGGTACGCTTCCGCATTATGTTATATTTTTGGTGATTCAATATGAATGATCTAGGTTATTGAAAATTAATTATTTCAACAAGTAGTATCAGAATCATCTATAATTTAATCATCGAAAATATTCAGTTTTAATTCGCTGAATCAATATATGGATTAAAATATATTTTGTGTTCCTTCCCTGATAATATTACGTATAAAGAAATAAACGTGTATGATGTGCGTCGTATATTGGTACTGTTGCACAAACACAGATTAATTTCCTTCTTTTATGAATTCAACGCCGTAATATTGCAATTCTTATATTATATATACGTGTGTTATCATGTATGATTGTTTACATATATATTATTATTTTTTTCGATATATGTATATATATATGTATATTGTTGCGTGCTTATACTGTATGCCGAGCACGTTTTAGTATTATATATTTATATATATATAATTTTTTAAAGGTCTGAAAAGACACCACTAAGATTTAAATCCTTTTGTGATTTAAATATTTTTTAATTGTTACATAAAAGAAACTAGTAACAATTTGGATTAGTATACTCATCTATTTTATAAAGATTTGATTTTGGAATAAATTGATTGAACATTATGCTGCCAAAGTAGCCTCTTTTGTGAAAATTGATTTATTCAAAACATAAGGAATATGGTGATATGTAATTCATGCGAATATTGGTCGGCCCAAAGGAAGACCTATATTTGGCCGAATTACATGCACATATTAATGGTAAATAAATATTTGGGTAACTAAGAATAAAGTAATACTTATTATTTAGGCGAACAATAATCGGCCCAAAGGAAGTTTATTGTTTGGCCAAATAATAAGCATTACACACTTTTATTTATTTTCTATTAATTATGCGGTCAATAATCGGCCCAAAGGAGGTTATTGTTTGGCCAATTAATAGAAAATATATGCGGTAATAAATAGGTTGCAAAGTTTAAGTCTCCATGTGCCCATTAAGTCGGTCCAAAGAAAGGCTTCATGTGTGACAGGAATTTTGACAATATTTGATTACTGCAATGAGAGTATCACTTACGGTTAATTTTTCTATCCAAAGATTGAAAATTAATGTTGTACTAGATATCTCAATATGGATTTTTTCCCATTAATTAACTAATGTTTACTGCATGTTTATTTATTCTAATCTACAAACTATGGCTTTAGCTACCAATGTTTCTACACAAATTAGCAGTATTCCTATGCTGAATGGTTCAAACTTTAAAGTTTGGAAGGATACCGTGGAGTTTGTCCTCGGTTGTATGGATCTAGATACAGCTCTTCGAAAGGAGAAACCCACTTCCACTCCGAAAATCTCAATGAGATTAAAATAGAGAAGTGGGAGAGATTCAATCAAATGAGCATTATGATCATGAAACGCTCAATTCCTGAGGCGTTTTAGAGCTCAATTACTGAGGATAAAGATGCCAAACAGTTCCTAAAGGATGTTGAAAAATCCTTTACTAAGAATGAAAAGGAGGAGGCAAGTAGTCTTTTGAGCAAACTTGTCTCCATGAGGTATAAAGGTAAAGGGAACATAAGGAAGTACATTATGGAAATGTCTCATCTTGCTTCAAAATTGAAAGCACTAAAGTTAGCGTTGTCTGAAGATTTACTCGTGCATTTCATTTTGATTTCTCTTCCTGCACACTTTGGGCAAATCAAAGTGAGTTATAACACTCTGAAGGACACTTGGTCCTTAAATGAGCTTATATCTCACTGTGTGTAAGAAGAAGAGAGGCTACAGCAAGATAAGACTGAAAGTGCTCACATGGCTTCATCTTCTCAGTACAAAAGAAAGCGTGATACTACTGCGGATGTGCCTTTTCAGCAGAAAAAAGCTAAGAAACAAGATCAAGTTTCAACTTGTTTCTTCTATAAGAAGGTGGGACACATGCAGAAGGATTGTACCAAATATGCCACTTGGCGTGTAAAGAAGGGTATAATTCTTACTTTCGTTTGTTCTGAGGCTAGTTTAAGTTATGCACCTGTTGATACTTGGTGGGTAGATTCTGCTGCTACTACTCATGTAAGTGTCACTATGCAAGGTTGCCTGTGGAGCCGACCGCCAAGTGATGCTGAAAGATACATCTACGTGGCAGACGGCAATATAGTTGCGGTCGAAGCTATAGGAACCTTTAGATTATGTTCCACGAGTGGATTTTACTTGGATTTATTAGAGACATTTTATGTACTGTCATTTAGACGAAATTTGGTTTCTGTTTTTCGTTTGGACAAATCAGGTTATTTTTGTTCATTCGGAGACAATAAAGTTAGTCTCTTTTATAATTCAAATAATATTTGCTCTGGTCATTTGGTGGATAATCTATATAGGCTTGACTTAAATTCCAATAATAATGAAATACTGCAAACGGGTACAAAACAAAAACTAAATGAGAATTCGGCATCATTATGGAACAAACGCCTAGGTCACATCTCTAAACAGAGAATTCAGAGGCTTGTGTCAGATGGAATTCTTGGACCCCTAAAATTGGCAGACTTTGAAGTCTGTATTGAGTGCATAAAGTGGGAAAACAACAAACAAAAGGAAATTAGGTGCCGAGAGAGCTAAAGATGTCTTAGAACTGATACATACCGATATATGTGGCCCATTTCCTACTGTCTCTTGGAATGGACAACGGTACTTTATTACGTTCATAGATGATTACTCTCGTTATGGGTATCTATATTTAATTCATGAAAAGTCCCAAGCCTTGGATGTTTTAAAGTCTTTCAAAGCTGAAGTTGAACTTCAACTTGGAAAGAAAATTAAAGCTGTCAAATCTGATCGTGGTGGTGAATACTACGGAAGATATGACGGTTCAGGTGAGCAACGTCCCGGGCCTTTTGCTCTTTTCCTAGAGGAGTGTGGTATTGTTCCGCAATACACCATGCCAGGCAAACCTAGCATGAATGGTGTTGTAGAGCGAAGGAACCGAACTCTTAAGGACATGGTGAGAAGTATGATTAGTCATTCTTCCTTGCCTGAATCACTCTGGGGAGAAGCCTTAAAGACCGCAGTGTACATCCTTATTAGGGTGCCAAGCAAAGCAGTTAACAAAACCCCATATAAAATTTGGACTAGGAAAAGACCCAGTATAAAGCATTTGCATATTTGGGGATGTCCAACTGAGGTGCAGCCTTATAGGCCGCATGAAAGAAAATTAGACTCAGGGACAATTAGTTGCTATTTTGTTGGTTACGCTGAGCGTTCACGGGGGTACAAGTTTTACAATCCTACATTAAGGTCTATTTTGAAACGGAAAATGCGAGATTTCTTGAAGATATTGAGTTTGAGGGAAGAAAATATTAGGAATGTTGCTTTTGATGAGGATTCTATAACTGACAATGATCAGGTCTTTGTACCTATTATTGTTCAAGACACAGTTATAGTACAAGAGCACAATGAGAATCCTACTGTAGATCCAGTTACAGTACAAGAGAACAATGAGAATATCGTTGTTGCTCAAGATATTGTTACAGCACAGAAAAATAATGAGAATCATCCTCAATCTCAATCCATACAGCAAGCTCAACAACCTCAAGAAGTGTCATTAAGGAGATCCAATAGAGAAAAGAGAAAATCCATCTATGATATCAAACAAGCTTCCCGTTAATGGTATCACGAGTTTCATCAAGTTATTACCTCATATGGTTTTGAGGTAAATATTATAGATAAATGTGTATACCGCAAGTTCAGTGAGAGTAAATACATCTTTTTGGTCTTACATGTTGATGACGTTCTACTTGCCAGTAACGATATAGGCTGTTACGTGAAACTAAGAAATTTCTATCGGACAAATTCGAAATGAAAGATCTTGGTGATGCCTCTCTTGTATTAAGAATCGAGATACTAAGAGATTGCTCTCAAGGTATTCTTGGATTATCACAAAAGAACTATATTGAAAAGATTTTAAGTAGATATGGCATGGAAAGTTGTAGACCAATGGACACACCCGTAACTAAAGGAGACAAGTTCAGTCTCAAACAATGCCCTGAAAATGATCTTGAGAGGACAGCAATGCATGATAAACCTTATGCATTAGCACTAGGGAATTTAATGTATGCTCAAGTCTACATACATCCCGATATATCATTTATAGTGGGAGTTTTAGATAGATACTTGAGCAATCCAGATATGGATCATTGGATAGCTGTTAAACGCATAATGCGTTGTTTAAAGAGAACAAAGGATTACATGATTATTTATCGGAGATCAGAAAATTTAGAGATCATTAGGTACTCTGATTCCGATTTCATGGCATATGGTTGCAAAACTTTGTCACTAAACTTCATATAGTAGATGACATTGAAAGGCCATTAAAAGATATTTTGTGACAATAAGTCAGTAGTACTATACTCCAATAACAATAAGAGCTTGACAAAATTGAAGCATACAGACATCAAGTTTCTTAGTTGTCAAGGAGAAAGTTTAAGAAAAACAGATTTCTATAGGACATATGGAAACAGAGTATATGCTAGTGATAGCGCGAAATTGTGATCAATACTTTTCACAAGTCAAATAATCCCCGGTAATGAATCCAAAAACTTGGTATTCAATACCATGGCATAAACACAACTTCGCACAACTAACCAGCAAGTGTACTGGGTCGTCCAAGTAATAAACCTTACGCGAGTAAGGGTCGATCCCACAGAGATTGTTGGTATGAAGCAAGCTATGGTCACCTTGTAAATCTTAGTCAGGCAAACTCAAATGGGTATGGTGATATGCGAATAAAATATAAAGATAAAGATAGAGATACTTATGTAATTCATTGGTAGGAATTTCAGATAAGCGTATGAAGATGCTTGTCCCTTCCGTCTCTTTGCTTTCCTACTGTCTTCATCCAATTCTTCCTGCTCCTTTCCATGGCAAGCTTAAGCAAGGGTTTCACCGTTGTCAGTGTCTACCTCCCATCCTCTCAGTGGAAATGTTCAACGCACCCTGTCACGGCACGGCTATCCATCTGTCGGTTCTCGATCAGGCCGGAATAGAATCCAGTGATTCTTTTGCGTCTGTCACTAACGCCCCGCCTTCAGGAGTTTGAAGCACGTCACAGTCATCCAATCATTGAATCCTACTCAGAATACCACAGACAAGGTTAGACCTTCCGGATTCTCTTGAATGCCGCCATCAGTTCTAGCCTATACCACGAAGATTCCGGTTAAAGAATCCAAGAGATATTCACCCAGTCTAAGGTAGAACGGAGGTGGTTGTCAGTCACACGTTCATAGGTGAGAATGATGATGATTGTCACGGATCATCACATTCATCAAGTTGAAGAACAAGTGATATCTTCGAACAAGAACAAGCGGAATTGAATAGAAGAACAATAGTAATTGCATTAATACTCGAGGTACAGCAGAGCTCCACACCTTAATCTATGGTGTGTAGAAACTCCACCGTTGAAAATACATAAGAACAAGAGTGATCATTGGTTTCGGCCCCAGAGAGGGAACCAGAAGAACCAAGATGAAAATACAATAGTAAAAGGTCCTACTTATAGAAAACTAGTAGCCTAGGGTGTACAGAGATGAGTAAATGACATAAAAATCCACTTCCGGGCCCACTTGGTGTGTGCTTGGGCTGAGCAATGAAGCATTTTCGTGTAGAGACTCTTCTTGGAGTTAAACGCCAGCTTTGGTGCCAGTTTGGGCGTTTAACTCCCATTCTTGTGCCAGTTCCGGCGTTTAACGCTGGAATTCCTGAGGGTGACTTTGAACGCCGGTTTGGGCCATCAAATCTTGGGCAAAGTATAGACTATCATATATTGCTGGAAAGCCCAGGATGTCTACTTTCCACGCCGTTGAGAGCGCGCCAATTGGGCTTCTGTAGCTCCAAAAAATCCACTTCGAGTGCAGGGAGGTCAGAATCCAACAGCATCTGCAGTCCTTTTTGGTCTCTGAATCAGATTTTTGCTCAGGTCCCTCAATTTCAGCCAGAAAATACCTGAAATCACAGAAAAACACACAAACTCATAGTAAAGTCCAGAAAAGTGAATTTTAACTAAAAACTAATAAAAATATACTAAAAACTATCTATATCATACTAAAAACATACTAAAACAATGCCAAAAAGCGTACAAATTATCCGCTCATCAGCTAGCAGACCCATTACCAAGGGATTGAACCCTAAATTTTTTCATGAGCACACTGCTCGGATGGGTGTCAAGATTTATGATGCCTTGGTTTAGTGGGAGTTTATGCTATATGTCCTATGACAGATATTGAGTTATTTTCTGTAGAACTAAGTTGATGGTTTATTTCATGTTATATGAAATGTTTATTTTGCAATATTTGTGTTGTGTTTGATCTCAATAAAGTTGGACCAGCTGGAAATAGACATGCATGAGATCACTTGGCATGTAATTTCCATATTACTCATCCAAATTTGATCTATGTCGTTAAGTATATTAGGATGGTGATTGGTGTGGTTTAGTCACGGCATTTAATGTGATAAAAGCTACGGTAGTTCCATATCTAATGTATAAGACGGATCAGATTGTTAAAGTAATGAAAGAAATAGCATTCAGATGCACGCATAAAGTTTATAAAATGTGATTATGTCAAGAAAGAATATATGTATAGCCCAAGTGGGAGATTGTTAGGAAATTATTTAATTTCCTAACTTATTTGTGGGCAATACATATATCAATTATAATCACAAATGATACTATTTCAAATTAAATGACTTATATAATGGTGATCTCATTTATTGTCATAAATGCTAATTGAATAAGTCATTATTACTCTTGATTTGGAATTAAATGAGAATAAAACCGGATATTATCTTTTGTTCCTTAGATAATTATCTTTTTTGGATTTTAGATATATTATCTTTTGGGCTTTAGATACTATTTTATTTGGGCTTTAGGGTTTAATGGGTGCCATGCTCAAATATAAATAGACCTTCAGGGTTTCGGTCCCCAATATACCAAAAGAGTTGCAGTTCAGCCACCTAGGAATAAAGAAGGCTTTGGTTGAGGAAGATCGAAAGAACCACAAGATCCAAATTCTTCCATCAATTTCTGACTCTTAAGAATTCAGGTACGCATTCAGTATTTCTCTTCTTAATGATTTAACATGGATGATCTTTTGGGTTAAGGAATTCTGAGAAAATTCCAACATAGTATACCTTCTAAATTATATGTAATAAATATTTGAAAGAAGAGAAGTAAAAACATAGATTAGAAAAATAGGCGGTGAAAATTTAAAACTAAATAAAAAACTAAAAAACTATGTATATAATAATAATAAAGTAATGCTACATGTATAAGTTGATAAGAATAGACAAACAAAATTAAAAGGAATTAGAAAATATACAACTCGGGAAACACAAAAAGATGCAAAAATAGAACTGATAGAAAAAGGAGGTTTTCTTTACTAAACCTCTAAGAAACCTGTTCTTAACAATCTAGGTCATCGAAAGGGTTTTTTCCTACTAGGTCTTCAAAGAACTTGTCCTTGGCAACCCTATCAAATGGCTAAAAATTGAAATACTAACACTAAAGAATTACCTTAAGTTGAATCTTTTAAATTTCTTTATGCAATAAGTACAGCAAATCGCTCAACTCACTTGATCACATATAGAAAAATGTGCATAAAGCAACATTTATTCATAAAAAACTATATAAATTGTCTCACAAAAAGTGTTTAAATAAACCCAACAGATTAGCCTAAAAGTGGGTCAAATATTTCTAGATATAACTCTAAAATTAACCCTAACTAAATTTAAATCAGATTTAATTCAAATTTAAAATCCTAAAGATATAATAACTAATTTAAATCAGATTTGATCTTATTAGATTAGATCAGATTTGAATTAAATTTAAAACACCTAAAAATACTACTAAACAAATCAAAACCAAATCAAGTCTTTTGACAAATCTTACTAATAAATCCAACTGAAATACGGACTAAATAATTTTAAAAATTAATGCTAAATTTATGATTCCCAATGAATTTTAACGGAACCCTTAGGCTTTTTGATGTCCTCAATTAGCCTAGTGGACTTTATGACTGCCGCCATTTTAGCACTATTGGTTTTAAGATGATATTTTGGTCTCCTTGTTGTCCAAGACCAACATAGTATAATTCTTTTAGTATTCAAATCCTTGAACAAGATAATATTACAATTCTATCCCTTAACTTTAAAATACCAAAAGTGCCCTTTTGAGCATATATCATTCTCTCATTCTTCAAAAAGATTCATCCTCGAAACTGTATATATAACAAAAGGAGAAAAATTAGATACACTAAACACAACTGGATGATAATACTTACCAAAAAATTTATTCTTGCTAGAATTATTCTTGATAATCTCTAACATTTAGAATGAACCATCTTTTTTAACAATAAGTGTTATTTTTCTCTAAATGAGAAGCTCATCTTTCCTCCATTGAATCCAAATCCAATCTTTAGACTCAAAGACCATATTTTGATGGCATTATTTTATCCATTGTATTGTGGCTTCATTCTTCTTGTTGACATTTTCAACCTTACCGTTACCATCTACATTAACATCATTACTCAAAGACAAAAGAATTAAATCCAAAAAAGTCAGTCAGTTAAAATCATCCACAAACTCATGAGAATAACAACCAACAGCATTATAAATTGCAGATTTATAAGAAAATTCAATTTCTAGTAAATAATTACCTAAAACACTCTTATCATGTAAGATATGAGCATCCAAACAATTAGAATAAGTTACCACAAGATCAACTTTTTTGAGAAACAATTCATCAATGTGATATGCAATTAAAAATACTATCATAATAATTCTGTTCAATTCAAAATTTTTGTGCTTAAATTTTCTTAACATTTATAGGAGAAGAATAAGATGAAAACGACGAGGACGATGATAATGATAATAAAAAAGGATGAGAAAGAAAAAAAAGAAGAAGAAATTAAATAACAACAACATCAACAACAGCATCAAGAAGACAGCGGTAGCAATGACGATGGCAGTGGCTGTAACACCCTTACTATCAGAATGTCACACTTCTTGCTGTGCCACTCTGATAGTGAGGAGTATTACGATGACTTCCATATACTTAATAATAAAATAGGAGCCTTTGTAAAACTCGAAACCGTATAAACTATTCTTTTAAAAAGTGAAAATACTTTTTTATTTGAAAACGCACATACATACATACAAAGCAATCACAACCACTTAAATATATTAATAGCGAGGAAAAAATAAATAATAATTAAACTAATATAAGCAAAATGCAATTAAACTCTTCGTAAGATTCTTCATCTGATTCCTGAAAAGATAAAGCTATAGGAGGGTGAGAACCTAACCACATGGTCTCACCATAGATTTTCAGAATTGCCATAAAAAGATTTTTAAAAAGAAAACTATTTTCAAGCACAGTGATCACCGCTTGTCTTATGAATCTTTTGAAAACCAATGTTTTTAACATGCAAATATCCAAAACCTCTTTAAAAGAAATAATTAATTATCCAAAATCCAAAACTTTTCTTTTCTTATAAGAAAATCTTAAAAGTTTCTTAGACTGTCTGAATGACTAACCTGTTCCAAGCATAGGTTCATTAAGTCTATGCTGAACCAGCTTGGTTTTTCATACTTAACTAAACCTCAATTAGAAACCAATCACGGCCATCGGCCCATCACATAATCAATCACATCCCTCAGCCCAAGCAACTCAATCAACACCCAATTCACCACAATCCACCAATCAGTCACAAACACAAAAAATAAAGTTCAAACAAAATCCAGAGGAATTACAGCAAGTATGGCAATTAACAGTTAAACAAAAATATTCACATAGGCACACTAAGTGCAATATGCACACTCAAATAATGTCACATAGGTGCATATGATCCATTTCTTCTCTGTGGCCGATGAGTCTTATCTGTCGGTTATATAGCCAAACTCGACATGTCCGATAGCGAACTCTGGATAGGAACACCAAACACGGAGCAAGTGGACAACGCCACTACATGTTACCCAAGGTCTCATATCTCAATCAAATTCAATTTTATTTCAACTCCATTCTCAATGTCATTCGATTCATTCAAAAATCATACTTTAAAATATCCTTCATTCAAATTCAATCATCATCATTCCTCATTATCACACCTCCCATTCCATTTATCAATAATTCAAACACAAAACATAATTCATTCTTTTCTGAATAAATCAAACTCAAAACATGATCCTTTTCTTAATAACTCAAAATCAAATCATATAAACCTTAAATCCAAAATCTTTTGAAATAATCACTTCAAACAAAGCCTCCAATTTTTATAAAAATTTCAGTAGCATCTCCTCTAAAACTCAGACTTTGACACCCTTACGGGCTCCGTCAAAACCACATTTCCCTAACCATTCTCAACCATTTTCAATATTAAACAATTATCAAATATTAAATTCTTTCCAATTTTTAAACCAATTTCGATATCAAATAAGGTTCAATATCAAACCACTTCCAATTTCAACCATTTTCAGTATAAATTCATTTTTCAATATCAATTCAACTCTACCAAAAACCACTCTTCATAATACTCAATCGAATCAACTTTGCAAATTCATTTTTATCAACAACCAGACACCACTCAGGCAACCAATAATTCCATCAAGCAAACAATCACATCCATAAGACTCACATAATCACAAAAATATATTTTTCACTTCAAATATATGTATAACAATTCCGTAATAGAAAATAAATTTTAAGAAAAACTCCTACCTCGATCATGACTTAACTACGTGACAAGCTTGGTTTTCTCTCAGCCTGCAACAGTGACAGCCACAACCACAACTCCAAACCACTTTCGTAGTAACCACATCAGCTCTAAACGCGACATGAAAGAACCTCAACTCAACTGCAGCTATAGAAAAATAAGGCAATGGTGCGGTAGAGATCTTCGGTGATGGGCAATAGCTCGGGGCAAACTAGCAGAGGCTCCAGCGGCTCACTCCAGTGGCCAGAGGCGCGACAACCACCATAGTAGTAGTAGGAAGGGCTGCGGCCATGACTGTAGAAATAGAATGCGATGGCAGCTCAACGAGTTCTCTCCTTCTTTCTCTGGTATGACTCTGATGAACTCAACATCGGCGACTAAATGAACGGCGATGGTGATGGACATTTAGCGGTGGTGACGGTGCATATAGTGGCAGCTCGCGGTGATGAAGCATGGAAATAGTTCTCCCTCTTCTCTCACATCGCGCTCTTTGTCTTCCTCCTTGGGTTGACATTAATGGCAGCGGTGAGCTAGACAACGGCAGTGACAGCAAGATAGCCCTTCCTGTGCTCAGCTCCCTCTCTTGGATCTCTTTCTCTCTTCCTCTACTCTCTCCTCTCTTCCTGTGTGTGTGTTAAAGATGGGGAATTTGGCGGTTAGAATTTGGTTAAAAGGGGAAGTGTGTATTTGAGTGTAGTGAAAATTAGCGTTTTGGTAAATATTAGGTATAATGGTAGTTTGGTAATTTTAATTAAATTAAGGTAATAGAGTAATCGAAAACCAATTTTTAATTCAAAAATTTAATCATAAATTTATAAATTATTTTAAAAGAAATACTCTAATTAAAAAATGAGAGAATCAAATCAATTTTCTTTAAAATCACAAATAAAGTTCAAAATCTAAATATTCGCATTAAAGCATATAAAATCTTCATTATTTGTCAATTACTAAAGCTTTAAAATCATAAATAGAAAAATACCCAATTAATATAATAATATCTGAAAACATACTCTTAAATAAATATAATAAATCATAAATACCTTATTATTAAATTTCCAAAAATCCTAGGTTTTACATCATACCCCACTTTTAAAAATTTTCGTCCTCAAAAATTGACATAATATACAAAATTTATGTAGTTTCAACACGTTACATTTAAAATACCTTATGGAAAAAGTGTAACACCCTATTATCCTAAGCTTTACCTCATGCCGTAAAGAAAAAGATAACAAAGTGCCATGACAGTTCTAAATCTCATATAATTATATATATAGAAGGAAATTATAATACTAGAAGCCCGATAAGGAACTTAAGCTCAATTAAGAGATACAAAAGCGTGAAGCGTTCACACGAACTAATTACAAGCGTAAAGGCACAAGATGTAACATGAATAAGATACAAGATCATAATGTGTGTGTGTGGGTGTGTGTGTGCGTGTGTGTGTATAATATCCAAAAGAATACTAGCTGTAGCTCACGGAGTTTAGGCTAACTAGTTAATACAGATATAACAGAGCTTTTGGAAGTTAAAACAGCATACAACTGATAGGCAAAATTTGACTCATACTTTTCACAACTCGAACAATTCCAAGCACTGGCTCCAAAAACTTGGTGCACAATACTATGGTTCACACACATTCTTCACAACTTCGCACAACTAACCAGCAAGTGCACGGGTTGTCCAAGTAATAAACCTTACGTGAGTAAGGGTCGATCCCACGGAGATTGTTGGTATGAAGCAAGCTATAATCATCTTGTAAATCTCAGTCAGGCGGATTCTAATGGTTCTAATGGTTTTCGAATATAAAGATAAATAAAGCATAAGGTAAAGATAGAGATACTTATATAATTCATTGGTGGGAATTTTAGATAAGCGCATGAAGATACTGTGTTCCTTCTAAATCTCTGCTTTCCTACTGCTTTCATCCAATCATTCTTACTCCTTTCCATGGCAAGCTGTATGTTGGGGGATCACCATTGTCAATGGCTACCGTCTGTCCCCTCAGTGAAAATGGTCCAGATGCGCTGCACCGCACGGCTAATCATCTGTCAGTTCTCGATCATGTTGGAATAGAATCCAGTGATTCTTTTGCGTCTGTCACTACGCCCAACACTCGCGAGTTTGAAGCTCGTCACAGTCATCTCATCTCAGATCCTACTCGGAATACCACAAATAAGGTTTATACTTTCTGGATCTTAGGAATGGCCGCCAATAATTCTAGCTTATACCACAAAGATTCTAATCTCACGGAATGGGAGGCTCGGTTGTCAGGCGAGGCAACCATGCGTCGTGGGTCAGGAATCCAAGAGATACACACTCTAGCTTTCGCAGGTAGAACGGAAGTGTTTGTTAGGCACGCGTTCATAAGTGACAATAGTGATGAGTGTCATGGATCATCACATTCATTAGGTTGAAGTGCGAATGAATATCTTAGAATGAGAATAAGCATGAATTGAATAGAAAAACAATAGTACTTTGCATTAATACTCGAGGAACAGCAGAGCTCCACACCTTAATCTATGGTGTGTAGAAACTCCACCGTTGAAAATACATAAGAACAAGGTCTAGGCATGGCCAAATGGCCAGCCTCCACAAAAGTCTAAGATAGCATAAAACTGATCAAAGATCTGGTCAAAGACCCCTAGTACAATAGTAAAAAGTTCTATTTATACTAAACTAGCTACTAGGGTTACAGAGATAAGTAATTGATGTAGAAATCCACTTCCGGGGCCCACTTTGGTGTGTGCTTGGGCTGAGCTTGAGCTTTACACATGCAGAGGCTTCTCTTGGGGTTAAACGCCAAGTTGTAACGTGTTTTTGGCGTTTAACTATGGTTTGTCATGTGTTTCTGGCATTTTACTCCAAATGCAGCCTGGAACTGGCATTGAACTCCAGTTTACGTCATCAAAACTCGAATAAAGTGTAAACTATTATATGTTGCTGGAAAGCCCTAGATGTCTACTTTCCAACTCAATCAAGAGCGCGCCATTTGAAGTTCAGTAGCTCCAGAAAATCTATTTTGAGTGCAGGGAGGTCAGAATCCAACAGCATCAGCAGTCCTTTGTCAGCCTCCTATCAAATTTTTGCTCAGGTCCCTCAATTTCAGCCAAAAAATACCTGAAATCATAGAAAAGCACACAAACTCATAGTAAAGTCCAGAAATGTGAATTTTTCATAAAAACTAATAAAAACATCCCTAAAAGTATCTAGATCCTACTACAAACTACCTAAAAACAATGCCAAAAAGCATATAAATTATCTGCTCATCACAACACCAAACTTAAATTGTTGCTTGTCCCCAAGCAACTGAAAATTAAATAGGATAAAAGAATATAATATACTATAAATCTCAAAATATCAATGAATATTAGTTCTAATTAGATGAGCGGGACTTGTAGCTTTTTGCTTCTGAACAGTTTTGGCATCTCACTTTTTCCTTTGAAGTTTATAATGATTGGCTTCTCTAGGAACTTAGAATTTCAGATAGTGTTATTGACTTTCCTAGTTAAGTATGTTGATTCTTGAACACAGTTACTTTTATGAGTCTTGGCCGTGGCCCTAAGCACTTTGTTTTCCAATATTACCACCGGATACATAAATGCCACAGACACATGACTGGGTGAACTTTTTCAGATTGTGACTCAGCTTTGCTAAAGTCCCCAGTTAGAGGTGTCCAAAGCTCTTACGCACACTCTTTTTGCTTTGGATCATGACTTTAACCACTTAGTCTCAAGCTTTTCACTTGGACCTTCATGACACAAGCACATGGTTAGGGACAGCTTGATTTAGCCGCTTAGGCCTGGATTTTATTTCCTTGGGCCCTCCTATCCATTGATGCTCAAAGTCTTGGATCCTTTTTTTACCCTTGCCTTTTGGTTTTAAGGGGCTATTGGCTTTTTCTGCTTGCTTTTTCTTTTTCTTTCTTAAATTTTTTTTCGCAAGCTTTGTTCTTCACTGCTTTTTCTTGCTTCAAGAATCAATTTTATGATTTTTCAGATCATCAATAACATTTCTCTTTTTCATCATTCTTTCAAGAGCCAATAATTTTAACATTCATAAACAACAAAATAAAAAATATGCACTGTTCAAGCATTCATTTAGAAAATAAAAAGTATTATCACCACATCAATATAATTAAACTAATTTCAAGGATGAATTCGAAACTCATGTACTTCTTGTTCTTTTGTATTAAAAACATTTTTCATTTAAGAAAGGTGAAGAATTCATGGAATTATTCATAGCCTTAAGACATAGTTACTAAATACTAATTATCATGTAGTAAAGACTCAAAATATAGACAAACATAAAGCATAAAACTGAAAAACAGAGAGATAAGAACAAGGAAGTTAAGGAATGAGTCCACCTTAGTGAGGGTGGCACCTTCTTCTTGAAGGACCAATGGTGTCTTTGTGCTCCTCTATGTCTCTTCCTTGCCTTTGTTGCTCCTCCTTCATAGCTCTTTGATCTTCTCTAATCTCATTGAGAATGATGGAGTGCTCTTGGTGTTCCACCCTTAATTGGTTCATGTTATAACTCAATCCTTCTAGAGAAGTGTTGAGTTGTTCCCAATAGTTGTTTGGAGGAAAATGCATCCCTTGAGGCATCTCAAGGATTTCTTGATGATGAGCTTCCTCATGCCTCTCTTGAGATCCATGAATGGGCTCTCTTGTTTGCTCCATCCTCTTCTTAGTGATGGGCTTGTCCTCTTCAATGAGGATGTTTCCTTCTATGACAACTCCAGCTAAGTTACATAGATGGCAAATGAGGTGAGGAAAAGCTAGCCTTGCCAAGGTGGAGGGCTTTTCGGCTATTTTGTAGAGTTCTAGAGAGATGACTTCATGAACTTATACTTCATCTCCAATTATGATGCTATAGATCATGATGGCCCGATCCATAGTTACTTTGGATTGGTTGCTAATGGGGATGATAGAGCATTGGATGAACTCCAACCATCCTCTAGCCACAGGCTTAAGGTCCAGTATTCTCAATTGAACTGGCTTGCCTTTTGAGTCTCTTTTTCATTGAGCTCCTTCCACACATATGTCCATGAGGACTTGGTCCAACCTTTGATCAAAGTTAACCCTTCTAGTGTAGGGGCATGCGTCTTCTTGCATCATAGGCAAGTTGAACGCCAACCTTACGTTCTCTAGACTGAAATCTAAGCATTTCCCCCGAACCATTGTAAGCCAATTCTTTGGGTTTGGGTTATACTTTGATCATGGTTCCTAGTGATCCATGTGTTTACATAGAACTCTTGAACCGTTAAGATTCCGACTTGTTGAATTGGATTGGAGAGAACTTCCCATCTTCTTCTTCTAATCTCTTGTCGGATCTCTGGATATTCGCCCTTTTTGAGCTTAAAAGGGACCTCAGGGATCACCTTTTTCTTGGCCACAACTTCATAGAAGTGGTCTTGATGGGCTTTTGAGATGAATCTCTCCATCTCCCATGACTCAGAAGTGGAAGCAATTGCCTTTCCTTTCCTCTTTCTTAAGGTTTCTCTGGCCTTAGGTGCCATCAATGGTTATGGAAAAACAAAAAAGCTATGCTTTTACCACACCAAACTTAGAATGTTGCTCGCCCTCGAGCAAAAGAAGAAAGAATAGAAGAAGAAGAAGAAGATATGGAGGAGAGGGAGAGAGGTGTGGGTTTCGGCCAAGGGGGAGAAGAGAGGGTAGTGTTGTGTGAAAATGAAGAAGGATGGAGGGGTTTATATAATGGAGGGAGAGGGGTTTGGGTTCGGTCATTTAGGGTGGGTTTGGGTGGGAAAGAGATTTTGAATTTGAAGGTAGGTGGGGTTTATGGGGAAGAGTGGATGGATGTGATTGGTGAAGGATATAGTGTTATTGGATTGTGTGAAGAAGAAAGAAGTGGGGTAGGTAGGGATCCTGTGGGGTCCACAGATCTTGAGATGATCCTGTGGGGTCCACAGATCTTGAGGTGTCAAGGATTTCTCATCCTTGCAACTTTTAGGCGTGTAAAACACCCTCTGTATGCAATCTTGGCGTTTAACGCCAGACTGCAGCGTGTTTCTGGCGTTAAACGCCCAAATGTAGCCTATTTCTGGCGTTTAACGCTAGCCTGATGCTTGTTTCTGGCGTTAAATGCCAGCTTGGTACTTATTTCTGGCGTTAAATGCTAGACAGATGCTTGTTTCTAGCGTTTAAACGCCAGCTTGGTGCTTGTTTCTGGCGTTAAATGCCAGACAGATGCTTATTTCTAGCATTTAAACGCCAAACAGCTCTTCCTCCAGGATATGCTTTTTTCTTCTGCTATTTTTGATTCTATTTTTAATTTTTGCAATTGTTTTGTGACTCCATACGATCATAAACCAAATAAAACATAAAAGAACGATAGAAATATAGATGGTTAAAAATTGGGTTGACTCCCAATAAGCACTCTTTAATGTCAAAAGCTTGACAGTGAGCTCTCATGGAGCTTCACAGATGTTCAGAGCATGATGTGGGCCTCCCAACACCAAACTTAGAGTTTGAATGTGGGGGCTTCTCAACACCAAACTTAGAGTTTGGTTGTGGCTTCTTAACACCAAACTTAGAGTTTGATTGTGGGGGCTTTGTTTGACTCTGTATTGAGAGAAGCTTTTCATGCTTCCTCTCCATGGTTACAGAGGAAGATCCTTGAGCTTTAAACACAAGGTAGTCCCTATTCAATTGAAGGACTAGCTCTCCTCTGTCAACATCAATCACAGCTCCTGCTGTGGCTAGGAAGGGTCTTCCAAGGATGATGCATTCATCCTCATCCTTCCCAGTGTCTAGGAATATGAAATCAGCAGGGATGTAAAGGCCTTTAACCTTCATTAACACATCCTCTACCAATCCATAAGCTTGTTTTATTGACTTGTCTGCCATCTCTAATGAGATTCTTGCAACTTGTACCTCAAAGATTCCCAGTTTCTCCATTACAGAGAGTGGCATAAGATTTATACCTGACCCCAGGTCACACCGAGCCTTCTCAAAGGTCATGGTGCCTATGGTACAAGGTATTAAGAATTTACCAGGATCTTGTTTCATTTGAGGTAAAGTTTGCTGAACCCATGTATTTAGTTCACTAATGAGCAAGGGAGGTTCATCTTCCCAAGTCTCATTACCAAGCAATTTGGCATTCAGCTTCATGATGGCTCCTAGATATTGAGCAACTTTCTCTTCAGTTACATCTTCATCCTCTTCAGAGGAAGAATAGTTCTTAGAGCTCATGAATGGCAGAAGGAAGTTTAATGGAATCTCTATGGTCTCTATATGAGCCTCAGATTCCTTTAGGTTCTCAATAGAGAACTCCTTTCTGTCTGGAGGATGTCCCATGAGGTCTTCCTCATTGGGATTCACGTCCTCCCCTTCCTCTTTGGATTCAGCCATTTTGATAATATCAATGGCCTTGCACTCTCTTTTTGGATTCTCTTCTGTATTGCTTGGGAGAGTACTATGAGGAGTTTTAGTGATTTTCTTACTCAGCTGACCCACTTGTGCCTCCAAATTTCTAATGGAGGACCTTGTTTCATTCATGAAATTTAGAGTGGCCTTAGATAGATTAGAGACTATGTTTGCTAAGCTAGAGGGACTCTGTTCAGAATTCTCTGTCTGTTGCTGAGAAGATGATGGAAAAGGCTTGCTATTGCTAAACCTATTTATTCCACCATTATTAAAGCCTTGTTGAGGCTATTGTTGATCCTTCCATGAGAAATTTGGATGATTTCTTCATGAGGGATTATAGGTGTTTCCATAGGCTTCACCCATGTAATTCACTTCTACCATTGTTGGGTTCTCAGGATCATAAGCTTCTTCTTCAGAAGATGCTTCTTTAGTACTGTTGGATGCATTTTGCAATCCATGCAGACTTTGAGAAATCATGTTGACTTGCTGAGTCAACATTTTGTTCTGAGCCAATATGGCATTCAGAGCATCAATTTCAAGAACTCCATTCTTTTGAGGCATCCTATTACTCACAGGATTCCTCTCAGAGGTGTACATGTATTGGTTATTTGCAACCATGTCAATAAGTTCTTGAGCTTCTACATGAGTTTTCTTTAGGTGAATAGATCCACCTGCAGAATGGTCCAGTGACATCTTAGAAAACTCAGATAGACCATCATAGAATATATCCAAAATGGTCTACTCTGAAAGCATGTCAGAAGGACACTTTTTGGTCAACTGCTTGTATCTTTCCCAAGCTTCATAGAGGGATTCACCATCTTTTTGCTTGAAAGTCTGAACATCCACTCTAAGCTTGCTCAGCTTTTGAGGAGGAAAGAACTTGGCCAAGAAGGTCGTGACCAGCTTATCCCAAGAGTCCAGGCTATCTTTAGGTTGTGAGTCCAACCATATTCTAGCTCTGTTTCTTACAGCAAAAGGGAAAAGCATGAGCCTGTAGACTTCAGGATTTACTCCATTAGTCTTAATAGTATCACAGATCTGCAAGAACTCAGTTAAAAACTGATAGGGATCTTCTGATGGAAGTCCATGAAACTTGCAGTTCTATTGCATTAGAGCAACTAGTTGAGGCTTCAGCTCAAAATTGTTTGCTCCAATGGCAGGGATTGAGATGCTTCTTCCATAAAAGTTGGAAGTAGGTGTAGTATAATCACCAGGCATCCTCCTTGCATTATTGTTATTGTCATTATTTTCGGCTGCCATCTCCTCTTATTTTTCAAAAATTTCTGTAAGGTTTTCTTTGGATTGTTATATTTTAGCTTCTCTTAGTTTCTTCTTCAGAGTCCTTTTAGGTTCAGGATCTGCTTCAACAAGAATGTTCTTGTCCTTGCTCCTGCTCATATGAAAAAGAAGAGGACAGAAAAGGAAGAGGAATCATCTATGTCACAGTATAGAGATTCCTTTATGTGAGTAGAAGAAGAAAAGAATAGAAGAAGGATGAGAGAAAAATTCGAACACAGAGGAGAAGAGAGGGTTCGAATTTTGAGATGAAGAGAAGTGTTAGTAAATAAATAAATAAATAGAAAAAGATGAGAGAGAGAGAGAGGGAATTCGAAAATTAACTAAAAGAGAAGAAAAATATTTTTGTTTTTATTTTAATTATTAGTTAAAATTCGAAAATTAAGAGAAGAAAAATTAAAATTTAAAACAATTAGTTAATTAAAAAGAATTTTGAAAAAGAGAATGGTGATTTTTCGAAAATTAGAGAGAGAAAAGTGGTTAGGCGGTTTTGAAAAAGATAAGAAATTACAAAAAGTCAATTAATTAGTTGAAAAAGATTTGAAATTCAATTTTGAAAAGATAAGAAGTTAGACAAGATTTTGAAATTAATTTTGAAAAAGATATGATTTGAAAAAGATATGTTTGAAAAGATATGATTAAAAAGATATGATTGAAAAGATTTTTTTGAAAAAAGATTTGATTTTTAAAATTAAAATTGATTACTTGACTAACAAGAAACTAAAAGATATGATTTTAGAATTTAAAGATTTAACATTTCTTAACAAGAAAGTAACAAACTTCAAATTTTTGAATCAATCACATTAATTGTTAGTAAAGTTTTCGAAAATCATGAAATACAGATAAGAAAAATATTTTGAAAATCAATTTTAAAAATTTTTGAAACTTAAAAGAAAAAATGAAAAAGATTTGATTTTGAAAAAGATTTTAAAAGATAAGATTTTTAAAATTGAAATCTTGACTTGATTAACAAGAAACAACTTATTTTAAAAAATTTTTACTAAGTCAACCCAAAGATTTCGAAATTTTATGAGTAAAACAAGGAAAAGATATTTTTTTGATTTTTTTTTAATTTTTAATGATTAGACTCTATGAGTAAAACAAGAGAAAAACACAAATATGACCCAAAACATGAAAATTTGGGATCAAAACCAATTATGCATGCAAGAACACTATGAATGTCAAGATGAACACCAAGAACATTATGAAGATCATAATGCACATCAAGAACTTATTTTGGAAAAATTTTCAAGAAAAGAAAAACATGCAAGACACCAAACTTAGATATTTTTCATGTTTAGACTCTATGAATTCAAAAATGCATATGAAAAACAACAAAAGACACAAAACAAAAAAATATGAAGATCAAACAAGAAGACTTACCAAGAACAACTTGAAGATCATGAAGAATGCAATCCATGAATTTTTCGAAAAAATGCATAAATTTTTAAAAGCATGCAATTGACACCAAACTTAAAAATTGACTCAAGACTCAAACAAGAAACACAAAATATTTTTGTTTTTTATGATTTTATAATTTTTTTGTATTTTTGGAAAATTAATTGTGGAAAAATGAAAAAGAAGAAAAATTTTGAAAGATTTTTGAAAACTTTTTGAAAACAAAATAAGAAGAAAATTACCTAATCTAAGCAACAAGATGAACCGTCAGTTGTTCAAAATCAGACAATCCCGGCAACGGCGCCAAAAACTTGATAGGCAAAATTGTGACACATATTTTTCACAACTCGAACAATTCCTAGCACTGGCTCCAAAAACTTGGTGCACAATACTATGGTTCACACACATTCTTCACAACTTCGCACAACTAACCAGCAAGTGCACTGGGTTGTCCAAGTAATAAACCTTACGTGAGTAACGGTCGATCCCACGGAGATTTTCCATGGCAAGCTGTATGTTGGGGGATCACCGTTGTCAATGGCTACCGTCCGTCCTCTCAGTGAAATGGTCCAGATGCGCTGTCACCGCACGGCTAATCATCTGTCGGTTCTCGATCATGTTGGAATAGAATCTAGTGATTCTTTTGCGTCTGTCACTATGCCCAACACTCGCGAGTTTGAAGCTCATCGCAGTCATCCCATCTTAGATCCTACTCGGAATACCACAGACAAGTTTAGACTTTCCAAATCTTAGGAATGGCCGCCAATAATTCTAGCTTATACCATGAAGACTCTGATCGCACGAAATAGGAGGCTCAGTTGTCAGGCGAGGCAACCATGCGTCGTGGGTTAGGAATCTAAGAGATACACACTCTAGCTTTCGCAGGTAGAACGGAAGTGTTTGTCAGGCACGCGTTCATAAGTGAGAATAGTGATGAGTGTCACAGATCATCACATTCATCAGGTTGAAGTGCGAATGAATATCTTAGAATGAGAATAAGCATGAATTGAATAGAAAAACAATAGTACTTTGCATTAATACTCGAGGAACAGCAGAGCTCCACACCTTAATCTATGGTGTGTAAAAACTCCACCGTTGAAAATACATAAGAACAAGATCCAGGCATGGCCGAATGGCCAGCCTCCACAAAAGTCTAAGATAGCATAAAATTGATCAAAGATCTGGTCAAAGACCCCTAGTACAATAGTAAAAGTTCTATTTATACTAAACTAGCTACTAGGGTTACAGAGATAAGTAATTGATGTAGAAATCCACTTCCAGGGCCTACTTTGGTGTGTGCTTGGGCTGAGCTTGAGCTTTACACGTGCAGAGACTTCTCTTGGGGTTAAACACCAAGTTGTAATGTGTTTTTGGTGTTTAACTCTGGTTTGTGATGTGTTTCTGGCGTTTTACTCCAAAATGCAGCATGGTACTGGCGTTGAACGCCAGTTTCCGTCATCTAAACTCGAATAAAGTATAGACTACTATATATTTTAGAAAGCCCTGGATGTCTACTTTCCAACGCAATTGAGAGCGCACCATTTGGAGTTCTGTAGCTCCAAAAAATTCATTTCAAGTGCAGGGAGATCAGAATCCAACAGCATCAGCAGTCCTTTGTCAGCCTCCTATCAGATTTTTGCTCAGGTCTCTCAATTTCAGCCAGAAAATACCTGAAATCATAGAATAACACACAAACTCATAGTAATATCCAGAAATGTGAATTTTACATAAAAACTAATAAAAACATCCCTAAAAGTATCTAGATCCTACTAAAAACTACCTAAAAACAATGCCAAAAAACATATAAATTATCCGCTCATCAACAACCTGTCTTTGGTGTGTGCTTGGGCTGAGCTTGAGATTTACACGTGCAGAGGCTTCTTTTGGAGTTAAACGCCAAGTTATAACGTGTTTTTGCCATTTCACTCTGGTTTGTGACGTGTTTCTGGCGTTTTACTCCATAATGCAGCATGGAACTGGCGTTGAACGCCAGTTTGCGTCATCTAATCTCGAACAAAGTATGGACAATTATATATTGCTGGAAAGATCTGGACGTCTACTTTCAACGCCGTTAAGAGCCCACCATTTGAGTTCTGTAGCTCCAGAAAATCTATTTCGAGTGTAGGGAGATCAGAATCCAACAGCATCACCAATCCTTTGTCAGCCTCCTATCAGACTTTTGCTCAGGTCCCTCAATTTCAGCTAGAAAATACCTGAAATCAATGAAAAATAGACAAACTCATAGTAAAGTCCAGAAATGTGAATTTTGCATAAAAACTAATAAAAGCATCCCTAAAAGTAGCTTGATCCTACTAAAAACTACCTAAAAACAATGCAAAAAAGCGTATAAATTATCCGCTCATCAAAACACCAAACTTAAATTATTGCTTGTCCCCAAGCAACTGAAAATCAAATAGGATAAAAAGAAGAGAATATACTATAAATCTCAAAACATCAATGAATATTAGTTCTAACTAGATGAGCGGGACTCGTAGCTTTTTGCTTCTAAACAGTTTTGGCATCTCACTTTATCCCTTGAAGTTTAGAATGATTGGCATCTATAGGAACTCAGAGTTTAGATAGTGTTATTAATTCTCCTAGTTAAGTATGTTGATTCTTGAACACAGCTACTTTTATGTGTCTTGGCTGTGGCCCTAAGCACTTTGTTTTCCAGTATTACCACCGGATACATAAATGCCACAGACACATGACTGGGTGAACCTTTTCAGATTGTGACTCAGCTTTGCTAAAGTCCCTAGTTAGAGGTGTCCAGAGCTCTTAAGCACACTCTTTTTGCTTTGGATCATGACTTTAACCACTCATTCTCAAGCTTTTCACTTGGACCTGCATGCCACAAGCACATGGTTAGGGACAGCTTGAATTAGCCGCTTAGGCCTGGATCTTATTTCCTTGGGCCCTCCTATCCATTGATGCTCAAAGCCTTGGATCCTTTTTACCCTTGCCTTTTGGTTTTAGGGCTATTGGCTTTTTCTGCTTGCTTTTTCTTTTTTTCTTTTGTTTTCACCACTTTTTTTTCAAGCTTTGTTCTTCACTACTTTTTCTTGCTTCAAGAATCAATTTTTTTTATTTTTCAGATCATCAATAACATTTCTCTTTTCATCATTCTTTCAAGAGCCAACAATTTTAACATTCATAAACAACAAGATCAAAAACATGCACTGTTCAAGCATTCATTCAGAAAACAAAAAGTATTGTCACGACATTAATATAATTAAACTAATTTCAAGGATGAATTCGAAACTCATTTACTTCTTGTTCTTTTGTATTAAAAACATTTTTCATTTAAGAAAGGTGAAGGATTCATGGAATTATTCATAGCCTTAAGACATAGTTACTAAATACTAATGATCATGTAGTAAGACACAAACATAGAGAAACATAAGCTCAAAAACCGAAAACAGAGAGATAAGAAAAGGAAGTTAAGGAATGAGTCCACCTTAGTGAGGGTGGCGTCTTCTTCTTGAAGGACCAATGGTGTCTTTGAGCTCCTCTATGTCTCTTTCTTGCCTCTGTTGCTTGATCCCTAGTGATTTTGGTGCTCCTATCCTTAGTTGCTCCCAAAAATTGTGTGGAGGAAAATGTATCCCCTGAGGTATCTCAGGGATTTCTTGATGAGGGAATTCCTTATGCTCCTGTTGAGGTCCATGAGTGGGCTCTCTTGATGTGCAGTCAAATGTTCTACTACTGAGCTATGGACCCTTGAGATGAATCTCTCCATCTCCCATGACTCAGAGGTGGAAGCAATTGCCTTCCCTTTCCTCTTTCTTGAGGTTTCTTTGGCCTTAGGTGCCATCAATGGTTATGAAAAAACAAAAAAGCTATGCTTTTACCACACCAAACTTAAAATGTTGCTCGTCCTCGAGCAAAGAAAAGAAAGAATAGATGAAGAAGAAGAATAAGATATGGAGGAGAGCGAGAGAGATGTGTATTCGGCCAAGGGGGAGAAGAGAGGGTTGTGTTGTGTGAAAATGAAGAAGGATAGAGGGTTTATATAGTGGAGGGAGAGGGTTAAGGTTCGGCCATATTGGGTGGGTTTGGGTGGGAAAGGGATTTTGAATTTGAAGGTAGGTGGGTTTTATGGGGAAGAGTGGATGGATGTGAGTGGTGAAGAGGTAATGGGGAAGAGAGATTGAAGTAATTGGTGAAGGGTTTTTGGGGAAGAGTGTTATTGGATTGTGTGAAGAAGAGAGAAGGTGAGTTGAGGTAGGTAGGGATCCTGTGGGGTCCACAGATCCTGAGATGATCCTGTGGGGTCCATAGATCCTGAGGTGTTAAGGATTATCATCCCTGCACCAATGAGGCGTGTAAAATGCCCTCTGCATGCAATCTTGGCGTTTAACTCCAGATTGATGCTTGTTTCTGGCGTTAAACGCCAGTTCTATGCTTGTTTTAGGCATTGAACGCCAGTCTGCAACATGTCTCTGGCATTGAACGCCAGTTCCATGCTTGTTTCTGGCATTTAACGCCAGATTCATGCTCTGTTCTGGGTTGAACACCAGCCAGATGCTCCTTATGGCGTCAAACACCAGTAAGCTCTTCCTCCAAGGTGTGCTATTTCTTCTGCTGTTTTTGATTCTCTTTTTAATTTTAGTATTTGTTTTGTGACTCCACATGATCATAACCTAATAAAACATAAAGAAAAAATAAAAAATAAAATTAGATAAATAAAATTGGTTTGCCTCCCAATAAGCGCTTCTTTAATGTCACTAGCTTGACAGTATGCTCTCATGGAGCTTCACAGGTGATCAGGTCAATGTTGTGGACTCCAACACCAACTTAGAGTTGAATGTGGGGGTTGAACACCAAACTTAGGTTTGGTTGTGGCCTCCCAACACCAAACTTAGAGTTTGATTGTGGGGCTTTGTTTGACTTGTATTGAGAGAAGCTTTTCATGCTTCCTCTCCATGGTTGTAGAGGAATATCCTTGAGCTTAAACACAAGGCAGTCCCTATTCAATTGAAGGACTAGCTCTCCTCTGTCAACATCAATCACAGCTCCTGCAGTGGCTAGGAAGGGTCTTCTAAGGATGATGCATTCATCCTCCTCCTTCCTAGTGTCTAAGATTATGAAATCAGTAAGGATGTAAAGGCCTTTAACCTTTACTAACACGTCCTCTACCAATCCATAAGCTTATCTTACTGACTTGTCTACCATTTGTAATAAGAATGTGGCATCCTGTACCTCAAAGATCCCTAGTTTCTCCATTACAGAGAGTGGCATAAGATTTATACCTGACCCAGGTCACATAGAGCCTTCTCAAAGGTCATGGTTCCATGGTACAGGGTATTAAGAATTTACCAGGATCTTGTTTCTTTTAAGGTAAAGTTTGCTGAACCCATGTATCTAGTTCACTAATGAGCAAGGGAGATTCACCTTTCCAAGTCTCATTACCAAACAACTTGGCATTCAGCTTCATGATGGCTCCTAGATATTGAGCAACTTGCTCTCCAGTTACATCTTCATCCTCTTCAGAGGAAGAATAGTTTCAGAGCTCATGAATGGTAGAAGAGTTTAATGGAATTCTATGGTCCTATATGACTCAATTCTTTAGTCTCAATAGGAACTCCTTCTTATCTGGAACATCCATGAGGTCTTCCTCATTGGGATTCAGTCTTCCCCTTCCTCTCTAGGTTCGGCCATTTTAATTATTCAATGCTTGCACTCTCTTTTGGATTCTCTTCGTATGCTTGGAGAGTACTAGGAGAGTTTCAGTGATTTCTTATCAGCTGGCCATTTGCTCTAAATTCTAGATACTTATTTTCTATGAATTAAATGGCTAGATAGATCAGAGACTATATTTGCTAAGCTAGAAGAGTCTGCTCAGAATTCTGTTTGTTTGAAAGAGATGGAAAGTTTACTATTGCTGAGCTGTTTCTTCAACCATTTTAAGCCTTGTTGAGCTTTTGTTGATCCTTCCATGAGAAATTTTGATGATTTCCATGAGGATTATAGGTTTCCCATAGGTTCACCCATTAATTTACCTCTGCCATTGCAGGGTTCTCAGGATCATAAGCTTCTTCTCAGAAGATGCCTTTTTAGTACTATTGGATGCATTTTGCCATCCATTCAGACTTTGAGAAATCATGTTGACTTGCTGAGTCAACATCTTGTTCTGAGCAATATGGGATTCAGAGCATCAATTTCAAGAACTCCCTTCCTCTGAGGGTCCCATTACTCACAGAATTCCTCTCAGAAGTGTACATGAATTGGTTATTTGCAACCATGTCAATAAGTTCTTGAGCTTCTGGAGGTGTTTTCTTTAGGTGAATGAATCCACCTGCAGAATGGTCCAGTGACATCTTAGAGAACTCAGATAGACCATAATAGAATATATCCAAGATGGTCACTCTGAAAGCATGTCAGAAGGACACCTTTTGGTCATCTGCTTGTATCTTCCCAAGCTTCATAGAGGGATTTACCATCTTTTTGTTTGAAGGTCTGAACATCCACTCTAAGCTTGCTCAGCTTTTGAGGAGGAAAGAACTTAGCCAAGAAGGCCGTGACCAGCTTATCCCAAGACTCCAGGCTATCTTTAGGTTGAGAGTCCAACCATGTTCTAGCCCTGTCTCTTACAGCAAAAAGGAAAAGCATGAGCCTGTAGACTTCAGGATCTACTCCATTAGTCTTAACAGTCTTACAGATCTGCAAGAATTCAGTTAAAAACTAATAGGGATCTTCTGATGGAAGTCTATGGAACTTGCAGTTCTGTTGTAGTAGAGCAACTAGTTGAGGTTTCAGTTTAAAATTGTTTGCTCCAATAGCAGGGATTGAGATGCTTCTTCCATCAAACTGGAAGTAGGTGTAGTATAATCACAAGCATCCTTCTTGCATTATTACTTTTGGCTGCCATCTCCTCTTCCTTTTCGAAAATTTTTGTAAGGTTGCCTCTAGATTGTTGTAATTTAGCTTCTCTTAGTTTCCTCTTCAGTGTCCTTTCAGGTTCAGGGTCTGCTTCAACAAGAATATCTTGTCCTTGTTCCTACTCATATGAAAAAGAAGGGAACAGAAAATAATAAATAGGGATCCACTTTACACAGTAGATGATTCCTTTATGTTAGTAGAAGAAGAAAGAATAGAAGACGAAAAAAGTAAGAATCCAAACACAAGGGGGAAGAGTGAGTTCGAATTCTTGAGATGAAGAGAAGTGTTAGTAAATAAATGAATAAATAGAAAGAGATGTGAGAGAGGGATTTTCGAAAATTACTTAAAATAAAAGAAAAATATTTCTGTTTTTATTTTAAATTAAAGTTAAAATTCGAAAACTAAGAGAAGGAATAAAATAGAAATTAAAATTTGAAACAATTAGTTAATTAAAGAATTTTGAAAAAATGGAGATGATTTTCGAAAATTAGAGAGAGAAAAATAGTTAGGTGGTTTTGAAAAAGATAAGAAAAAACAAAATAATTAGTTAGTTGAAAAAGATTGAAAATCATTTTGAAAGATAAGAAATTAGAAAAGATATTTGAAATCAAAATTTTGAAATAGATATGATTTGAAAAAGATATTTTAAAAAGATATATTGAAAAGATATTTTGAAAAGATTTGATTTTTAAATTAAAATTTGATACTGACTAACAGAAACTAAAAGATATGATTTAGAATTCAAGATTGACCTTTCTTAACAAGAAAGTAACAACTTCAATTTTTGAATCATCACGTTAATTGTTAAGTAAAAGTCTACGAAATTTTGAAATTAAAGATAAGAAAGATTATTTTAAAAATATGATTGATATTTTGCATTTTATGAGAGAAATAAAGAGAAAGATATTTTTTATTTTTGAATTTTAATGATGAGAGAGAAAAACACAAAAATGACTCACAACATGAAAATTATGAATCAAAACACATGATGCATGCAAGAACACTATGAATGTCAAGATGAACACCAAGAACATTTGAAGATCAAGATGAACATCAAGACTTATTTTTGAAAATTTTCAAGAAAAGAAAAACATGCAAGACACGAAACTTAGAAATTTTCAATGCTTAGACACTATGAATGCAAAAATGCATATGAAAAATAACAAAAGACACAAAACAAGAAAATATGAAGATCAAACAAGAAAACTTATCAAGAACAAGTTGAAGATCGTGAAGAACACCATGCATGAAATTTCAAAATTTTAGAGAAATAAAAAATAAAAAAAATGCAATTGACACCAAACTTAAAATTGAGACTAGACTCAACAAGAAACACAAATATTTTTGGTTTTTTATTTTTTTGTTTTTTT